>NC_054483.1:22774767-23086711 GCF_017639515.1 Carcharodon carcharias | reverse complement strand
CGAGTGCAGCAGTGAAGTATGGGTCCGAGTGCAGCAGTGAAGTATGGGTCCAAGTGCAGCAGTTAAGTCTTGGCCCGATGCAGCAGTGAAGTATGGGCCCGAGTGCAGCAGTGAAGTATGGGTCCAAGTGCAGCAGTGAAGTCTTGGTCCGAGTGCAGCAATGAAGTATTGGCCCGAAGCAGCAGTGAAGTATGGGCTCGAGTGCAGCAGTGAAGTATGGGCCTGAGTGCAGCAGTGAAGTATGGGTTCCAGTGCAGAGTGAAGTATGTGCCCGATGCAGCAGTAAAATATGGGCCTGGGTTCTGCAGTGATGTTTGAGCCTGAGTGAAGCAGTGAAATTAGGGCCCGAGTGCAGCAGTGAACGATGGGCCCGAGTGCAGCACTGAAATACGGGCCCTAGTCTACGAGTGAAGTATGGGCCCGAGTACAACACTGAAGTATGGGCCCGAGTGCAGCAGTGAAGTATGGGCCAGAGATGCAGCACTGAAGTATGGACCCGGGTGCAGCAGTGAAGTATGGGCCAGAGTGCAGCAGTGAAGTATGGGCCAGACTGCAGCGGTGAAGTATGGGCCCAAATGCAGCAGTGAAGTATGGGTCCAAGTGCTGCAATGAAGTATGGGCACAAGTGCAGCAGTGAAGTATGGGTCCAAGTGCAGCAGTGAATTATGGGTCCAAGTGCAGCAATGAAGTATTGGCCCGAGTGCAGCAGTGATGTATGGGCCCGAGTGCAGCAGTGAAGAATGGGTCCGAGTGCAGCAGGGAAGTATGGGCCCGAGTGCAGCATTGAAGTATGGGTCCGAGTGCAGCAGTAAAGTATGGGCCCGAGTGCAGCAGTGAAGTATGGGTCCGAGTGCAGCAGTGAAGTATGGGCCCGAGTCCAGGAGTGAAGTATGGGCCCGAATGCAGCAGTGAGGTATGGGTCCGAGTGCAGCTGTGAAGTATGGGTCCAAGTGCAGCAGTGAAATCTTGGTCCGAGTGCAGCAATGAAGTATTGGCCCGATGCAGCAGTGAAGTATGGGCTCGAGTGCAGCAGTGAATTATGGGCCCGGGTGCAGCAGTGAAGTATGGGCCCGAGTGCAGCAGTGAACTATGGGCCCGAGTGCAGCAGTGAAGTATGGGCCCGAATGCAGCAATGAATTATGGGCCCGGGTGCAGCAGTGAAGTATGGGCCAGAGTGCAGGAGTGAAGTATGGGTCCGAATTCAGCAGTGAACGATGGGCCCCAGTGCAGCACTGAAATATGGGGCCTAGTCCAAGAGTGAAGTATGGGTCCGAGTGCAACACTGAAATAATGGCCCAAGTGTAACAGTGAAGTATGGGCCCAGGTGCAGCAGGGAAGTATGGGCCCGAGTGCAGCAGTGAAGTATGGGTCCGGGTGCAGCAGTGAAGTATGGGCCCGAGTGCAGCATTGAAGTATGGGCCCGAGTGCAGCAGTGACGTATGGGCCAGAGTGCAGGAGTGAAGTATGGGTCCAAGTTTAGCAGTGAACGATGGGCCCCAGTGCAGCACTGAAATATGGGCCCTAGTCCAGGAGTGAAGTATGGGCCCAGGTGCAGCACTGAAGTATGGGCCCGAGTGCAGCAGTGAGGTATGGGTCCGTGTGCAGCTGTGAAGTATGGGTCCAAGTGCAGCAGTGAAGTCTTGGTCCGAGTGCAGCAATGAAGTATGGGCCCGATGCAGCAGTGAAGTATGGGCCCGGGTGCAGCAATGAAGTATGGCCAGAGTGCAGCAGTGAACTTTTGTCCCGAGTGCAGCCGTTAATTAAGGGCCCGAGTGTAGCAATGAAGTATGAGCCCGAGTGCAGAAGTGAAGTATGGGCCTGAGTGCAGCAGTGAAGTATGGGTTCCAGTGCAGAAGTGAAGTATGGGCCCGATGCAGCAGTAAAATATGGGCCCGGGTTCTGCAGTGATGTTTGAGCCTGAGTGAAGCAGTGAAATAAGGGCCCGAGTACAGCAGTGAAATAATGGCCCGAGTGCAGCAGTGAAGTTTGACCCCGAGTGCAGCAGTGAAGTATGGGCCAGAGTGCAGCAGTGAAGTATAGGCCCGATTGCAGCAGTGAAGTATGGGTCCGAGTGCAGCAGTGAAGTATGGGCCCGAGTGCAGCAGTGAAGTATGGGTCCGAGTGCAGCAGTGAATAATGGGCCCGAGTGCAGCAGTGAAGTATGGGTCGAAGTGCAGCAGTGAATAATGGGCCCAGGTGCAGCAGTGAAGTATGGGCCTGAGTGCAGCAGTGAAGTATGGGCCCGATTGCAGCAGTGAAGTATGGGTCCGAGTGCAGCAGTGAAGTATGGGCCCGAGTGCAGCAGTGAAGTATGGGTCCGAGTGCAGCAGTGAAGTATGGGTCCAAGTGCAGCAGTTAAGTCTTGGCCCGATGCAGCAGTGAAGTATGGGCCCGAGTGCAGCAGTGAAGTATGGGTCCAAGTGCAGCAGTGAAGTCTTGGTCCGAGTGCAGCAATGAAGTATTGGCCCGAAGCAGCAGTGAAGTATGGGCTCGAGTGCAGCAGTGAAGTATGGGCCTGAGTGCAGCAGTGAAGTATGGGTTCCAGTGCAGAGTGAAGTATGTGCCCGATGCAGCAGTAAAATATGGGCCTGGGTTCTGCAGTGATGTTTGAGCCTGAGTGAAGCAGTGAAATTAGGGCCCGAGTGCAGCAGTGAACGATGGGCCCGAGTGCAGCACTGAAATACGGGCCCTAGTCTACGAGTGAAGTATGGGCCCGAGTACAACACTGAAGTATGGGCCCGAGTGCAGCAGTGAAGTATGGGCCAGAGATGCAGCACTGAAGTATGGACCTTGGTGCAGCAGTGAAGTATGGGCCAGAGTGCAGCAGTGAAGTATGGGCCAGACTGCAGCGGTGAAGTATGGGCCCAAATGCAGCAGTGAAGTATGGGTCCAAGTGCTGCAATGAAGTATGGGCACAAGTGCAGCAGTGAAGTATGGGTCCAAGTGCAGCAGTGAAGTATGGGTCCAAGTGCAGCAATGAAGTATTGGCCCGAGTGCAGCAGTGATGTATGGGCCCGAGTGCAGCAGTGAAGTATTGGCCCGAGTCCACGAGTGAAGTATGGGCCCGAGTTCAGCAGGGAACGATGGGCCCCAGTGCAGCACTGAAATATGGGGCCCAATCCAGGAGTGAAGTATGGGTCCGAGTGCAACACTGAAGTAATGGCCCGAGTGTAGCAGTGAAGTATGGGCCCAGGTGCAGCAGGGAAGTATGGGCCCGAGTGCAGCAGTGAAGTATGGGCCTGTGCAGCAGTGAAATAAGGGCCCGAGTGCAGCAGTGATGTATGGTTCCAAGTGCAGCAGTGAAGTATGGGCGCGTGTGTAGCAGTGAAGTATGGGCCCGGTGCAGCAGTGAATTACGGGCCCGAGTGCAGCTGTGAAGCATGTCCCGAGTGCAGTAGTGAAGAATGGGCCCGAGTGCAGCAGTGAAGTATGGGCCCGAGTGCAGCAGTGAAGTATGGGCCCGAGTGCAGCAGTGAAGTCTTGGTCCGAGTGCAGCAATCAAGTATGTGCCTGAGTGCAGCAGTGAAGCATAGGCCAGAGATGCAGCACTGAATTATGGTCCCGAGTGCAGCAATGCATTATGGGCCGGTGTGCAGAAGTGAATAATGGGCCCGAGTGCAGAAGTGAAGTATGGGCCCGACTGCAGCAGTGAAGTATGCGTTCAAGGGCAGAAGTGAAGTATGGGCCTGGGTTCTGCAGTGATGTATGAGCCTGAGTGAAGCAGTGAATAATGGGCCCGGGTGCAGCAGTGAAGTATGGGCCTGAGTGCAGCAGTGAAGTAAGGGCCCGAGTGCAGCTGTGAAGTATGGGCCCGAGTGCAGCAGTGAATAAAGGCCCGAGTGCAGAAGTGAAGTATGTGCCCGAGTGCAGCAGTGAAGTATGCGTTCAAGGGCAGAAGTGAAGTATGGGCCTGGGTTCTGCAGTGATGTATGAGCCTGAGTGAAGCAGTGAATAATGGGCCCGAGTGCAGCAGTGAAGTATGCGTTCAAGGGCAGAAGTGAAGTATGGGCCTGGGTTCTGCAGTGATGTATGAGCCTGAGTGAAGCAGTGAATAATGGGCCCGAGTGCAGCAGTGAAGTATGGGCCGAGTGCAGCAGTGACGTATTGTCCCGAGTGCAGCACTGAAATATGGGCCCTAGTCCAGGAGTAAAGTATGGGCCTGAGTGCAACACTGATGTATGGGCCCGAGTACAGCAGTGAAGTATGGGCCCGAGTGCAGCAGTGAAGTATGGGCCAGAGTGCAGGAGTGAAGTATGGGTCCAAGTTCAGCAGTGAACGATGGGCCCCAGTGCAGCACTGAAATATGGGCCCTAGTCCAGGAGTGAAGTATGGGCCCAGGTGCAGTAGTGAAGTATGGGCCCGAGTGCAGCAGTGAGGTATGGGTCCGTGTGCAGCTGTGAAGTATGGGCCCGAGTGCAGCAGTGAAGTTTTGTCCCGAGTGTAGCAGTGAATTATGGGCCCGAGTGTAGCAATGAAGTATGGGCCCCAGTGCAGCAGTGAAGTTTTGTCCCGAGTGCAGCAGTGAATTATAGGCCCGAGTGTAGCAGTGAAGTATGGGCCTGAGGGCAGCAGTGAAGTATGGGCCAGAGATGCAGCAGTGAAGAATGGGTCCGAGTGCAGCAGGGAAGTATGGGCCCGAGTGCAGCATTGAAGTATGGGTCCGAGTGCAGCAGTAAAGTATGGGCCCGAGTGCAGCAGTGAAGTATGGGTCCGAGTGCAGCAGTGAAGTATGGGCCCGAGTCCAGGAGTGAAGTATGGGCCCGAAAGCAGCAGTGAGGTATGGGTCCGAGTGCAGCTGTGAAGTATGGGTCCAAGTGCAGCAGTGAAGTCTTGGTCCGAGTGCAGCAATGAAGTATTGGCCCGATGCAGCAGTGAAGTATGGGCTCGAGTGCAGCAGTGAATTATGGGCCCGGGTGCAGCAGTGAAGTATGGGCCCGGGTGCAGCAGTGAAATATGGGCCCAGGTGCAGCAGTGAAATATGTGCCCGAATGCAGCAGTGAAGTCTTCTCCGGAATGCAGCAGTGAATTATGGGCCCGAGTGCAGCAGTGAAGTATGGGCCAGAGTGCAGGAGTGAAGTATGGGTCCGAATTCAGCAGTGAACGATGGGCCCCAGTGCAGCACTGAAATATGGGGCCTAGTCCAAGAGTGAAGTATGGGTCCAAGTGCAACACTGAAATAATGGCCCGAGTGTAACAGTGAAGTATGGGCCCAGGTGCAGCAGGGAAGTATGGGCCCGAGTGCAGCAGTGAAGTATGGGTTCGTGTGCAGCAGTGAAGTATGGGCACGAGTGCAGCATTGAAGTATGGGCCCGAGTGCAGCAGTGACGTATGGGCCAGGGTGCAGGAGTGAAGTATGGGTCCAAGTTCAGCAGTGAACGATGGGCCCCAGTGCAGCACTGAAATATGGGCCCTAGTCCAGGAGTGAAGTATGGGCCCAGGTGCAGCACTGAAGTATGGGCCCGAGTGCAGCAGTGAGGTATGGGTCCGTGTGCAGCTGTGCAGCATGGGTCCAAGTGCAGCAGTGAAGTCTTGGTCCGAGTGCAGCAATGAAGTATGGGCCCGATGCAGCAGTGAAGTATGGGCCCGGGTGCAGCAATGAAGTATGGGCAGAGAGCAGCAGTGAACTTTTGTCCCGAGTGCAGCAGTTAATTAAGGGCCCGAGTGTAGCAATGAAGTATGAGCCCGAGTGCAGAAGTGAAGTATGGGCCTGAGTGCAGCAGTGAAGTATGGGTTCCAGTGCAGAAGTGAAGTATGGGCCCGATGCAGCAGTAAAATATGGGCCTGGGTTCTGCAGTGATGTTTGAGCCTGAGTGAAGCAGTGAAATAAGGGCCCGAGTACAACAGTGAAATAATGGCCCGAGTGCAGCAGTGAAGTTTGACCCCGAGTGCAGCAGTGAAGTATGGGCCAGAGTGCAGCAGTGAAGTATAGGCCCGATTGCAGCAGTGAAGTATGGGTCCGAGTGCAGCAGTGAAGTATGGGCCCGAGTGCAGCAGTGAAGTATGGGTCCGAGTGCAGCAGTGAATAATGGGCCCGAGTGCAGCAGTGAAGTATGCGTTCAAGGGCAGAAGTGAAGTATGGGCCTGGGTTCTGCAGTGATGTATGAGCCTGAGTGAAGCAGTGAATAATGGGCCCGGGTGCAGCAGTGAAGTATGGGCCTGAGTGCAGCAGTGAAGTATGGGCCCGATTGCAGCAGTGAAGTTTGGGTCCGAGTGCAGCAGTGAAGTATGGGCCCGATTGCAGCAGTGAAGTATGGGTCCGAGTGCAGCAGTGAAGTATGGGCCCGAGTGCAGCAGTGAAGTATGGGCCCGAGTGCAGCAGTGAAGTATGGGCCAGAGATGCAGCAGTGAAGTATGGGCCCAAGTGCAGCAGGGAAGTATGGGCCCGAGTGCAGCATTGAAGTATGGGTCCGAGTGCAGCAGTGAAGTATGGGCCCGAGTCCAGGAGTGAAGTATGGGCCCGAATGCAGCAGTGAGATATGGGTCCGAGTGCAGCTGTGAAGTATGGGTCCAAGTGCAGCAGTTAAGTCTTGGCCCGATGCAGCAGTGAAGTATGGGCCCGAGTGCAGCAGTGAAGTATGGGTCCAAGTGCAGCAGTGAAGTCTTGGTCCGAGTGCAGCAATGAAGTATTGGCCCGAAGCAGCAGTGAAGTATGGGCTCGAGTGCAGCAGTGAAGTATGGGCCTGAGTGCAGCAGTGCAGTATGGGCCTGAGTGCAGCAGTGAAGTATGGGTTCCAGTGCAGAGTGAAGTATGTGCCCGATGCAGCAGTAAAATATGGGCCTGGGTTCTGCAGTGATGTTTGAGCCTGAGTGAAGCAGTGAAATTAGGGCCCGAGTGCAGCAGTGAACGATGGGCCCGAGTGCGGCACTGAAATACGGGCCCTAGTCCACGAGTGAAGTATGAGCCCGAGTACAACACTGAAGTATGGGCCCGAGTGCAGCAGTGAAGTATGGGCCAGAGATGCAGCAGTGAAGTATGGACCCAGGTGCAGCAGTGAAGTATGGGCCAGAGTGCAGCAGTGATGTATGGGCCAGACTGCAGCGGTGAAGTATGGGCCCAAATGCAGCAGTGAAGTATGGGCACAAGTGCAGCAGTGAAGTATGGGTCCAAGTGCAGCAATGAAGTATTGGCCCGAGTGCAGCAGTGATGTATGGGCCCGAGTGCAGCAGTAAGTATTGGCCCGAGTCCATGAGTGAAGTATGGGCCCGAGTTCAGCAGTGAACGATGGGCCCCAGTGCAGCACTGAAATATGGGGCCTAGTCCAGGAGCGAAGTATGGGTCCGAGTGCAACACTGAAGTAATGGCCCGAGTGTAGCAGTGAAGTATGGGCCCAGGTGCAGCAGGGAAGTATGGGCCCGAGTGCAGCAGTGAAGTATGGGCCTGTGCAGCAGTGAAATAAGGGCCCGAGTGCAGCAGTGATGTATGGTTCCAAGTGCAGCAGTGAAGTATGGGCGCGTGTGTAGCAGTGAAGTATGGGCCCGGTGCAGCAGTGAATTACGGGCCCGAGTGCAGCTGTGAAGCATGTCCCGAGTGCAGTAGTGAAGAATGGGCCCGAGTGCAGCAGTGAAGTACGGGCCCGAGTGCAGCAGTGAAGTATGGGCCCGAGTGCAGCAGTGAAGTCTTGGTCCGAGTGCAGCAATCAAGTATGTGCCTGAGTGCAGCAGTGAAGCATAGGCCAGAGATGCAGCACTGAATTATGGTCCCGAGTGCAGCAATGAATTATGGGCCAGTGTGCAGAAGTGAATAATGGGCCCGAGTGCAGAAGTGAAGTATGGGCCCGAGTGCAGCAGTGAAGTATGCGTTCAAGGGCAGAAGTGAAGTATGGGCCTGGGTTCTGCAGTGATGTATGAGCCTGAGTGAAGCAGTGAATAATGGGCCCGGGTGCAGCAGTGAAGTATGGGCCTGAGTGCAGCAGTGAAGTATGGGCCCGAGTGCAGAAGTGAAGTATGGGCCCGAGTGCAGCAGTGAAGTATGGGCCCGAGTGCAGCTGTGAAGTATGGGCCTGAGTGCAGCAGTGAAGTATGGGCCCGAGTGCAGGAGTGAATTATGGGTCCAAGTGCAGCAGTGAACGATGGGCCCGAGCGCAGCACTGAAATATGGGCCCGAGTCCATGAGTAAAGTATGGGCCGAGTGCAACACTGATATATGGGCCCGAGTACAGCAGTGAAGTATGGGCCCAGGTGCAGCAGTGAAGTATGTCCCCGAGTGCAGAAGTGAAGTATGAGCCCGCGTGCTGCAGTGAAGTATGGGTCCGAGTGAAGCAGTGATGTATGGGCCCGATGCAGCAGTAAAATATGGGCCCGGGTTCTGCAGTGAAGTATGGGCCTGAGTGCAGCAGTGAAATAAATGCCCGATTGCAGCGGTGAAATAAGGGCCCAAGTGCAGCAGTGAAGTTTGGGTCCGAGTGCTGCAATGAAGTATGGGCCAGAGTGCAGAAGTGAAGTATGGGCCCGAGTCCAGGAGTGAAGTATGGGCCCGAGTGCAGCAGTGAAGTATGGGCCGGTGTGCAGCCGTGAATAATGGGCCCGAGTGCAGAAATGAAGTATGGGACGAGTCCAGGAGTGAAGTATGGGCCCGAGTGCAGCAGTGAAGTTTGGGCCCGATGGCAACAGTGAAGTATGGGCCCGGGTGCAGCAGTGAAGTATGGGCCGGTGTGCAGCAGTGAATAATGGGCCCGAGTGCAGAAGTGAAGTATGGGCCCGAAGCAGCAGTAAGATATGGGCCTGGGTTCTGCAGTGATGTTTGAGCCTGAGTGAAGCAGTGAAATAAGGGCCCGAGTACAGCAGTGAAATAATGGCCCGAGTGCAGCAGTGAAGTTTGACCCCGAGTGCAGCAGTGAAGTATTGTCCCGAGTGCAGCAGTGAAGTATGGGCCAGAGTGCAGGAGTGAAGTATGGGTCCGAGTTCAGCAGTGAACGATGGGCCCCAGTGCAGCACTGAAATATGGGCCCTAGTCCAGGAGTGAAGTATGGGTCCGAGTGCAACACTGAAGTAATGGCCCGAGTGTAGCAGTGAAGTATGGGCCCGATGCAGCAGTGAAGTATGGGCCCAAGTGCAGCAGTGAAGCATGGGCCCGAGTGCAGCAGTGAAGTATGAGCCCGAGTGTAGCAATGAAGTAAGAGCCCGAGTGCAGAAGATAAGTATCGGCCCGAGTGCAGCAGTGAAGAATGGGCTAGAGTGCAGCAGTGAAGCATGGGCCCGAGTGCAGCAGTGAAGTATGGGCCCGGTGCAGCAGTGAATTACAGGCCCGAGTGCAGTTGTGAAGTATGTCCCCGACTGCAGCAGTGAAGAATTGGCCCGAGTGCAGCAGTGAAGTATGGGTCCGAGTGCAGCAGTGAAGTTTGGGCCCGGTGCAGCAGTGAATTACGGGCCCCAGTGCAGCTGTGAAGTATGTCCCCGAGTGTAGCAGTGAAGTATGGGCCCGAGTGCAGCAGTGAAGGATGGGTCCGAGTGCAGCAGTGAAGTTTGGGCCCGAGTCCAGGAGTGAAGTATGGGCCACAGTGCAGCAGTGAAGTATGGACGCGAGTGTAGCAGTGAAGTATGGGCCCGGTGCAGCAGTGAATTACGGGCCCGAGTGCAGCAGGGAAGTATGTCCCCGAGTGCAGCAGTGAAGTATGGGCCCGAGTGCAGCAGTGAAGTATGAGCCTGAGTGAAGCAGTGAAATAAGGGCCCGAGTGCAGCAGTGAACTATGGACCCGAGTGCAGCTGTGAAGTATGAGTCCATGTGCAGCAGTGAAGTATGGGCCAAAGTGCAGCAGTGAAAAAAGGACCCGAGTGCAGCAGTGAAGTTTGGGCCCGAGTGCAGATGTGAAGTATGGACCCGGGTGCAGCAGTGAAGTATGGGCCCAAGTGCAGCAGTGAAAAAAATGCCCGATTGCAGCGGTGAAATAAGGGACCAAGTGCAGCAGTGAAGTATGGGTCCAAGTGCTTCAATGAAGTATGGGCCCGAGTGAATCAGTGAAGTATGGGTCCAAGTTCAGCAGTGAAGTATGTGTCCGAGTGCAGCAGTGAAGTATAGGCCCGATTGCAGCATTGAATTATGGGTCCAAGTGCAGCAGTGAAGTATGGGTCCGAGTGCAGCAGTGAAGTATGGTCCCGAGTCAAGGAGTGAAGTATGGGCCCGGGTGCAGCAGTGAAGTATGGGTCCAAGTGCAGCAGTAAAGTCTTGGTCCGAGTGCAGCAATGAAGTATGGGCCCGATGTAGCAGTGAAGTATGGGCCCGATTGCAGAAGTGAATTATGGGCCCAAGACCAGCAGTGAAGTATGGGTTCGAGTGCAGAAGTGAAGTATGGGCCCGATGCAGCAGTAAAATATGGGCCCGGGTTCTGCAGTGATGTATGAGCCTGAGTGAAGCAGTGAAATAAGGGCCCGAGTGCAGCAGTGAACTATGGACCCGAGTGCAGCTGTGAAGTATGAGTCCGTGTGCAGCAGTGAAGTATTGGCCAAAGTGCAGCAGTGAAGTATGGGCCAGACTGCAGCAGTGAAATAAGGACCCGAGTGCAGCAGTGAAGTTTGGGCCCGAGTGCAGCTGTGAAGTATAGACCCGGGTGCAGCAGTGAAGTATGGGCCCAAGTGCAGCAGTGAAATAAATGCCCGATTGCAGCGGTGAAATAAGGGCCCAAGTGCAGCAGTGAAGTATGGGTCCAAGTGCTTCAATGAAGTATGGGCCCGAGTGAATCAGTGAAGTATGGGTCCAAGTTCAGCAGTGAAGTATGTGTCTGAGTGCAGCAGTGAAGTATAGGCCCGATTGCAGCATTGAATTATGGGTCCAAGTGCAGCAGTGAAGGATGGGTCCGAGTGCAGCAGTGAAGTATGGTCCCGAGTCAAGGAATGAAGTATGGGCCCGGGTGCAGCAGTGAAGTATGGGCCCGAGTGCAACAGTGAAGTATGGGCCCGAGTGCAACAGTGAAGTATGGGCCCGAGTGCATCAGTGAAGCTTGGGCCCGAGTGCAACAGTGAAGTATGGGCCCGAGGGCAGCAGTGAAGTATGGGCCTGTCTGTAGCAGTGAAGCATGGGCCAGAGATGAAGCACTGAATTACAGGCCCGTTTGCAGCAATGAATTATGGGCCGGAGTGTAGCAGTGAAGTATGGGCCCGGGTGCAGCGGTGAATTATGGGCCCGAATGCAGCAATGAAGTATGAGCCCGAGTGCAGAAGTGATATATGGGTCCGAATTCAGCAGTGAAGTATGGGTCCGATTGAAGCAGTGAAGTATGGGCCCGATGCAGCAGTATAATATGGACCCGGGTTCTGCAGTGAAGTATGGGCCTGAGTGCAGCAGTGAAATAAGGGCCCAAGTGCAGCAGTGAAGTATGGGTCCCAGTGCTGCAATGAAGTTTGGGTCCGAGTGCAGCAGTGAAGTATGGGCCCGAGTCCAAGAGTGAAGTTTGGGTCCGAGTGCAGCAGTGAAGTATGGGCCCGAGTCCAAGAGTGAAGTATGGGCCCGAGTGCAGCAGTGAAGTATGGGTCCGAGGACAGCAGTGAAGTCTTGGTCCGATTGCAGCAATCAAGTATGTGCCTGAGTGCAGCAGTGAAGCATAGGCCAGAGATGCAGCACTGAATTATGGTCCTGAGTGCAGCAATGAATTATGTGCCGGTGTACAGCAGTGAATAATGGGCCCGAGTGCAGAAGTGAAGTATGGGCCCAAATGCAGCAGAATGTATGCGTTCGAGTGCAGAAGTGAAGTATGGGCCCGGGTTCTGCAGTGAGGTATGGGCCTGAGTGCAGCAGTGAAATAAGGGCCCAAGTGCAGCAGTGAAGTATGGGTCCAAGTGCTGCAATGAAGTTTGGGTCCGAGTGCAGCAGTGAAGTTTGGGCCCGAGTGCAGCAGTGAAGTATGGGCCCGAGTCCAAGAGTGAAGCATAGGCCAGAGATGCAGCACTGAATTATGGTCCCGAGTGCAGCAATGAATTATGGGCCGGTGTGCAGCAGTGAATCATGGGCCCGAGTGCAGAAGTGAAGTATGGGCCCGAGTGCAGCAGTGAAGTATGCGTTCAAGTGCAGAAGTGAAGTATGGGCCCGGGTTCTGCAGTGATGTATGAGCCTGAGTGAAGCAGTGAATAATGGGCCCGAGTGCAGCAGTGAAGTACGGGCCCGAGTGCAGCAGTGAAGTATGGGTCCGAGTGCAGCAGTGAAGTATGGGCCCGAGTGCAGCAGTGAAGTATGGGCCCGAGTGCAGCAGTGAAGTATGCGTTCAAGTGCAGAAGTGAAGTATGGGCCCGGGTTCTGCAGTGATGTATGAGCCTGAGTGAAGCAGTGAATAATGGGCCCGAGTGCAGCAGTGAAGTATGCGTTCAAGTGCAGAAGTGAAGTATGGGCCCGGGTTCTGCAGTGATGTATGAGCCTGAGTGAAGCAGTGAATAATGGGCCCGAGTGCAGCAGTGAAGTACGGGCCCGAGTGCAGCAGTGAAGTATGGGCCCGAGTGCAGCAGTGAAGTATGGGCCCGAGTGCAGCAGTGAAGTATGGGTCCGAGTGCAGCAGTGAAGTATGGGTCCGAGTGCAGCAGTGAAGTATGGGCCCGAGTGCAGCAGTGAAGTATGGGCCCGAGTGCAGCAGTGAAGTATGGGCCCGAGTGCAGCAGTGAAGTATGGGCCCGAGTGCAGCAGTGAAGTATGGGCCCGAGTGCAGCAGTGAAGTATGGGTCCGAGTGCAGCAGTGAAGTATGGGCCCGAGTGCAGCAGTGAAGTATGGGCCCGAGTGTAGCAGTGAAGTATGGGTCCGAGTGCAGCTGTGAAGTATGGGCCCGAGTGCAGCAGTGAAGTATGGGTCCGAGTGCACCAGTGAAGTATGGGTCCGAGTGCAGCAGTGAAGTATGGGCCCGAGTGTAGCAGTGAAGTATGGGTCCGAGTGCAGCTGTGAAGTATGGGCCCGAGTGTAGCAGTGAAGTATGGGTCCGAGTGCAGCTGTGAAGTATGGGCCCGAGTGCAGCAGTGAAGTATGGGTCCGAGTGCACCAGGTACAAAAACACCCAGATCGCGTCTGACCTGCTGAGCAGCTTTTTATCCACAGTGCAGGTTGAGTGCTGCTCTCACTGTCTGCTTCACCCCAGCTACCCGTTCCTTCCAGCTTCTGACACACATCCTGCACAGCCGCTTCAAGTCTTACCGCCAGCAACTGCAAGTGGTCAGATGCGACAGGGAGAGAGAGAAATTATCGGTCAGCTCCGTTTTCTAAATCGTGTGCTCACACTGGCCACAATTTATTTTGACTCCCACGGCCAGATTAACCTGCTTGCAGATGCTCAGCAGCCTGTGAACCGACAGTGGGAGTGAGCGGACACTTTCAGACTATCTGCTCTTCAGCCGTCCATTCACCTGAGACACTCCTGGCCTTTGGGTGTGTTTCTGTAGCACCATCCTGTACACAAACTGTTTCAGTGGGTTGCAGAACACTCTCCTGGTCTGCCCTGAGAGGGCAGTTCCGACTGGCTGTTGGTGATGAAAGCAGGATGTTTGGGTGCCAGGGTACGCTGGCTAATTCGGAATTTCTGGTGCTGGGGTACGCTGGGTAGTTCAGAGTTCCCAGTGCCAGGGTACGCCGGGTAGTTTCGATGTTCCCTGTGCCAGGGCACGCTGGGTAATTCGGTATTCCCGGTGCCGGGTAATTCGGTGTTCCCGGTGCCAGGATACGCCAGGTAGTTCAGTGTTCCCGGTGCTGGGGTACACTGGGCAGTTTGGCCTTCCCGGTGCCGGGGTACGACGGGTAATTCAGTGATCCTGGTGCTGGGGTACGCTGGGTAATTCGGCGTTCCTGGTGCCAGGGTACACTGGGTAATTCGGCATACTCGGTGCCGGGGTACGCCAAGTAATGCGGCGTTCCCGGTGCCGGGGTACGGTGGGTAATTCGGCATTCCCGGTGCCGGGGTACACCGGGTAATTTGGTATTCCCGGTGCTGGGGTACGCTGGAATTCTCACTCCACGTGTCAGCTTGTTGTTAGGGCTCAGGGGTCTCGTCATTCCTCCTGCTGGTGCTGTCTTCATTGTCCTTTCCCCCGTGAAGAGGGGCTGCCATTGCTGGGTGTTACGGGCAGGACTCACCTCTCGTCACTGGTTTGGGAAGTGGTTCCAGCCTCTTCTTAATGTGTCTTCTTTTTCATAACCAATTGTCAATCACCTGCTGGCTCCTCTCCCATTGGATCGGTGCACCAAGGAGGCGGGGCACCCTTTTTTCTCTCCTAGACCCTTCCTGCAATCGAGTTTGCGGGGTGAGGGGAGGGGTGCGGATTAGGTCAGGGGGATGGCGTTGATGGTCTTCCTTGCAGATCACCAATCACCCTGTCTGCCCGTCCCTGATCCAAGGGGCAAGTGAGACAGCCTTTTGGGCAGGTCTTGGAGAGGTGACCCTGATCCATCCTGCCGGTTCCAGCACTGCCTCTTCCTTGCATTCCTCTGACCTTCCTGGTTGCAGTTCTTGCAAAGGACCAGGCTGCAGGTGCCTGTGATGCATGTGTGAAAAGCCCTCCAATTGTTGAAGGGTTCTTTGGGCTCAGTGCTCTCCCCAGCCAATCTGACACAACCAACAATGAAAAAACACATATCCATGGCAGGACCATGCGGCGGGGTAGGTTTGTAATGTCAGTCACAACACAGTTCCATTGTGACAGCACCAGAAATGGAGGCTAAGGTTGCCAACCCTCCAGGAATGGCCTAGAGTCTCCAGGAATTGAAGCTCATTCTCCAGGGCACTACTGGAGAAAATCATAGGGACGTTTAATAAGTTTGGGGTTTTTTTTGGAATTTACTTTCTCTTTACCTGATATAAAAATATTGAAAATGGATGTGGGGAGAGAGGCTGTTTGGCTGAGTCAAGCATTATCCAATTGGATAATGAATCTTCCTGCCTCTGGAGAGTTCCGCCACATCCTGGCTTGTATCTTGTTGGCGCTTTTAGCCTGGGGAGTCACAAGGTGTCTCACTCCCTGAATACACTGCCTTTGCCTTTCTCTCATTGCCCTAGGATTTCTGTGATTGACGTTTGAGGCCAATGCTGACAGTGGGCAGTTTAGTGATGCTGGTTTCACAGGGAGACAGTAAGGGGCCCTCTCATTAGTCATTTCCCAGCACAAAGACGACTCAAGTGATTCACAGCCCAAGACCGGTGCTGTCCAGACCCTGCTCTGTACAGGAATGCACTGCTTCAATCTCATAGCCAATGGCATTGAGCTCGTGCTACCATTGGCGAATGCCCCACTTCTTATCTTCTCATGCTAAGGAGGCCAGAGATGGTGCTGACCCTCCACCCCCTCTACAGAAACATTCTCTGACTTGAGTAATTCACCTTCCAACAATCACTGACCACGTGGATGTGGAGGAAGCAGATACAAGTGTCCACTTCTCCTGGCAATCTTGGTGAAAAGTCCCCCAGCCTTCTGCAATCTTCTATTTTCACAGAAGCTCCAAGCAGGATTCTGAATGGCAGAGTTTTTGTGTGTGAAATCTAACTTCACACCTTCTCTGTTTGAAAGAAAGGGGCCAATGTTTTGGCAGGTTATCAGTTCCACCATTTTGGAAATTAAATGGTTAGAGGTTGATTCCTTGTAATTTGATGTGACATTTCTAATAAAAATGGTCGCTTTTCTGCATTGCCACTTCTGTCATGACAATATTAATGAACATAATGTTATTGGAAATTGTTTTAAATTGGACTTGTATTGGGGTCTGTGGGTGAGTGTGTGTGTCTTCTTTGGATTAAAGCCAGCAAGTCTGGGTGTTCTGATGTATAGTTTTGAGATGTTAAACAATAAGGTAAAGAGGACATTTGCTTTTTGTTGAATAAGCCATTCAAAGACCGGGGGTGAAATCTTGCACCTGGCTAGCAGACACCAAGCAATATGTTTATATTACTAATAAAATTGGTAACATGAAAGGGGTTTCATTGTTGGAAGAGGTGAAGCTCAAAGGGTCTGGTAATACAATGAGAATTTACATTCAAAGGGAAGGCTAGATTTTTACAGGAAAGAGTTTTGTGTGGGTCAGAGGCATGTAATATCTAAGTCTGTAAATCTACCAGTGTCTGCGAAGGAACAAATTGAAAGGAGCCTCATTTTGAATCTGTAAAATGTGCTTTGCCTGCTGTCTGTTTAAGTCTATGGGTTATTGTTGCCTTGATGAAGATTTACCTCGGAGTGATTAATTTTGGAATTTGCTTGAAAGTTATTATGGTAGTAATTTGTAGACATGTGTATGTATTTAAATTTATTAAATTAATAAATGTTTAATTTATATAAGAAACCTCTTGAGGCCTAGTGGTTTTATTCCTGAATTCAGAGCTGCACCTTAAACATACCAATTGAAAATATAGATTATGAGAGTTGTTTAAAGTTTCCCTCTGGGATTTTAAAAAACTCAGCCTTTACCACCCCACTATTTAATTTAAATGGAAGCGAGAGAAACAGGGGGAGGGACAAAATGCACACTATACCTGGTGGTTTTACCTGATACATGTCCTGTGGGGTTCTTTGTGGCAAAGCACAAACACGACAGCTTTAACAGGGTTGTGGCACCATCATGCATACGATGGACTTGCAACAGGCTTCACATCCAATTGCCAGTTGAAGAAACACTGCCGAATGCACCTTTTGACATCCAGTTTGTCAAAGTGTCATAGATGATAAACAGTGAGATGCAAAACAGCAACTAAAACGCACTGATTATCCTTCACTTTTAATTAAAATTGATCGTGTGAAATAAACAATTGGGACATACAGATGCGATTAAGGTAGAAGTTTAGGATTAAAATAGAGCCAGCGCTATTAATTTTGGGAATCACAAGTAGGCCAGACCAGCTAAGGCCAGTCCATTTCCTTCCCTCAAGGGAGTTAGCGAACCAGACAGGGTGTAACAATATCCTGGCAATTTCATGGCAAGCATTCCTGAGACGGGCCTGGTCTGAACTCTGGAACATTAGTCCAAATGCGCAGTAACTAACAGATTCTCAGCATCAGCAAAGGGGCAACAGCGGTTCAGCAGCACCTGTTAATTTACCTGTGCCTATCGAGAGCGGAACTGAAAACCATTCATTCAGTCATCACCCTCGACTTGACTGGGCGAGCTCTGAACTTCACTTTTGTCCCATTTTCCTGCATTTTAAAAGGCGAGAGCACCAGTATCATTGAAAACATTTTATTTTCTGCCTTTTCCCTCGTCTTACAAAAAGCAATTTAATGTTGGACAACATATTTACATAAAATATCTACAAAAACTTTCGAAAGGACAGGAAGACAAGCGTATGTAAAGGAGCAATGTTGGAACTGAGGCAAGGTCAGTGAAAACCTTCCACACAAGTTTCAGAGCTATCTCCGATGATTGTTTCTCAACCACCTCCGTCCGACGCTCAGTCTCCACCATACAGTCTTAAGAGGTCTCCTCATCCTCAATCTTGGGTGCCAAGTAGTATTTGATGTGACCCATGTCAGCAATCTTGTATTCCACCACTAGGAGGCAAACAACAGAGCATGAAGTACAGGCAGCAGAGTACAACAGACCAATAATAGTTACTGAAAAACTCAACCGGCTGCTCCTCAAGGTCTGCTGCGCTTGGCAGGATCTCGGGATGTCACACAATGTCCAGCGACAGCAAACGCAGCAACCAATCGGCACACAGGGCAAGGTGATGATGGCATGGATGGGCAGTTTAGTCAGGTTGATTGAGGGAGACATCTTGACCAGGGCGCTGTTCCACTTTCCACCAGAGGGGGCAGGCGGGGCTTTGGCGTTCATCAAAGAGGTGGGCACCTCCGGCAGCGCTGCTCTCCGCTCCCTCAGTACTGCACCAGACAAGTCCAGTGAGATTTTTGTGTTCCAGTCTCTGGTGTAGGACTTGAACTGCCAAGCCCCGTGGTTCGGAGAAGCCTGCACTATCCAATGAGTCACAGCTGACCCACTCGGGTATGGCGGCTCTCGTGTTGGTCAACACCCTGGCTCAGGCCAAACTGGCATTCCCCGTGCGCCAAGTTTAACCGGCAGCAGAGTGCAGCGCGACCGAGCTCCGTTCCCGAAGGGATCACCGGCAGCATCATCACCCACCCACCCAGCCACCGTCCTGTGCTTTATTTCCCAAAGCTGTTTCAGTGCTACAGCCATCACTCACCTTGCTCAAACTGTTTGACAAAGGAACACATCTCGCTGACTCGAGTTCAAACCAGGGAGGGGTGCGACTAATTGGATAACCCAAACCAAGAGCTCACAAAGGCACCATGGTCAAATGGCTTCCCTCTGTGCTTTGTCATTCTAACCAGCCCATGAGTTGAGAAGCATTAAGAATCTAACATGTGGACAGCTTCCTGCATTTCAGCAGAGTGGAGGGAGAGCACATGGTCAACGCGTTCACCACCTCTAACAGGGCAAATCACCTTGCTGAAGCAAGCTTGAAGTAAATGAGCACCGAGTGGCCAACAGGGAGTTCAAGGGGGTAGAAAGACAAGAGGGAGAAAACTCGGGAATAGCGCACACAGGATGTCAGAACCAATGCAACACATACCCAGAGGAATATCTGCAGACATGCTGAGTGTGACTGTTGGGGAGAGGGGAGTGGCTTTGGTGAAGAAGTTCAGATACCGCAGGGCAAAGGTCAGCTGGACAGGCTCATTCATCTCAATGGTCACCTGAGAGAAAAAGAAAAGGTTTTCATTTCATTTCATTACCCTCAGCCGCTCCAGCACAAGATGCAGGTGCACACTTCCCAAGGACATGCACCCACCCGGGTCCATACTCTGCCATGGAATTCAGGCTGCAACAGGCCAGTGAAACAAGGGTGGATTCTCAGGCACAACCCTTTCATCCAGGAGCAATCCCTTTGGCTGTCTACATTCAAAACCTGAGCTGGAACCTTCCAGTAATAAAAAAAAGTGCTTCTCTCAAACTCACAGGAATTTCTCGCGTCCTTACTAATAGTGTTGGGGGCTACGAGTCCCTTGAGCTGAGTGGCTGGCTAAGCAACTACATTGCTGTGGGTCTGGAGTCACATGTAGGCCAGACCAGGTTAAGGACTGCAGATTTCCTTCCCCAAAAGGCATTGGTGAACCAGATGGGTTCTTACAACAACTGATGATAGTTGTCATGGTCACCACGACTTGAGACGAGCTTTATATTCCAGATTTTTATTAACTGAATTTAGATTCCACCAGCTGCCGTGGTGAGATTGAACCCATGTCCCCAGAGCACGAGGCTGGGCCCTCTGGGTTTCAATTCCAGTAGCATTACCACTGGACCACCATCTCCCACCGAGTGTCAGTAATAAGCATAAGAACGAGCTTAGATCAATCAATCCATGTGACCCAGATCTGGGATTAACCACAGCTCTGAATCTTTCAGGAGATAAATTGCTCTTACACCTCAATTTGGATTGGTGAACGAGGATGTCACGAGGCAGACATATCCTGGCATTTGCATAGGTTTATCAGTTCAATCCGTTGGTTAACATGTTCATTCTCACACGACCCTGAGATACAGCAATGAATCATAGGCACTTACTGCCTCTTCCTCCTTGTCGACATTGCTGGTCTGGGACAGTTTCACATTGCCCGTTCCCAGTTCCCCACTGGCAGAAAACTTGACCCCATCCTTGGCGCAGGAGATGACGACAGCATCGCCAATCTGGCTCAAATCTCGGCAGATCCGGGCAAACTCCCCAGATGGCATCTTCACCACGCAGCTGTACTCTTGCTCCTGAATGGCGCACAGGACACAAGGGGTCAGTCACATTGTATCGGACAAGATAAAACACAGGCTGCATCATGGATGCCATATATATCCGAGTAATGGTTCATCTCATGCAAAAGGCAATTCCCTGGCCTAAAAACTTGCCTTTCCAGACACCGTGTAAAAATCAACCCCGGACTTCAAGGATCAATGCCCCAAAACTTCAAAACCAAAGGATCATCCCAGAGAGAGGTTCATGATTTGATTGGATTGTCAATGTATCATGAAAACCAATCAGTAAATGTTCAAAACATTTCTAAATTGATCTTTTCTTTTCATTAGAAGCCATCAGATTAGGAGTGATATCTATTTTAACTCTTCCATGCTGTCCAGTTTTGGACTTGATTCCATTGCAGTGCTCTGGTCTGGGCCCAAATCAAACATACCTGCCAACCCCACAAAGACATGAACCTTGTGAGGAGTTGATCTCATGACTTCTGGCCGAAAAAGAATTGGGGTCATGAATGCGAATTTCACATGAGTATGCATGGGTGCACATCATCAATGCCACTGCCCAACCAGACCATTGGTGAAGGTGCCCAGACCCACTTACCGGAATTCCAAGCTGCTCAACATCCAAATCCATGAGCTTCATCTCATAATCAGAGACTTTCTCCTGATCTGTAACGAGAGACAGTCAGCTGAATGCACCAAAGTTTACTGTCCACAACATTTCAGAGTTACCCTGTTGACATAAGAGATATGGTCAACCGTTATACCTCACTGCAGTATTCTGCACACAACTCTTCAGGTAAGAGTTACCAGGATGCCATCAAGGGCTGCGGAAGTCAGGCTTGTTCTCATTTGAGTACAGGAGCTTAAGAAAGACCACAAAGATGTCAAAAACAATGATGAGCCTTGATTGAGTCGACGGAGGTCAACTATTGTCTCTGGCAGGAGCGTTTGGAAGCAGAGGGCATGTTTACTGTAACTTGCAGGAGAGCTAGAGGGAGCTGAGTTTTTTTTTGAAAACATGAGTTCTAATGTTCTGGAATGCACTGTCTCAAAGGGTTTAAAAATAGATTCAATAGAGATTTAGAAAAGAAAATCAGGCAAATACTCTAAGAGGGAACACACTACGGGCTATGATAGAAGTGCAGGGGAGGGAGTGGAATTATTAGAATAGCTCTTTCGAACAGCTGACCCAAGCACAGTGGGTCAAATTGCCCCTTTCCATGCTGCAGAATTCCATTCCATGATAATTCAAATGATCAGACAGGGGACTCCTTCAAGTCTACTTCTGCAGCCATTGGCATCACTTGTCCACCAATGCAAAGCTGTTTCGGCTCACCCAAGCGTACAATGTGGTACAGCTCTGACACTGAATGAGGGGAGCTAAACCGAATCCATTTCACCTTCAAACTAGCTGCAGTACAACTGCGACCAGCACAGTTCTGCTTTCACGCACAGACTTGAGAGAATGACAGTGGGAGTGCCAGGTTAATACGAGTGTGATACTCACTCTGCGACTCAAACACCAGCGCCAGTGTGTCCGCGTTGTCTTCAGCTCTCAGTGTGATGATGTCCTCATTGCCAGCACATTTGAGAATTTTGGACATGCTGTAACAGAAACCAGAACACTCAGAATCGCAGTCATTGCTCAGCCCAATGTCCATATGAGTTAACTGTAAACCTATGAAATCCTTTATTCCGAAAAGCCAACCAATTGATCAGCTAACAAGATGACCATCCATATGTTAGTGACATGGTTTAATTTTCATTCTGTACTCGGCTAACTACTCCATTCTAACAAAAGGCCATATTGACCCAGAACATCAATGCTCACCCTGTTTCTTTGTCTGTTTCTCTGTTTTTTATCACAGAGCCTGGCCGACCTGTTGATTATTTCCAGCATTTGTTGTTTTTTATTTAATTCCAGTATCTGCAGTATTTTGCTTTTGTACTGGACTGGGGAACAATGGGGGTGGGTGAGGGAGGGAGATGTGCCTGGGGGTGGGTCAGGGTTTGTGATGTGTCTGGCGTGGGATTGGGGCCATGTCTTTGTAGGTTGGGGCTGGTGGGGAATGGTGTTTTGGCAGGGGGATGGGGACAGATGTCTGGGATGGGAGAGGGGAACACTCTGTCCGGAAAGCAGAGGTGAGGAGCTGGGGGGTGGCTGTGGGGGTTCAGGGTTGTCGTGACAGGGGCAAGGAGCACAAGGACAAAGATGTCTGCCTTCAACACTGCTTTTCAATACAATCAGAGAAAAGGTCAAGGAGACAAGTCAGCTGTGCTCTCCCAGAACATCTTGCGAATAGTTCTGGTGGTCACAGGAGGAACATCAGTCATCCTGATGACAGTACTGTACCAGCATAAGATAAACAAGAAGGATCCATGATGACAGAAGAGCTGAGGAGTCATGGTTGAGAATAAACAACAATGTCAATTGACAATGAGAACGGTGTGACGATTTGAGTCCACAACCATTGTGAATGTGTTACACAGAGGGGGGGGGGTTGAGGAGCTGGGGTGCGGGGGGGGGGGGCGGTGTGACACCATGGGGGTTAAGGAACTGAGGGTAGTGTCATGCCTTGGGGGGGGGGGGGGCGGGGCGGTTGAGGAACTGAGGGTAGGGGTAGGTGTCATGCCTTGGGGGGGCGGGGGGGTTTTGACCAGGGAGCTGCTGAGGGTTATACCATAATATAACAGCAAAATACTGCAGATATTGGAAATCTGAAACAAAAACAGAAAATGCTGGAAAAAGTCAGCAGCTCTAACAGTATCTGTGGGGAGAAAAAAATAACCGAGCTAAAGTTCGCATTAACTCCTGTTTTTCTCTGTACAGGGGAGTTATATTATGATCGTCTGTAGCATAACAGCTCAGAGAATCTGCAAGTACAGGAATTCTCAAATGGGGAAAAGCAATGAGATAAATCGCGATGAGTGCGGGGGTTCAACAAGAAGAAAAAGGGATCCGTATGGATTGAGTGAGTGAATGAATGAACTTGTAACAAGTCTGCGCACGTTCCCGCCAACTCAGGTCTTTGTCCTTTCGCGCGCAAATGACGTCAGGGCAGGGCCGGTGGCGCCTTTTTGTAACAAAAAAAGGGGAGGGAAATTGGGGGGGGGGGGGTTGAAAAAAGTCGGTGTAAAGTGGCAAAAGGAAAGCCCGAAAACGGCCCATTCACCCTTTTTAACCCCCCCCCCCGACCGCTTCAAACCCCCCCAGACTCTCCAGTCAAATTACCAATCAGCTGCCGAAACTCACATTAACTTGTTACTTTGCTGCATTACAAGTCGAAATTTATTCTCTGCCTAATACGATTATATTTGAAAAATATATATATATATATATATACATGCTGCATGGAAATAAAATATTTGCACTATTTACAGCGAGATACACATCTTGAAAGTAGCAATTCTTTTTGCAATGGTTTCTTGTCTTATGCTCCCACCATCACCCGCCCCCCCCCCCCCCCCCCCCGACTGGTATTAAATTACTGGAATAAGCCCGTTGTGCAAATGCCCTACCTGCTGAGGTTTACCCCCATGGCCAGGTTTCTGTCACAGCGGTAGGTATCGAAGCCATCGCTGCGGAGAGTCAGCTGCACCAGGGAGACGTGCGAGCTGTCCATGGACTGCAGGCTGATGCCGGTCGAGCTGATGTCCCAACAAGCCTCGGTGATCAGATCCTTCAGGGCCTCCAGCACCTTTTTCAGGATGCTGCCCTGCACCAAGCGAGCCTCGAACATCTTTGCAACGAGTTATCCGTCACGTTAGCAAACAGCGTTGGTCTGGGAATAGGACGAGGGGTGCAAAATAATCAAAAGTCCACAGCAGGGGCAGTGGAGTGAGTTGGAGGAGGAGAAGGAACGACAGCAACTCACAAGCAGCCAGTCTCAGCAACAAATGAGAGGGCTTGTAGCTCCCTCACTTCCTGATATAACCTCATGCAAATTAGCCTTGCCATTTATGGTAAGGGCGCGAAATGCGTCTTCTAAATTTAAAAAAATAAATCTCACAAACATCTATCCTTCTGCAGCCTTCACTCAAATCCTGTGTTGGTTTGAACTGCAAGCTTCACCTGACTGTCTCTCTAATATATATATATATATAGAGAGAGAGAGATAATTTATAGATAATATATGCACAATACATTCTCACCTTGATCGTCTGTGAAACTGACATTTGCAAATGATTCTGTCATTGGGCCAAGGGGGAAGAAGTTTGAGATAGCTGTCTCGTTTTCCAGTTTCATCACATCTGGGCTTCAGCTCTTAGTGCACTGAAACCCCATTCAACATACCACAATTTACAAACTTTTCCTGACAGTTTCCAAGTTGTTTTTAACACTTCGATTGTGTTCAGACATGGTTTTGCCTTTTCCCGCAAAGGACATTGCTCCAGTTAATAATGTCGAAGCTTCTTGCCGCCTCCAACAGAGCAGTGGAACCTGCTGCATCTTGGAGATGGTGTAAGCATGTAGCAGTTTCACATTCCAAGCCAACCGGATGGTAGTCATCTTGAGGTGGAATATATTTGGAGAAGGCCATTCAGCCCCTCCAGCTTGTTCTATCATTCAATCCCAACAGGACTGATCCAGGTCTTGACTCCATCAACACTCCCCACCCCCAACTCACTCCCCTGCTGATTCCAGAACCCTGAATTTAGAGACTCATAGAGGTTTACAGCAAAGAGGGCAATTCGGCCCATTGTGTCTGCGCTGGTCAACAAAGAGCTGGCTACCACTAATCCATTTTCCAGCACTTGGCCCATAGTCCTGTAGGCTATGGCAACACAAGAGAATATCTAAATACTTCTTAAATGTTACAAGAATTTCTGTCTGAACTACCCTTTGGGTGAAAAAATTTCTCCTCAACTCCCCTCTTATCCTTCTACCTTTTACCTTAAATCTATGCCCTCTGGCTATTGGCCCCTCTACTAATGGAAAAAGTGCTTTCCTATCCACCCTATCTCTACCCTCATTCTTACACTCATCCAAAACTCATCAATCTCAACCGTGATTGGGGGAGGGACTTCCAGGTTTATACCATCCTTTGTGGGGTGGGGTGAAATCCTTGGAATTCCCTACCCCAGAAGGTTGTGGATGCTCCATCATTGAATACATTTAAGGTTGGGGTAGACAGATTTTTGGTCTCTCGGGGAATTAAAGGATCTGGGGAATGGGCAGGAAAATGGAGTTGAAGATCAGCCATGATCATATTGAATGGCAGAGCAGGCCCAACAGGTCGTGTGGTCTACTCCTGCTCCTATTTCTTGTGTTCTTGTGAAGAACTGCTTCCTGAAAGGCCCAGCTCAAATTCTAAGATCTCATGCCTCTGTTCTGGACTCCCTTGCATCATTATAAACCAGTCAGTGGTGGGCAAGTTACTGGAAACAATTCTGAGAGACAGGATAAACTGTCACTTAGAAAGGCACAGATTGATTTGGGATAGTCAGCATGGGTTTGTTAGGGGAAGATCGTGTCTTATTAACTTAATAGCATTTTTTGAGGAAGTAACAAGGAGGATTGATGAGCGTGGTGTAGTGGATGTTGTCTACCTGGATTTCAGTAAGGCATTTGACAAGGTTCCACATGGCAGACAGGTCAAGAAAATGATTTCTCATGGGATACAGGGGAAGGTGGCAGCTTGGATCCAAAATTGGCTCAGTGACAGGAAACAAAGGGATGTTTTTGCAAATGGAAAACAGTTTCCAGTGATGTTCCACAGGGCTCAGTGTAGGTGCCCTTGCTGTTTGTTGTACATATTAAAGATTTAGACTTAAATGTGGGAGGCAAGTTTGGGAAATTTGCAAATGACACAAAAATTGGCCATGTAGTTTATAGATAAGAGGATAGCTATCGACTCCAGAATGATATCAATGGTTTGGTTCAGTGGGCAGAGAAGTGCAAATGGAATTCAATCCAGAAAAGTATGAGGTAATTCATTTTGAGAGGGCCAACAAAGCAAGCGAATATTCAATAAATGGGAATTGAGAGGATTTGAAGAAGTGAGAGACCTTGGTGTGCATGTCCACATGTCCTTGAAGGTGGCAGGACTGGTGGACAATGTGGTCAAGAAAGCATATGGAATGCTTTACTTTATTGGGTGAGATATTGAATACAAAAGCAGGGATGTAATGATGGAACTGTATGAAACGTTGGTTAGGCCACAGTTGGAATTTTGTGTACAGTTCTGATTGTAACCTTACAGGAAGGGCATAATTGCTCTGGAGAGAGCACAGAGGAGATTTACAAGAATGTTGCCAGGGCTTAAAAATTGCAGCTATGAGAAGAGATTAGATAGGCTAGGATTGTTTTCCTTAGAACGGAGGAAGCTAAGAGGTGACCTAATTGAGGTGTACAAAATTATGAGGGGTCTAGATAAGGTAGACAGGGAAAGACTTGTTTCCCCTAACTGAGGGGTCAATTAGAAGGGGCATGGATTTAAGGTGATTGGTAGAAGGATTAGAGGGGGCATGAGGAAAACCTTTATCACCAGAGGGTGGTGGGCATCTAGAATTCACTGCCCAAGTTAGTGGTTGAAGCTGAACCACTCAATTGATTGAAGTAGGCCAACAGGGGCTGGAAAGTGGGATTAAAATGAGCAACTAGTTATGTTCTCTTTTGGGCCGGTGCAGACACTGGCCTCTTTCTGAGAAAGTTATCCAGCCACGAAGCTCACTCTTACTACCTACAGGTCAGTGTTGGAAGGATTTACTCGGGGGTTAATACTCAAACAAAAACAAAAACACCTGGAAAAACTCAGCAGGTCTGACAGCATCTGCGGAGAGGGATACAGTTGACGTTTCGAGTCCATATGACCCTTCATCAAAACTAAGACATATAGAAATGAGATGAAATATAAGCTGGTAGAAGTGATAGGTGGAAGCCAAGAAGATACTGCCAAAGATGTCATAGACAAAAGGACAAAGGGGTGTTGACGGTGGTGACATTATCTAAAGGATGTGCTAATGGGGACATTAAGGGAAGCAAGCTAGTGGCAGATAGCCCTGGTGGGGGTGGGGTGGGGGGGAAGGGATCAAAATGGGCTAAAAGGTGGAGATGAAACAATAGATGGAAATAAATTTAAAAATAGGAGGGAAAAGAAAAAAATATATAGTTGTAAAAAAATGGGAAATCATTGGAAAAAGGGGGATCGGATGGAAGAGAGTTCATGATCTGAAATGGCTGAACTGAATATTTAAGTCTGGAAAGCTGTAAAGTACCTAGTCGATGCTGTTCCTGCAGTTTGCGTTGAGCTTTACTGAAACATTGCAGTACTCAAATAACTTAACACTCAAAACCTTCTTTGAGAACGCAGCGCATCGTCTATAGACGGGAAACGCTGACACAGGATTCGAAACCCCAACCTCTGAGCTCGGAAGCGGAGACGCTACCCTTGCACCACCAAGTTCAGCTGGCCAGTGGGTGGCGGTGTGGAGGAGCTTTGCAGCGGGCGCCTCCCCTGCCCCCTAGCCGGGGGGGAGGAGCGGAGGGAAATCTCGCGAGAAGAGGGCGGCGGCTGGACTCCGTGTGAGGCGGTCGTTGCTGAGCGGCGGGTATCGGAGCTTCTCTTCTCTTCTCTATCTCTCCCAGTGCTCATCCCCATCCCGGCGGCTTTTGGGTAGCTGGGGGAAGATAGGCCGCTGAGCCGCCACCATGACGGAGCTGAGGCGCAGGGGCCGCGAAGAGGACTTGCTGGAGGAGCGGGTGAGAGGGGGCGGGGGTCGGCCAATTTCCTTCAGCCCGGCTCCTTTAAATTAAAGGGATGAGGGAGATCATGGGGGAGAGAGGGGGTGAGGAGGGGAGGGGGGGATCATGGGGGAGAGGAGAGGGGGTGAGGAGGGGAGGGGGGGATCATGGGGGAGGGAGGGGAGGGGAGGGGGGGATCATGGGGGAGAGGAGAGGGGGTGAGGAGGGGAGGGGGGGATCATGTGGGAGGGAGGGGAGGGGAGGGGGGGATCATGTGGGAGGGAGGGGAGGGGGGGATCATGGGGGAGGGAGGGGAGGGGAGGGGGGGATCATGGGGGAGAGGAGAGGGGGTGAGGAGGGGAGGGGGGATCATGGGGGAGGGAGGGGAGGGGAGGGGGGATCATGTGGGAGGGAGGGGAGGGGGGGATCATGGGGGAGGGAGGGGAGGGGAGGGGGGGATCATGGGGGAGGGAGGGGAGGGGAGGGGGGGATCATGGGGGAGGGAGGGGAGGGGAGGGGGGGATCATGGGGGAGGGAGGGGAGGGGAGGGGGGGATCATGGGGGAGGGAGGGGAGGGGAGGGGGGGGATCATGGGGGAGGGAGGGGAGGGGAGGGGAGGGGGGATCATGGGGGAGGGAGGGGAGGGGAGGGGAGGGGGGATCATGGGGGAGGGAGGGGAGGGGAGGGGGGGATCATGGGGGAGGGAGGGGAGGGGAGGGGAGGGGGGATCATGTGGGAGGGAGGGGAGGGGGGGATCATGTGGGAGGGAGGGGAGGGGGGATCATGGGGGAGGGAGGGGAGGGGAGGGGGGGATCATGGGGGAGGGAGGGGAGGGGAGGGGGGGATCATGCGGGAGGGAGGGGAGGGGGGGATCATGGGGGAGGGAGGGGAGGGGAGGGGGGGATCATGGGGGAGGGAGGGGAGGGGAGGGGGGGATCATGTGGGAGGAGAGGGGGGGGATCATGTGGGAGGGAGGGGAGGGGAGGGGGGGATCATGTGGGGGGGAGGGGAGGGGAGGGGGGGATCATGGGGGAGGGAGGGGAGGGGAGGGGGGGATCATGTGGGAGGGAGGGGAGGGGAGGGGGGGATCATGTGGGAGGGAGGGGAGGGGAGGGGGGGATCATGTGGGAGGGAGGAGAGGGGGGGATCATGTGGGAGGGAGGGGAGGAGAGGGGGGATCATGTGGGAGGGAGGGGAGGGGAGGGGGGGATCATGTGGGAGGGAGGGGAGGGGAGGGGGGGATCATGTGGGAGGGAGGGGAGGGGGGATCATGTGGGAGGGAGGGGAGGGGGGGATCATGTGGGAGGGAGGGGAGGGGGGGATCATGTGGGAGGGAGGGGAGGGGAGGGGGGGATCATGTGGGAGGGAGGGGAGGGGAGGGGGGGATCATGGGGGAGGGAGGGGAGGGGAGGGGGGGATCATGTGGGAGGGAGGGGAGGGGAGGGGGGGATCATGTGGGAGGGAGGGGAGGGGAGGGGGGGATCATGTGGGAGGGAGGGGAGGGGAGGGGGGGATCATGTGGGAGGGAGGGGAGGGGAGGGGGGGATCATGTGGGAGGGAGGGGAGGGGAGGGGGGGATCATGTGGGAGGGAGGGGAGGGGAGGGGGGGATCATGTGGGAGGGAGGGGAGGGGAGGGGGGGATCATGTGGGAGGGAGGGGAGGGGGGATCATGGGGGGGGCGGAGGAGGGGGGGATGGATCATGGGGGGGATCTTGGTGGGGGGGGGGGGGACGACATGGGGAGCTGTTAGGCTTCCCCCCCAATTCTAGTAGCAATACACCCCCCCTAACCCATCCAGACAGCTCCCTGAGATTCCCCCCCGACTGATCCTCGACACCCCCAATCCCACCCCTTCCCCAGACACCCACCCCTTCCCCAGACACCCACCCCCCAGCCAGACAGCTCCCTGAGATTCTGCCCCCCCAACTGATCCTCGACACCCCGAATCCCACCCCTTCTCCAGACACCCACCCCCCAGCCAGACAGCTCCCCCCCCCTCCCAGCCAGACAGCTCCCTGAGATTCCCCCCGCCCCAAAACACTGTTTCCCCCTTGACTGATCCTCCACACCCCCATTCACAGGCACAATTCCCACCCCCCACCCCCTGCACCCAGACAGCTCCCTGAGATTCCCCCCGCCCCAAAACACTGTTTCCCCCTTGACTGATCCTCCACACCCCCATTCACAGGCACAATTCCCACCCCCCACCCCCTGCACCCAGACAGCTCCCTGAGATTCCCCCCTCCCCAAAACACTGTTTCCCCCTTGACTGATCCTCCACACCCCCATTCAAAGGAACAATTCCCCACCCCGCACCCAGACAGCTCCCTTAGATCTCTCCTCCCCCCCTCCCTAAAACACTGTTTCCCCTCCTCCCTGACTGATCCTGGACACTCCCAATCCCACCCCATCCCCGGACACATCCTTCCCTAACCCCGAACTCAACACAGTGCCAGTCTCCAACCACGTCCTTCCCCCAGCCAGATCCCACTCCCACTCAACCACACCCCCAGCCCAATACCAGATCCATCCACCACATATACTTCCCCCCCACCGCCCCCCAACTCCAAAGTAACCCCCCCCTGTCAAATACCACTCATCACCTATACCTCTGCCCCCCACACCCACACACACACACACACACACACACACACACACAAGCAAACCTTGCAAAATAGACCCCCATTTTACACCGACACATCCCACGACCCCATACCTTCCCTCAAGACACCCAGCTGGTACAAATATATCCGACCCACACTGGGATCTCACCCCAGGACCCAGAATTTCATTGTCAGGCATTGGATGACCTACGTGGGATGCCTTTGAGTGAATTTGCTATGTGTCTTGTGATGCAGAATGGGCCCGGTGGACCGGCATCTGTGTTTGCTGATTGCAAGATGTGGCTGGCAGACTTGGGATGTGTCTGGGGCGCGTGAGGCTTTGGTCTCTGGGCTGGGGAGGGGGAAGTGGGGAGAAGGGGGAAGGGAAGGAGGGAGGGAAGGGGGGGAGGGAGGGGAAGGGAGGTGGGGGGGAAGGTGGGGAGAAGGGGGGGAGATGGGGGGAGGGGGAGAAGGGAGGCGGGGGGAAGGGAGGCGGGGGGAAGGGGGGGGAGGGGTGTGGAGTGGAGTGTGGTGGAGGAACTCATTCTGTGGAGGTGGTTTTGGATAGGTGAGGGTACACTGTAGTACCAGAAGATCAAGTTCAGGAGGACAGAGTACAGAAGGTTGGTCCTTTCAACCTGGGTAGGTAACAACTTAGAGGTGAATTGATGGAAATATAAAATCTTGGGAAGACATTGAAACTGCTTCAGACAACGCCATGGTAGTATCAGACATAAGGGTGCAGATCGAAAACAGCATAACGTCAAGTTCAGAACTTTCCAATTCCCCCTTTTCCAATAATTTATAATTTTTTATATATGTTTCTTTTCCCACCTATTTGCATTATTTTTAAATGTATTTCCATCCATTGTTTTATCTCTATCTTTTGGCCTATTTTGATCCCTTCCCCCACCCCCACTAGGGCTATCTGTACCTTGCTCATCCTGCTTTCTACCCTTAATGTCACCTATTAGCACATTCCTTAGCTAATATCACTACCATCAGCACCTCTTTGTCCTTTTGTCCATGACATCTTTGGCAATCTCCTTTGCCTCCACCTATCACTGGCCCTCTATCCAGCTCTACCTGTCCTGCCCTCCTCAACCAGCTACTCGCCCTTCTCAACCAGCTAATATTCCACCTCATTTCTATATTTTTTAGTTCTGATGAAGAGTCATACGAACTCGAAAGGTTAACTGTATTCCTCTCCGCAGATGCTGTCAGACCTGCTGAGATTTTCAGGGTATTTTTGTTTTTGCTTCTATTTCAGATTAATCTTTGCAACTGGGTAGATTCATGAATGAAGATAAGCTTGGATAGAGGTTTTGCAGGTTGACCAGTATGATAGAGGAACTCTTTTTTTCTTGCATATAGATGTTTGGCTGCATCAAGTATTTTTTTATCCATGTTTTGTGTTCCAGAAATTTGTGAGGAGACTTTATTTCTCACAATGATGTGTGGGGAAATGTAAGTTTGTGGTATTTAACTTCTATCCGGGCAGCAGTTTGGAAGATCTAACTTGCTTGTGAGTTGTCTGGGATCTCGAGCATAGTCACAATTCCGTGGTGTCTAATCTCTCATGAATTTATTTATTGGTTTTAGGGTTGTGGCCCTTCAATCTGGTCTGCCTCAACTGGGAACATCCTCTTGACATCTCCCCAATCAAATCAATTCATAACTTCAAAGACTTTAAACAGGTCACCCCTCAGCCTTTTCTTTGAGAAACAGCCCCACCCTGTTCAATTTTTTCTGATGGGTATCACCCCTCAGTTACAGTGTGATCTTTCTCCAGTGTCTCAGTAAGGTGGAGACCAGAACAATGCACAGCACTGTGTGGTCCAACCAAGTTTCAAGATAAGTTTAACATCATTTAGCTGTTTTTCAATTCTGTCCCTCTAGAAATGAATGACACGTGCCTGATAAACGGGCTTCCTTTACTCTTTGTGTACCCGTGTCCTAGATGCTCTTTACTCTCCTTCGACACTTAGACTCTTATTTTCCTAGTTACAGTGGCAACTGGGTTAGCTGGTGTCTGTAACATGACTGTACCACGGCATTCACAAATGACACTGACCTTGTTTAATTGTTTCAAATGTGCTTATGCTGTATATCTGCTACAGTGTGTGCTTCTGGGACCAGTTGTGGGAAAAACTCCCACATTATCTTCAGTCAAAATATTTAGGCTGTTTAAAAAAAAGTTTTTTTTTGTGACTATCTACCTGTTCTCATTACGCTGCCTGCTTTCCTTGCTTCTAAATCAGACCAAATGCTACTGTTCCGTATATTATTCGATCAAATCCTTTGACAGCCCTCAAAATATATTTCAAAATAAACCTTTCGGTGAAAGGCTTAGAGGGGATTTTAGGAAAAAACTTTTTCACCCAGAGGATGTCTGGAATTCGCTGCCTGGATCGGTGGTTGAGACGTTTAAAAGGTACCTGGGTCTGTACCTAAAGCGTTGTGACCGGCATGGCTACGGACCAGGCGCTGGAAGTTGGGCTTAGGATGGACGGCTAGTATTTTGTCAGCCGGCACAGACACGGTAGCTGAATGGCCTCTGCCATAACTTTCCTATGGGGAAAAAAAATCCTACTGAGACTAAAGGGGTTTGGATTGTTTCTTAAAATGTTAATTCACTGTCCTCTGCTCTAGAGCTGGGATCAGCTGTGCAATGGCTGATGTATAATAGCGTTGACTCTGAGAGAAAGTGTCTTCTCTTGACACTGCTGTTAGTCGGCTTGCAGTCACTAAAGGTGATTTGCCAGGTTTAAAACAAGTGTTCATCCCAATAGCATTGCAGCCAACAAACAAAAAATTGCATCATAACACACAGCATGAGGCAAGAAGCTGAATGAAATGATAATGGAATATGGCCGTAGTCTGTACAACCTTAACTGTTAATGATTACAGGCTGATCGAACTGAGGGTTTTCAAATGATGACACCATTTGATAGGGAGAAACTGTTTTTGTCAGTCTGGAGTCCAGAGCAAGGGAACATAATCTTCCAATTCGAGTCAGGCTTTTAGGAGTGATGTCAGGAAGCACTTATTCACACAAAGGCTTGTAGATGTCTGAAAGTCTTCAGCCAATTAGTTGTTGAGGCTGAAGGTCAATTGTAAAATTGTCGACTGAGATTGCTAGATTTTTGTTTGGTCAGGTAAGAGGCGATATGGAGCAAAGGGCAGGTAAATGGATTGAATGGAATAGCAGAACAGGCTGAAGAGGCTGAATGGACTGTCTCCTGTGGGATTATTCCATTCCATTTTCATCACTTTTTAAAGTGTGGAGGGGGTGGTGTTGATGGGCATGTTTGATGGTACTGTTTCTGTCTTTTTTTGCTGTCTCTGGGCAGTTGGGTACCGTGAATGCTTCAGGAGATAGCAATGATTCATAGCTGACCAGGGGGATTATGGATTTATGATTATGAATCTATGATTCTCTGTTTAGTGTCAAGTCCAGGATGACTAATGGGACACAGTTTTCATTGCAACCACTGAATGTGGAATCATTCCAAATTTCTGCATTTAGTGACAGTTTCTGCAGGGTGAAACGAAGTCTCCATCTGGTACACACTAAACTTCACTTTGATTTGGACAGGGAACGGTTTACCCATTGTACCTCTATCCTGTACGACCAGCCTTTTGCAAGGAGGCTTGCTTTTTTTTTCACCCGAATCTAGGTCAGACAGAGAACATGGCGAGGAAGCAAGGTGGGTTTTGTGTTTGTATTGCATATCAACCATGCAATTAGAAGAAGATATTGGGAAACTCTCTTTGGCAGAGTTTAACCCTGAGAGCTGCCGCCTGATTGTCATTTGAAATCTTGGAGAGCAATCAAAGGTCATGATAATGGGCTCCATATGACAGTGGGCTTTGAGCAGGAGGTGCTCACTGCTTTGAGTCCATATAAGACTCAGAGGCTGAATGTGACAAGCCAATATAAGCAGTGATTTGCTTCTTCTTGAAACGAGGGTCAGGCTAAGAAGCATAAGCAGCAGAAGGATGGGTTGAACCTCTCAAACTGCTCATTTCATGATGCATTGTATAGGGCCAGTGGGTGTGTTTATGGAGACTGGAGAGTTTGCAGAGGAGATGTGCATGAACTTATTTCCTAGGTTGGTCTTTTGAGTCCTGACGTCTGTGCAAATATTTTGCATTTCTGGCAGAGCCAGTTGTGTTGGCTCCTCTGACACTCCCTCGTACCCTCAGTGACTCACTTTCAGGCTGGGGCTGTCACCATTTGAGCATTCTACCCCACCCACTGGAATGCAATCTGCTTCAAGATCTTGTCTGAGTGTAGCCACAGCGCGTTCCTTTCTTTGTGTGGCAGCTCTTTCAAATTTCCCATTCAGTGTCTTGACATAACAAAAGAGTTTGGCTCACAAGTGGTCAGCATCGCTGTTGACTTCCTCTGATGACTGAGTTCTTACTGCCCAGCCCAGTTCTCTCTCAAAGAGAAAATGCACTGTCGCTGAAATTGCACTATTACACTTTGCAGTTATCATGAACAAAAATTAAATATCCTTCCAGACCCAAATTTCCCTGTCATCTGAGTTCACATCTCAAAGGCCGTGACTAATAATATTGTACAGTGATTTACTCGTAAACAAATTAGACACTCTGATTTGCATAGCTCTTAAAGCCAGCTAATGAATGCAATTTATTGTGCACAGGAAAAAAGTAAGAAAGACTTGCTTTAGGTAGCTTCTTTCATGACCTCAGGATGTCCCAGAGCACTTGACATTCTAAGTACCTTATGAAGTGTGGCCAGCATTGTAGGGAACATGGCAATCAATTTGTGTACAGCAAGCTGCTCCACACAGATATGTGATACAATGGCCAGATAATCTGTTTTACTGCCATTTTCATTGGGCTGCACACTAGGGATCATTCCCTTTCTCTTCAAAATGGTGCCCTTGGATCTTTTACATCTACCACAGAGAGGAGATACAGCCTTGGTTTAACATCTCATCTCTCACAGTGTAGCACTCCCTCAGCACCAGAATGCCAGCTTAGATTCATTTCTGTGGAGTAGGTAGGACTTGAACCCACAATCTTCAAACTCGGTGGGATTGGGGAACATCGCAGTTTCACCTGGAGTACTGTGTTCAGAAATCATCCAGAACTCAGTCTGTCCCATCTACATGTGGCCTGTTGCCAGATTTCACTGTTGGTTGTTGGATAAGGGTGAGACTGAGTTTGGTTCTTACACCCTGCATTGCCCAAGAACTTGCCACGATTCACTTGACTCCAACTTGACTAGTTGGTTGGGCAGGGTGGAAGAATGTAAACCTTCAGGAGAGAGAAAAAAGGCGAGAGCTAGTCTCATCTGTGTCAGCAATAGACTCTAATCTCTGTCTCCAGTCTGCTTATTAATCAGATATAATCGAACCCTGATAGACATTGAATGGAAACGATGGGTTCAATTTGTTCATGAATTAACTGATGCTGCGTTTGTGTCACATTCATCTGCCTGATGCTTTAACTGCAGGCATGACTTTGTTTCCTCACCTTTCATTTCTCTTAAAATGACAGAGGAACAGCATTCAGAATACTCCCCCAATCATTTTGGCCCTAAGATTATTGCTGAACTTTCCTTCAAAATTTTGTGTCCTTTGGTGATTGGTCCTTCAGCTGTCTCACGATCAGCGATACACTGTGAGGCAGGGTGGCACCCAGGTTTGATCATCTGCCACCTCTCCATTTACGAGAAAACCACAGTTGCTGTTCTGAAGCTGGCATGAGGAGACGTGAGTTCAATTTTCTTGCATTGGTACAGCAGGAACACAGGGTGGGAGGCAGATCATAAATGGAGGGTAGAAACAATGTTTTTCATTTATATAGCAAGGCGCATCACAAGGCCTTGTCAAGCAAAATTTAACACTGAGCCACAAGGAGGTATTTAGCCGGGGTGGGGGGGGTGCGCTGGTTGCAGCCACTGAACGCTTTGTTAAAGATCTAGGTTTTAAGGAGGAGAGACAGGTAGTGAGGTTTAGACAGTTCCAAACTTTAGGAGCTTGGCAGCTGAAGTACTCATCTATCCCCTCTGTGGATTTATTTTTAATAAGAACTTGTTATCTGGTTTCATGCTGCCCCCCCCCCCCAAATTCTTTCATAGGGAGTTGAGTGAAATGCTTTGGGCAGACACAAAATCTGATAACCGGCATTGCACATAGTTGCAAGGTGCTGAGAGATCACTGCAGAGATTCTTCTGCCTTGTCAGAAACTTCTGAAATGCTTGTACTGTTGATGGTAAAATGGTGGAAGAGAGACAGGCACACCCAGCAAGGTGTTGTACCTGAGGGGCCAAATGACTAGGGGTTCACTCCATGCTGCATGCTGAGCTGTCTGCTCATGGGACTTGCTTCTGATCACTATTCAGTGTCTCTTGCTTGTGAGTGTCGCTCTGTGAACTTCGGATGAGAAGAGGATGAGCCTTGGCTGTGATAATGGTCCATCATGATCAAGCAGCTTGTTGACCAACATTGACTGTGTGCACATAAATAGTGCTCAGGTGAGCTCATGCCATTGGTGACGCTTTGTGCCCAGCAGGAGAAGTTAAACGTGGGAGAGAAGGTAAAGTTTAGGGGAAGGGAAATCTGCATCCCTTTCTCAACTGATTTAGCAACTAATATTGTGCCTGTCAGTTCTGGCCTAATACATGCCAGATAATTGTACTAGATCTTGGCAAGGGTCCAATCAGTGCAGAAGGAAGGAACAGCAGGCTGATGTAAAATAACAGATTGAGCAACAAAGCAAATGGAGGAATATCAACCTTCTGACTGGAAATGGGAAGAGACATACATATAAGTCCAGCAGTGGTAACAAACAGTGTGAAGCTACTCCGGAACTAACCTGCTGCTTCACTTTGCGTCTCAGTCAAAAGCACCTCCTGACTCACATTCTCCCACACGCTGTTAGACCACAAACGACTGTTTCCCTTCATAACCTGAGGTAATTTCAACTTCAAATGTCTGAAGAAAAAATGCATTTATTTTACCACAGTGCTGTTGCTGTACACTTCAGTGCTCCGCTCTGTCTCAGCAGTCCCAAAGAAAGGTGTTGACGAGCTTGGTGTGTATTGGAAAAATGGTCTTCTCCCATGAATGAGAACACAGTTGACATTCCACATCCATTTTAAATGTTGACTTTCTGTGGCTTCACTTGCTGAAGTGCAGCCATCTTGTGCCTTTAAAACTGTTTGAGCCAATATGAACCACTGGAAAAGTTTTAGAAGTATTCAAGATCCAGAATTGAGGCAGTCCTATAATTGCTGCCCGAAGTAAATCTATTGTCTGTTTTCCTTTTGGACACAAACAGATGAATTTGGAGCAGCAGTAGGCCACTCGGCCCCTCGAGCCTGCTCCACAATCCAATAAGATCATGGCTAATCTGATTGTACCTACCTGCCTACCTCCCAATAACCTTTCACCCCCATATTTATCAAGAATCTATTTACCGATGCGTTAAAAATATTGACTCTACTTCCACTGCCTTTTGAGGAAGAGAGTTCCAAAGACTCTGCCCTCAGAGAAAAAAATTCCCTTTCATCTCTGTTTTAAATGGGTGACCCCTTATTTTTAAACAGTGACCCCTAGTTCTAGATTCTTCCACAAGAGGAAACATCCTCTCCACATCCACCCTGTCAAGACCCCTCAGGATCTTATAAGTTTAGACATGACCGTGCAAGTCTAACACAAAAACATTGCTTTCCCCATGGGCCAGTCCCTGGTGCCCAGGATTCATTTCCCATGTACTTTCGGCCAATGCCTGTGCAATGAACCTTGGATCAGATCAACAAACTCAATTCATATCTGATGTTTGTGGGATTTTCTGATGTCTCTGAATTCCATCATGGCATGGTGTTTTTTTGAACCTTCCCTTCACCCACTGGAAGTGCTCTGTAGCAGCATTTGCCAGAGTGCAGAAGATGTGCAGTATACACACACACTGAGCTGGAAGACCAAGACCTTACCCTCTTTTATTCACACTCTGTAAAAACTCTGCACTGCACGCATGGAGGATCGAAGGATAACTTGCAGTGCATCAGACTAGCCCCACTCTGATGACCACGGTCCTGTGTTAAATCCTGTTGTGTTAGTTAAAAATAGACTTTATACATTGCCAAACCCTGGTGAACTAGGTTTGGGTTGCAGACTTAGACATTAAAAAATCCTCAGAAGATGGTGTGATCAGCACCTGAAAGTTGAAGGTTTGATTATGGGACCCTTCAGCAGAAACATTCACCTTCCTCTTTCAGATGCTGCCTGACTTAGTATATGCTTCCGGCATTTTTCCTATCCATTCAGGTTTTCAATTAATCTGCCTTGCTTTTGTTTTATGTATGTACAGGAATCCGAATCAACGACCTCTGGAAGTGAGGTAAAGCTGGACTCTGGCAGTTTGGACACTGCTTCTTCTGTGGATAATACTCCAGAGGTGCTGAACAAGGCTCTGTCAGGCCTATCTTCAAGGTGCAGTATTCCCAGCAAAGACAACAGTTTACATTCTGGCTCTGGATGTGCAATATGTGGCCGTATTTTGCCGACTCTTCCTTTCGCATGGTACTTGGAACAGCTTGGAGTTAGTATGGGGATAATAATGACTTAATTCACCCGACCAGGTCTGATGCAAAGCTTTCTTTATCCCTGTAAACTTTACTTCCGTTCCAGCCAACTGAGAGTAATACTGGACGAGGTGTAAAACTGGAGTAGGACCTCATTAGACCATAAGACATAGGAGCAGAAATTAGGCCATTCGGCCCATCGAGTCTGCTCCACCATTCAATCATGGCTGATAAGTTTCTCAACCCCATTCTTCTGCCTTCTCCCTGTAACCTTTGATCCCCTTACCAATTAAGAACCGATCTATCTCGGTCTTAAATACACTCAATGACCGGGCCTCCACAGCCTTCTGTGGCAATGAATTCCACAGATTCACCACTTTCTGGCTAAAGAAGTTTCTCCTCATCTCTGTTCTAAACGTCTTCCCTTTACTCTGAGGCTGTGCCCTTGAGTCCTAGTCTCTCCTACTAATGGAAACATCTTCCCCACGTTCACTCTATCCAGGCCTTTCAGTATTCTGTAAGTTTCAATCAGATCCCCCCTCATCCTTCCAAACTCCATCGAGTATAGACCCAGAGTCCTCAAATGTTCCTCATATGTTAAGCCTTTCAATCCTGGGATCATTCTCGTGAACTTCCTCTGGACCCTCTCCAGGGCCAGCACATCCTTCCTGAGATACGGGGCCCAAAATTACTCTCAATATTCTAAATGTGGTCTGACCAGAGCCTTACAAAGCCTCAGCAGCACATCCCTGCTTTTATATTCTAATCCTCTCGAAATAAATGCCAACATTGCATTTGCCTTCCTAACTACCGCGTCAACCTGCAAGTTAACCTTAAGAGAATCCTGGACTAGGACTCCCAAGTCCCTTTGCACTCCAGATTTCTGAATTCTTCCCATTTAGAAAATAGTCTATGCCTCTTCTTCCTACCAAAGTGCATGACCTCACACTTCCCCACGTTGTTTTCCATCTGCCACTTCTTTGCCCATTCTCCTAGCCTGTCTAAATCCTTCTGCAGCCTCCCCGCCTCCTCAATACTGCCTGTCCCTGCACCTATGTTTATATCATCTGCAAACTTAGCCAGGATGCCCTCAGTTCCTTCATCTAGATCATTAATGGATAAAGTGCAAAATTGTGGTCCCAACGCTGACCCCTGCGGAACTCCACTAGTCACCAGCTGCCATCCTGAGAAGGACCCCTTATCCCCACTCTCTGTCTCCTGCCAAACAGCCAATCTTCTATCCATGCTAGTACCTTGCCTCTAACACCATGGGCTCTTACTGAGCGGTACCTTGTCAAAGGCCTTCTGGAAATCCAAATAGATAACATCCATTGGCTTTCCTTTGTCTAACCTACTCGTCACCTCCTCAAAGAATTCTAACAGATTTGTCAGGCATGACCTCCCCTTGATGAAACCATGCTGACTTTGCCCGATTTTACTATGCATTTCCAAGTATTCTGAAATCTCATCCTTAATAATGGATTCTAAAATGGATTCTGTGGCTTTCCTGCCCAATGACTTTGGAATTAACCTGCTGTTTTCACCATTGTCTCAAGTCAAAGTATGAGGAGGGAACAAATAACCTTTTAAAAAAAAGAAACGCAATACTTCTCACACATCAAATGGAGCACAGAGGAAGCCATGTGGCCTATGCCAATCCTTTGACAGAGCTAGCAGTTAGACGCATTCCATTTCACCACCCCCACACACATGCCCTGCACCCCACCCCCACTACTGCCTTGCTCATTTCCCCTTGTTAATGTACAGTCTCATAGTCCACATTCCAGCAGCACTTGAGGAACCTGTGGGATTTCTCTCGGCCTCAACTACTGGCTGTCTGCACACTTTGGTCTGGCCACATGTGGCATTATACAGGCCAATAGGGCGGGGAGGGTATGACTCCATTGCATGCGAGCTGTGAGGAAGACAGTTTTTATTTGAAAAGAACATTTGATTAGGGGTCAAGCACTGGGTAATTATAAACTCCGAGCAGATTCTTGTCTGCGTTATTTTAACAAAAATGAACAGCGATAATGATTTCATTCAAAGAGACAGATAGGATCCCCGCAAGTGGAATTTCAGTCCCTATCCTGGTGTCTGGCTTAGAGCTCAAGACACTGCGAAAACTCCCCTGCTCCTATTTGAATCATGCTGTGGGATCTTTTAGGCTGACCTGGGAGTGTTAACTTAGATGGAATGACTTCGAACGTACAGCCAATTCAACCCAGCTGATGCATTGTTGTATTTATGGTGCACACACAGTCCTTCTCCCATCCGACTTTATCTGACTGTGTCAACATAACTGCTATTCCCTTCTGCCTCATATGTTTATCTAGCTTCCTGTTAAATGCTACTATGCTGTTCACTTCAACTACTGCATGGGGAGTGAGCTCCACATTCTAACCACTGTCTGGGTTAATGAAGTTTCTCCTGAATTCCTGACTGCATTTATTTCGCCTGAATTCCCAACTGGACTTTTGTGTACTAATGGCTCCTGGTTTTTGACTTGCATCAATTCCTTTCATTGTCTTCGAGAGCTCCATCAACCGTCCAGAGACAAGGTCCCCACCCTATTCAATCTTTACTGACCATTTCAATATCATTCTTGTAAAAACATTTTGTATCTTATCCTGCACACCTCTCTCCTTTTTATAACATGGTGGCCACAACATTGCACAGTATGCCAAGTGTGATCTAACCAAGATAAAAACAAAAAAACTGCGGATGCTGGAAATCCAAAACAAAAACAAAAACAGAATTACCTGGAAAAACTCAGCAGGTCTGGCAACATCGGCGGAGAAGAAAAGAGTTCTGTCGAAGGGTCACGAGGACTCGAAACGTCAACTCTTTTCTTCTCCGCCGATGTTGCCAGACCTGCTGAGTTTTTCCAGGTAATTCTGTTTGTGATCTAATCAAGGTTCAGTACAAGTTTAACTTCTCTGGTTTGCAGTTATGTTTCTCTAGAAATGAACCCTAATGCTTTGCTTGCTTTTAATATGGCCCTTGTCATTACTTTGAATTGTATGCAGAAATGGAATTGGATTAAGGTCTCATTCAGAAAGTGTTAGAGCCAATACTGCAGTCATTGCAGCAATCAAGTGCCTGGAAGGGGTGGGTGCAGGCAAAGGGGGAAGTGGTGGTGTCATGGCACCTAGCTGTGAAACCCATGAGCTTGAGAGTCAAGAGGAGAGTGCTACCCCTGAGCCAAGCTGACATTTATTGAGGAACCATGCAGGTCAAGGTAAGAGAAATGGATTGACTGATGGTGATTTGGGATTATAAAGCTCTTTTTCTCACTTTTGACAGATGGAAGAACTGGTGGGTTCGAGGAATCCTCACGTTGGCCATGATCAGCTTCTTCTTCCTCATCATCTACCTAGGACCCATGGTTCTCATGATGATAGTAGGTTATAGTGCTGCACTTCACTCTCTCTGCCCTGTCTGTATTTGCTCTGTCTCAGTGAAAACCGATTCCTAGAAGTTAGGTTTAGCCACAGTCGTGCAGGAAGTGCTGTTTACTCCACTCATCTCCCTCCCTCCCCCTAGATTGGCGATTTCTACCTGATTTGGTGCCTTACTTATTGTTTGCTATTCACTACCTCTCTCCCCTCACCAAAAAAACAAAACTTGCATTTCTGTAATGATTTTTCAGACCTCAGGACCTCTGCTGCTTTTGAAGTGTAGCCACTGTAGTAATGTACGTGACCACATAATCTGTTTTTAGCAGATAATTGCTGACCAGGATACCAGGGAGAACCCCCAAGCTCGCTCTTCAATTAGTGCTCTGGAATCTTCTGTCCAAGTGAGAGAGAAGACTCTCAGTTCGAGGACTCACTTCCGATCGTGCAACGCTCCACCAACTTATCAACTCGGACTATGTGCTTAAGTCTCTGCCATGGGTCTTGGACCCACAACATAGTTACTGACAGGCAGGAGTTATATCCACTGAACCAAGACTTGGAGCCATTCCTCGGAAAGGCTTTGCCTGTGGAACGAATGGCATTTGAGTCCAGTGCTCCTGTGACCTGATCCACGTTTCCACGTACACATAGACGGAAGCATGACTCAGTGAATAGTGTCTAGGAGCAGAAATCCTGACTGATTCTGTCCCTCATCAGCCCAGATGCACCATGTGTGATTGCAGCACATCAGTTGATACCTCAGCTGAAGTCAGCATGAGCACAGTGTTTAAACTCAGGCCCAGTGGTTGTGTCTTGTTTTGATCTGCACAGGTGCTAAGGCCTTTCCTGCAATGTTAGAAGGGAGCTAACAAATTTTTCATTTCATTACTGAAGCTGAACCTGATATTTAGGGTTGAGATGGAGACAGTGAATTAAAGAGCGAGTGAAAATACACAGGCAAATAATGTAATCCTGTAAACATCTGTTACTGCAAAATACTTTCACAAAATCTATTCCCCAGTTAAATAAAAAAACTACTGTTCTAAATTACTGGAATTCTGCAAATATGTATTTTCATCAGTAAAACAAATCCCTTGGTGTTCTGGTGCAAGCTTTCTGATTTTTTCTTTTGGTGAAAAAAAATGATGGCACAAGGAGAGATAGTAAACATTGAAATCATAGTAAAATCATTTGGTTTGCAGTATACAAGAGCAGTACTCACAAACTAACACATATACTTGTATAATAGCGATAGAGACCAAGCTACACTGTGTGGCAAAGTGATCCTGAAATACTAGTTGAGCATTGTACTTGGAGTTTGAAGTGTACAACGTGCTTAGAGCTTCAAATAAAATGCAACTGAAAACGGCATTGTGCCAGTGTGAACATACAAAGAGTTAATAGTGTTGCAAATATCTGTTCTGTTCTGATGAAGAGTAATACGGACTGGAAACGTTAACTGTATTCCTCTCCTCAGATGCTGTCAGACCTGCTGAGTTTTTCCAGCTATTTTTGTTTTTGTTTCAGATTTCCAGCATCTGCAGTATTTTGCTTTTATTTTTGCAAATATCTTAGTTTGTGCACAGTCTTAAGGCAGTTGTTAATTTACATATTTTAAATGGGTTAATGTCTCCATTGAAAGTTGTAGACAGGATTTGACCTGAAGGAAGCTTTAGCATGATTATGTCAGAGAATGTCATTGCCAAACTAATGCCCTGTGATACACTTGGTTTCTAAGCCAGAGTTCAGCCAGTGATCCCTTGCGCTCCATGAATTGGAATTAAAAATGATCCCACAACTCCACGTGTGTGAATTAAAGCATAAATACAATGGGATTCAAGGATGCTGGAAATTCACGGTCTGGAGTGTGATATGAAGCCATCATAATGTATTTGGAGCCAAAGTATTTCTCCTTACTTAACAGATCTCCAGATATTTGTTCCATGCTGAATTTGCGTGCACTATACAACTAAACATGTGCAACAAGTGGTCGAATGTGACAACACCTGCTACATTTAGGCTTGAATATAACTTGGGCTGAAAAGCACAGATCATCAATTTGTTCTTTTATTTCCTTAGGTTCTCTGTGTGCAGATTAAATGCTTTCATGAGATTATTCTCATTGGATACAACGTTTATCATTCCTACCATCTGCCGTGGTTCCGGACTCTTAGCTGGTGAGCAAATGACAGACGTTGGGGTACAAATGCAGTAACAAAGGCACAATTTGAGAAGCCTGGCTGTAAAATAAAACCCTTACCATCTCACAAAGTTCAAACAGAAATCCACACATTCCTCATGGAAACAGCCACAAGCTTTACTTGGTTTTTAACGGGAGTGCCACTCTTGCTTCCTCCAGCTGAGGTATGATTTTATTCACAGCTGGGTAGATGATGCTCAAAATGCAGCCTCCTACCCAGTCAGGTGAAGAACTGCAGAATAAGCAATAGCAAGTTATCCAGGAATGTTGGGGTACATAGGAACATGAGAACTAGGAGCCAGCCATTTGGCCCCTTAAGTCTTTTCCACATTTCAAGAAGATCATGGCTGATCTAATTGTGCTTAGCTCCACTTTCCTGTCTGTCCCCCACAACCCTTGGCTACCTGTCAATCAAAATTCTATCGAACTCAGCCCCTAATGCACTCAATGCCCCAGTCACCATGCCCTCTGGGGGACAATTCCAAGCACTGACAACTGATAAGCACTGACAACTGATAAGCACTGACAACTGATAAGCACTGACAACTGATAAGCACTGACAACTGATAAGCACTGAGAAGAAATTCCTCATCTCCATCTTAAATGGGACACTCCTTATTTTTAAACTGTACCCCCCCACCCCGTTCTCGATTCCCTCACGAGAGGAAACATCCTTTCAGCATCCATCCTCTCAAGCCCCTTCAGAATCTTGTATGTTTCAATGAGATCATCTCTCATTTCTCCAAAACTCCAATGCGTATATAGTGGGAGTGGAAATCACATCAGTGTTTAAACTTGAGTCGAGAGTCTTGATCTGGTCACCTGGACCGACCTGGGATGGTGTTTAAGATAAGTCCGCCCAGTCATTGTGCCAACAGTGTCACCGTTGAATCTGCTGAAGCACTTCTATTTCCGTAAACTTGTTAATAACTGACAGTGTGTTGACAGGTACATAGAAGTACCCACATGGAATAATTTATGTTGAGTAGTTTTCCAAGACTTGCTGCCCTGGTTGTCTTATTTCATGAGCTCCGCTGGTGTTTCGCGCTATGCTTGTCATTTGCTCGGAATACCATTTTTGAGCAAACAACAACAGCAACTTTCCCATAGTACCTTTAACGTAGTAACAAATCCCAAGGTGCTTCACAGAAACGTTATCATTCAAAATTTGACATTGAGCTACATAAGGAGATACTGGGTTCAGGTGACAAAAAAATCTGATCAAAGAGGTCATCTCTGAGCCAGGTATGTCTAAAAGCAGGAGAGGGAAGTAGAGAGGCCAGAGAGGTTTAGGGAGGGAATTCCAGAGCTTGACGCCAAGGTAGCTGAGGCTCAGCCACCAGTGGTGGAGCGATGGCAATCACAGATGTGTGAGAGGCCAGAGTTGAAGGAACATGGAGCTCCTGGTGGGGTGAAAGATAGAGGAGGGTCCAGAGAGATGAGTTGTTGGCGCTGGTGGGTGATGAGGCCATGGAGAGATTTGGAAACAAGTTTCAGAACGTTAAGATTGTAGCTTTCACAGACCGGGAATCAATGTTAGTGAACAAGTGCAGGAGATGATAAATAGGGCTCCCTGGGTTCACATAGGAGTTTCAGTTTCCCTACTTGAGAAGTTTGAAGATGAATCTTTTTCCCTGTTCTTTTTAAGGTATTTCTTGCTGTGTGCTAACTACTTCTTCTATGGTGAGACGGTAACAGACACATTTTTCGCACTGGTTCAGAGGGAGGAGCCGCTCCGGATCTTGAGCAAATACCATCGTTTCATTTCATTTGCTCTTTACCTGGCAGGTACTGATGCTTGCTTGTCTCAATCTGTGAAAATACCTTTCGACGGACCACATATTCTTTCAGTGAGCAGAGAACAGTTTGCCAAGCAACAGTGACATTGTCATTCTTTCTTACTGAGCACACAGGAATTGGTGCAAAACAATTTTCTAAAACTTCATAATTGAACATCAAATACATATTTACATGCATTGAGTCAGCAACTATTGAGTATGACAGGAAGGAAGTACACACTGTAAATAGAAAAGGCTCTGTGGCACTGGTCACACACCAGACCTTACGTTTTATCAGCTTCACAACTAGCTTTTTTTCTTGAAAAGAACACAGATAGAGAAATCTCAGCATTGATCTGGAAATTGAACTTCACAAGCATACCTACCGGTTGTGGTCTGCAGATAGCCTCTAGTTTCCATTTTAGATATCCTTTTCACAGCAAGTACTTGAGCAATGGTTGGAAAGGAACAGGTCAGATTGGCGCCCAGCATAATTGCAAATCCCGGGCTGTCATCAGTGTTGCACGAGTTCCATTTGTGTCTAAAATGGAACAGAGGATAACATTTCCATTGGAGGTCCCCTGTCAGAATTGGGAGATACAGACAGAATTGCCCCTATATTGTCTTTCAAAGAGACTTCTCCAACCTGAGTATGCAAGTTTTGATGCAGGGTATCCATTTGGTGCATTAAACTGTGTTTCAGATGATGACTGACTGCCTTCAATATTTCTAACTTGGCTTTGTCTCTGCACTCAAATCCTTCGATTATTCACTCAGTGATGGATGGTTCATGCCGGGAAAATCTTTAATGTGTACTTTTTACTGCAGTGAGCTCCCAGCAGGAATATATTAAACCTGTTTTTCGATTTATTGAAAGACGTGCTTGCCATTACAGAAAATACTGTTTGATAATCCAATGCTAATCTTTTCTTGGGTTAGAGTTAATGTTCAGTAACATGTTGGGGTTGCAGGATGTGTTTTGAGGTTGTTTGAACCCTTGAATCAGATGGCTGCAATGGAACAGGTGAACAGCGAAGGGGACAGAGGACCACAGCACAGGCTTTTTCCCCTGAACCTTTCCATCAAAGTGGGAAAATGAATTTGGATTTAAAGTGAGTGATTGAGTTAGGGGCAGAGGATAGTGCAGAGCTGGAGAATACCATTGCTGTCAATCTAGCCAGCCCCAGATGTGAAGAGCACTTCTCTTTGAAGTTCACCTTTCCTGCTCCCCTCCTCTGAAACTGTTGCCCCTAGTTGGGATGATATATCACAGATATTAAATGCATTCTGCTATCCCACTCAAGTGGCCAGTTTTACAAAGTGAGCTAGGTAATACAAGCTCTTTGAGGGTGGTGGGGTGGGCGGTGGATTTGCATCCAAACCTCATTCTGCTTTCACTTTCAATGTGAATTATGGGTTAGAGTCAGGAGTGTGTGTGTTAGATAGTTAAGAGAATTTCTTTTCCCCTCCCCTGTGATTGGGAAACTCGCTACAACAGGGAGTGGCTGAGGTGAATAGTATAGATGTACGCAGGGGAAGCTAGATAAACACATGGGGGAGAAAGCAATAGAAGGATATGTCGAAACAGATGAAGAAAGGTGGGAGGAGGCTCGTGTGGAGTATAATCGCCATCAGAGACAATTGGACTGAATGACCTGTTTGTGTGCTGTAGCTTCCATGTTTCATTCCCCTTTCCTGTGCAGCATTGCTGAACATCACTTACACACCCCACGTGCTGTCTCAGCAAAGACCAGCTAACCCAGTACAGACTGAGGATCAAAAGTTGGATCATCCTGGGAATCTAAGAGCAGCTCCTCAAGGGCCTGTCTAATTGCATATCAGAGGTACAAGCAGCCTAAGAACCAGCTGTCTCCACTTATTTGAATGGGACTGAATGAGTTTCAGCAAGTCCACTCAAGACATGGGACAATGACTTTTGTTTTGTTCCTAGGATTTTGCATGTTCGTCCTGAGCCTGGTGAAGAAGCACTACAGACTCCAGTTCTACATGGTACGTTAACTGCTGACCATCAGAATGAAACACAAAGTACATTGGTTTTTCAGCTGGCACTGCCACCTAGAGCCACCCTTGGTGTTGTCCGCCATCCCAATCTGCCAACTGGGATTGGTTTGCTCAGCATCTTGGATGGGCCGTAAGCTGGGGAGTTTATAGGGAGTTGCAGTTTGTTTGACACAACTGAATGGGGCAGAAGGAGTGGGACTAATCACCCACGAAGGCCAATCTGTGTTACACCTTAGATGCTCACTGGATGCAGAGCTGGTTCCCGTCTCCATGCTGCTTCCTACATCCCAAGATGTGATCCTCGTTCTATTCATTCCAGAAGGATCACCAACCCACCAGGGTTTAATCCCAGTGCTTGTAACAGCTTGGCGTCGTGTGCCATACCCTTGGAATCCTAATTTATGCACCATTTGGTTCTCAGTTGTTTACATTTCTCTTGGTTAAAAATGTTGCTAACCTGGTATTTGGATTTAACAACCCTGGCCAGAGGTTTATCTGATGTCCTTTGTTCCTTCACAGTTTGGATGGACGCATGTGACATTGCTGATTGTAGTTACTCAGTCTCATCTGATCATCCACAACCTCTTTGACGGAATGATTTGGTATGTGACAAGCCAGTACTTTCTTCCTTTGCCCATGATTGTGTAAACTCGAGTCATTTTGACAGTTGGATCATTTTCATTTGCTTCCATTTCTGTCCAGTTCAACCTTTCACCAACACAAGATTTCCTTGTAGGGGCTTTTTATCAGCTCTTGGATGTCCCAGTTAGTGCGAAGAGAAACATTGACGACGAGCTTTGTGGCATTGTTGAACTGCCCCTGAGCGCTTTGCACAATGCATTCCTTCTAAAGTCAGTGACTGGTATATGGCAAGTTGGGCAGATACTTGAGTGCAGCTCAGTGAGATGAACGATCATCCATCTCGTGTTTCGGTGATTTGGACTCAGATGTTAGGAGGTTTTTCTGTCACTGAAATTCCTATTTAAAGCATGTAATGATGTTACCACTGGGTCTCAATGGCACACTTCATTGTTGAACTGTCCTGCTATGTGGCAACACCAAACCAACACTTGAAACCTTCCCAACACCAGGGACTCCATGCTCAACTGCCTTAAGCCTTAGAAACATAATGTTGCTGTAACTGTACCACTCATCAGTCTAAGCCACATGAACTCCATGCATCCAATGGAACCCTGATCCTGTCTTATCATAGATCCTGAGCTTGAATTACAATGGTCCCCAAGAACTGTTATAGAAGACAGTGTGCACCATTGTCCCTGTCAGTCTCCTAGCAAGCCTACATTGGAACCATCCCGTTGCAGGATAAACTGTTAGAGCCTAGGTTGAGAGTCTCCACTTGAGCAATGCAGCCCTGATACTTCAAGGCCAATCACGAGTAACATGAACAGAATGCTGCATTGAACAGCAAAGGACACAGCTTCACAGAGTGTGTGTGTCATTCAGAATAGAATTGTCAGCTGCTGCTTTCAGTGGTAACTATGAGCAAGCTTGGGTGGATTAAAGATCCAGAGCCCTGATAGGTCAGTGTCTGTCTCCCAGATGTTGGTTTATTTTTTGTTCTTCTTTCTTGCTCCTCAGGTTCATTGTGCCCATTTCCTGTGTGATCTGCAATGACATCATGGCCTACATGTTTGGATTCTTCTTTGGCAGAACTCCACTCATCAAGGTCAGTGGGAAGTTGAAGAGACATGACCGCATATCGCAGAGAAACGTCCAGTTATATTTTTAACTCTACCATTGATAGAAATAGCCAATTCAGTACGAGTGGTGAGCTCACTCAGAAAAGGCCGTGAGATGATTAGTATGGGAAATGGCAGGAGTACTTCTGGTGGGAGGCTGAAGCACATTTTGGAGGGAGCTTCATGCTGCACGTTGTCTATTTCACCTGATTATGCTTGATGCTGGGACACAAGTACATGGCACTCTGAACTTGTCCTTTCCAACGAAAGTTTATATGCAGCAAACAATCACCCTAGATCCCAGTGTGGAAGTCACATCCTAATGTGATCTTTCATCACCCACTGATGCATTGTCACTTGATCAAATGTGAAGATGTTAAACTGCTAGAGCCTAATGAAGCAATGAAAGCTTAACAGAAGCTCTTAATGGTTCCAAACAGACAGAGGAAATAGGTCAGTGCGAGGATTTAGAGATTGCAGGGAAAAAGGCAGGGCATTGTGTTGAACTAGCTGGAGGAGAGTGTGTATTGCTCTCTTCTGCTGTGGCTAGGTTGCCCCTTGTTCAATTCTATTAACTGAAATACAAGTAAATCCACTGAGAGAAGTTAAGCCAAGTGCAGGCCTGGATGTCGGGAAGCATGTCAACACCAACCCAGCAATGAGTTCCTCGAATGGTTTTTCAGGTAGGCTGGGCAAGACAAATGCTCGAGAGTCATGCAAGAACCATTGGATGCTGCTGCAAAGGGAATCAGAGATTCCTGTGCAAGGGGTGACATGAGTGGGTGAAGGGCTGCCTCTTCTGTGCTCCACCTACAACTGAATTCAGATTCAGACTGCCCATATCAGGACTTAATAGAATGAAGGATGGGGGTGTGGAGGTAGACAGAGGGAACAGCCTTCCACCTGACGCAGCTTGTTTACACGTAACTGTGTGACACAGGATCACTTTGGCCTTTGTGAAAGTTACTTCTCTCCACTTCTAGTTGTTTATCAGTTTCTGGGATGGTATGGACACTTCACAGAACAAATTACAAAAAAAGGTTATATAACAAACCTTTCCATTTTCACATGTTGTAAAAATGATCTGATTGTCAGTTGTGTCCGTGTCTTTACAGTTGTCGCCCAAGAAGACCTGGGAAGGATTTATCGGAGGATTCTTCTCAACAGTTCTATTTGGCGTTCTGGTGAGAATCAATAAAATAGTCTATGTGGATGGGATTAGAATTTCAAAGCCACTATCATTTGTTATGACAATCTTGTCTCTCAACTGTCCCTTTTTAATCAGGATGTCTCTCCATTCAACCAAGTGGTTGAGAAAAACAACAACAATAACACACTCAGTGCCAGAGCCAGTAAAATGGGCTTTGGGAGATGTGAAGGAAAGGTTTCCATTTCTAATTTCATCCTTTCAGTTTGAGAGGCACAGGCATAAGTTACTTACTCACAGAGCTAACTGTTGCATGTGAACGGAATTACTGAAGTCTGTCTAATGTTATGAAAGAAAGGACTGAGAAAGAGGAGATTTACTAGAACAGTCCCAGGACTGGGGGAATTCAGCTACGTGGCGGAGATTGGAGAAGCAGTAATCCTGGGAACAGAGAAGGTTAACGAGAGATTTAATCGAGGTGTTCAAAATCAGGAAGATTTTGATTGAGCAAATAAGGAGAAGCTGTTCCCAAGTAGCAGAAGGGTCAGTAACCAGAGGACATGGGTCTAAGCGAATTGGCAGAAGAAGAGATGAGAATTTTTTTGAGTTCTTGTGACCTGGAATGCACTCTGTGAAAGGGGTGGTGCAAGCTCATCCAGATATAACTTTCAAAAGGGAATGAGATAAATACTTGAAAAGGAAAAATCTAGCCAAGTTAGACAGTTGGATAGCTCTCGGAAAGAGCTAGCACAGGCACAATATGCCAAATGGCCTCCTGTGCCCTCTGATTCTGAAGAGCTTTGTCTACATTGGGTCTACAGTGAATTACACAGCAGGCCATGTTCGCTCATCGTTCAGTGAACCAGCCACGCTTTCACAGTCATTTAATTGACTGTTAACATTCCTGCTCCAAGACAAGTGGACCAGTGTTAAATGCAGGACAGACAGAGAGGCTTGGAAGTAACTGGATAATATCACCAGGCAGGAAAGCACGTGGGGGAAGTGAGCTGAGCCAGTGGTATTGAAACACATCTGTGTCTTCTCTTCTAGCTCCGTGCCGGCCTGCTGTTCGCCTTCATTGCTGTGCCTTCTTGTTTTTGCAGCTTTCCTACGCCATGTCTGGATACAAATACTTTGTCTGCCCATTTGAGTTCAACAATGATGCCAACACTTTCAGCGTGGACTGTGAGCCATCAGAGCTCTTCCAGCTACAGGACTACACAATCCCCTGTGGTCTGCACTCCATTATAGGCTGGGTATGATGGCGTGAGTTCACCAGGTTTTCAGGGGCTGATCTTTTGACTTTGCACTGCTAGGAAATCATGGTTTTTTTTATTCATTAAAATAAAAGGACAGTAAGTAACGTGCCTGCCAATTCTTCAGTGTGTGTGCAGAACAAGGTCAGAAACTCAGCCCCTTGAAGTGAAATATTCCAATTTGAAAAGGGTAGAAGTTACTATTCATGAATTATTTGTGCTTTTTCTTGTCTCATTCCTGTAGCAAACTATCCGGCTGTACCCGTTCCAGATTCACAGCATCGCCCTTTCCACCTTTGCCTCACTGATCAGCCCCTTTGGAGGTTTCTTTGCCAGCGGTTTCAAGAGAGCATTCAAGATCAAGGTATTTTTAATCCTTTGTTTCCTGGCAAAGGGAAGAGATAATGCAGCACCTGAGAGCAGCCCGACACAGCAAGAGATTAAAACCAGCAAATCACCCAGCACACAAGCAGGCCATTACAATCTTGCAAAATAGCTGGGAGCACATGCTGTCTGTTTGCGCTTTATTCTTTTCATGGGATGTGGGTGTCACTGCCGAGACCAGCATTTATCATCCCGAACTGCCCTTGAGAAATACAAGGCCATTTCAGAGGGCAACCACATGGAGGCCAGGCTGGGTAAGAACAGTAGATTTCCTTTCAGAACACGAGTGAACCACATGGGTTTTTACAATAATCGATGATAGCTTCATGCTCATCATTACTGAGATTAGCTTTATATTCCACGTTTATTAATTGAATTTAAATGCCATGGTGGGATCTGAGCCTAGGTCCCCAGAGCATTAGTCTGGCCTCTGGATTACTCGTCCAGTGACATTAGTATTTTGCCTCGGTCTCCCCACTAAGCACCTGTCCTGCTCAATGAAAGGACTCTGCAGTTTGGTCCCACATCACAGCAGTTTTCCCAATAGCTCTCCAAATTAGTTGCCTTCAATTCCCTCTTGAAAGTTACTATGGAACGTGATTCTGCTGCACTTTCAGAGAACACATTCCGGATCATAACCCAACTATTGTAACTCTGTGACTTTTGGTCACCCACCCTTGTCTGAGGAAACAGTCTCCTCCTGCTTCCCCCACAGCTTGTCAATATTTTGAATACCCCTCTTTGGTCTTCTGTTAACTGTCTCTGCTCCAAGGAGGACAATCCTTGCCTCTCTGACCTCTCCCCAGAACTAAACTGGCCCATCCTTTCAGCCCAACATGTCTGTGCTACCTCTTCTAAAAAGCACTACCTAGTCAGTTCTACATGTCTCTGCTCTATCCCTGTAGCCCTGCAGATTTTTCCTTTTTGAAGTACTCCAGGTCCAAGAGAGAAAACAGTAGGGTTGTTCCAGGGCTGCCATTGTGAACCTTTTTGAGCCGAGTTTGGGATGAAGTTAGCCACTTGCTGTCCTGGTATAGATGTCAATCAGCCTATAAGTGATTTGGAGTAGAGAAGTCAGTATGAGAGGTCAAATGAGAAAGTACTTGAGAGATGAGATCCCTCCAATCGTGAATTGCAGTGCAAAAGTTGGTCCAAGTAAAAACAGGATGTCCCATTCTGTAATGATAGCAGCAGTGTGTACCATCTACGAGATACACTGCAACAGACAGCACCTTCCAAACCCGTGACCACTACCACCTAGAAGACTCTTGTCATAGATGTGTCTGTGACATGTATTCTCAGTCAGATGCTGTTCCATTGCAACTCTTCCTAAAACATTTTCTAAACTCTCTGGAGTTTTGAAGAATGAGAGTTGATCTTGTTGAAACGTACAACATTCTTCGAGGCCTGAAAGGATAGATGTTTAGAGGGTGGCTCCCCCCCGGCAGGAACATCTGGAATGAGGGCTTCTGGTTTCTGGATAAGGGCCCAGTGTTAGTGTCTGAGATGAGAAATTTCTTCATCCAGGGGATTGTGAATCTTTGAAATTCTTGACCCCAGAGGACTGTAGCTAATTGAGCTATTGAGCATATGCAGTGCTGAGCTCAGTTAGATTTTTGGACACTAAGGGGATCTAGGGATACGGGGAGGGGACAGGAAAGTGGAATTGAGGTTGAAGTTCAGCCCTGATATCAAATGGTGGAGGCTCGGAAGGGATGTATGACCCCCTCCTATTTCTTATGTTCTGAAAAGTGCCTTGGGGGGTGTTTACCTAGACACTGAAAACATCTTCCTTAAAACTGCTCAACTAATTCTGTCCCCTTTATCAGATCTGGGAGTGGTCATCTGGGAAACCAGGAGAGAGGCCTCGTGAACGGCTCCGTTGCACTGTGTGACCAGCAACCACTTTTCTTTTCACCTCAAAGAATCCCCATACCATTCAAGGGAGCTAGTCTGTTTCAGTTTAAACAGGATGGGGATCCCACGGAGATCTCCGGAGTTAGATGCCCATGGTTTTAGTGAGCTGATCTATGATTTTTTTTTTTATAGCTTGTTCACTATTTCAAAAGGAGATTGAGGCATCTGCCCAGTTTCACTCCACACATGCTCTTCAAATTGTCTGTTAACAGCAAGAAAAATGTGACATTCCCATGATGTAATTGGCCTGTTTTCTTTGCAGGACTTTGCTGACACCATACCTGGTCACGGTGGGATTATGGACCGCTTTGATTGCCAATATCTTATGGCGACCTTTGTGAATGTCTACATTGCCAGCTTCATTAGGTAAAAACCTTTCACTGACCCTGAGCTCCACCTCCCTGTAGTGAAGGCTTAACCTTCCAAAAGGAATTCATTGACTGTGGGATTTTTTGAGATGAGGTGTGATGTAAATCCATGAAACTTGCATTTATATAACACCTTGAACACAGCAAAACAACCTCAAACTGACATGATTACTGTGTAGAATAAAAACACTTCTACAACTAAGTGCTGAGAGAAGGGACTCTGATCTGTCAGTGCTGTAAATTGAATGATTGTGGGTGTATTAAGTGAGTGGGACACGTCTTTCATTTCTTGCCCCAACCTTTTTCTGTAACCTCCTGTAGCGTTACAGCACTTGGAGATCTCTCTCTCCCCAATTCAGTGCCTCTCTGATTGAGACTGTGACTTCAGTTGCCGAGGCTCCAGCCTCTGGAATTCCCTTCACACAGGATCTGCCCCTCCTCCTTTATGATCCGGGCACCTGCACGGTGTTAGTTTTTGATGTTTACACTCCTTGGGGCATTTTCCTTCCTTAGAGGTGCTATCTAAATACAACTGTTGTTTCTGCACTGCGCTGTGTCAATTAGAAAGAACATTTTCCATTTATCTACTCCTTGTGCTGAACCTTACCCACCAGAAACAACAATTGAAATTGTGCACCTGTAGCCAGTACACTATGGGATGCAAAGTTGGGCACTTTACCTTTGCGAGCTTCGGTGGTATCAGCCTCGCACTCTTGCCTCCGAGTCAGCTGGTTGGGGATTCACACCTCGCTCCAGAGACTTGAGCAATATCGAGGCCAAAACTCACAGCACAGAACTGAAGGAGCACTGATGCTGTCTTTCGAGTGAGACATGAAACTGAGGCTCTGTCTGCTCACTGAGATGAACATAAGAAATCTCATGACACTATTTTGAAGAGAAACAGAAGAGTTCTCATCAATATTTATCCCTCAAACATCACTATAAAACCAGATTATCTGATCATTATCACATTGCCGAGAGTAAATTGGCTGCTGCATGTGCTACGCTACAACAGTGACGAAAACTCAACAACTACCTCATAAGCAAAGTCCTGACGTTGTGAAAGGTAGCTATATAAATTCAAGCCTTTTGCCTCACTCAGTGAGCTGTCACTTGGAGAGTTCAGCTGCAAAGGATTCCTTTGGAAGTGGAGTTTAGAATTGTCATTATGCCTCTGCTTCTTCCTAGGGGCCCGAATCCCAGTAAACTGTTGCAGCAACTACTGGCCCTCCGCCTTGACCAACAGCTGCAGATTTTCAAGAGCCTGAAGGCGAATCTGATCCAGAAGGGGGTACTGCCAGCTGGAGCGTAGGAGTGGCGATTTCAGTCAAGTGGTTGCAGTGAAACAGCCTGGGGGGATGAATCCAGCCTGTGACCTTGCCTTCAGACACAGTGTGCATCCAAGCTAGTATCCTACCAGCGACTTCCTTATGTAACCGAGAGGTCCAAATCCCTTCAAACTCAAAAGCAAAGTTTTCTTCACGTACTGGTTGATGCAATAATTAGTAAGTAGGCATGAGTTTAATCACGGGGTCTCAGCCCATTAGTAGAAGGTTAGAAGCTGTAATGACCACTGTTGCGCTGAGCCTATGATTAACCGTCAAACCCACACAGACAAATTGCTTTCTTTAAAACAAAAATGACTCACCATCGCGGTTTGCACTGCAAAGCAAGTGAGGGGCTGTGAGGCTGAAACTTAACTCTGCATAAATCATGGATTTTACCCCAGTAGAATACCAACCCAAGCCTCTTCTGCACCAGAAGAGGAGTCTTGTGTTAAAGGTCAAACTGATATTCCACAATTACTTGCTCCTTAGCCAGAATGTATGCTTAGGGTGGATTAGATGTAGAATTTGGTGTAACACAGGCCTTGTCATTTTGAAAAAAACATTTGAGTTTTACATTTGCGTTCGTCAGGCTTCTTGCGGCAGCTGAAGGAGTCAAGAACATTGAATTTTACACTGGCTGTATTTTGGTAGGTAGAGACTCGGAGAAACAATTAAGAGCTTGCAACAGGGGGATTGGAGATCCCATAGGGTGTCTGAGGATAGATGAATAGATTGACAGAATTCCCCAGATGGTATGTCATTTCTCACAAATGATTGAACCGATGACTTCATGACCTGAATGATGCTAAAAGTATTATCCATGTCTTTTGAAATTTTCACAGACAGTTCCCTTGAAGGTGAATATCTCCATTTCACAGAACACAGTGACCCATCAGTTTTGAAAGCGGATGTTAGCTTTTACAGAAGTGTACATACATCCAAAAGGAGTATGTGAACAGGAGTAGTATTTAATTATTACCTGTAATTTTAACCTGTATGTCACGTGAGGTCTTGCAAGGGAACTGCCGCACAGTGAACACAATTCATTTCTGGAGTTGGTGATTCCTTTTCTGGGCCAGTTCCAAGAGCTGCAAGTGTCCTCTGGTACCTCAGCCTCGAGGCTGTTTTTTGCATGGAGGCCTACATGGCTGGTGCAGCCTGTTCCAATACACAGCAAAGACCAATCCATTACCCCTCCCCACTCCCAGTGCCCATACAGATATGCTGGATGGTTACCAGGAGCTGCCTGACCTCCAGCACTCTAACTTAAGGACCACAAGATGAGTTATAATGTGCCTATTGTAGCCCAGATGAGATCAGCTAGCTCGGTACAGATTTTTTACAATTGGCAGGTATCTGTGCTAAGTTCAACTCAGCTAAACTGGATGTTCTGGTTAGGGTGGATTGGATGAGCAATGCTTCACAAAGGTGGCTGGGGGCTGGCTCTTGGGCTTTTCTGAATCTGTTGCTCTTCAGCTGATCACGAGAATAGGTTGCAGAGTTCCCAGTGCTAACCTGCTGGCAGATTTACTCTTCCCTTGTCCACTGTGGTACAAGAAGGCAAGCTGATCCAATGATAGCACCCTTGAAAGTGGCAGGTTATTGTGGTGCGGAGATTGGCATCCATTTCTTTAGGTTACCGTAAGGATTGTATAGAGCCAAAAGGCAGGTACTGCCAAATGTTTAGCATGTGGTTAGCACACATCCAGAAGAACATTTAACCAGGAGAGTGGTGGCAGAGAAGACCCCCTCACCTGACCAGAACATGAAACATTGAGTGACCGTGAATAGATAGGAGAGATTTTCCAAGTGATCCTTTGGTCAAGAATCCAACAAAACTTACGTGAGAGAGAAATTCAATTCTTCCAAGTAACAGTTTTAATTTAGCTACCCTGCTGCCATGCTCCTACTGCTAACCTCTTCCCCTCGTTGATCCAGAGCTCAGGATTTCAAGTGACCCAAACATCTGTCAATTTGTAGTGTCCAGCTCCGTCGTTGCTGTGAAAGGTAGCTCACGGCAAAGAAAACAATGCACAAATGCTGTGTCTACAATCCTTGTGTTAACCGGGAAGGGCACAATTCTGAACAGTCAAGCTCACACACCTGGAGGAGCAAAGATTGTCCTGGAGCCTACCTGCATGTGTGCAGCTTCATGTACTATGCTTAGTGGGTAACAAAAGGTGACAAACATGTTGAAGTTGTCATATTTTTTGCTTGTGTTATTTGCTCTCTCATCAGCCTTCACTCCAATAGCTTTTTTTTTGTTTGTTGTATTATTAGTTGTCCTGCTGCATTGTTCGCTGCATGGTGAAGTGGTTAAAGACTTAGTGTGCATGCAGAAGAATGCAGCACATTGTGGGCTGCAGCCATCTTAAAGAGTCACCAGATACTGTGCCAGAGTTGGACTTCTTGCCAAGTTGGGATTGGGCAGTGTTGACGAGTGATTCTTTGTTTGGGATGGTGAGGGGACAGGACAGGACAGGACAGGTGAGAACAACTCAGGAATTGTTTCAGACTGGGTGAGCTTTCTCTCCAAACTGCTGGTTTTGTGGTTCAGTTTCACTCACGTGAGGGACTGCAGTGGAGAAGATAGCCACTATAACTTCATTCAGTTGGAGAAGTCCCACTTTCAAATTGATGAAATGGAACTGAATAAATTATTTCAGGTCATTGCAACAGGAATGACATGTTTCATGAAAGACAGTGACAAGACGCATTAATGATAGGCAAATTGTATTAAACTGACTGTAAACCAGTGGCCTTACTGATGAGCTTTGAAAGGTAGGGAGGAACCAGCAATATTGCTTCGGAAATTAAGGAGCAGACAAGGCCAAGTTCATTCTCAATGTGCCTCATCATCTCAAAATCACTTTGACAAAGCCGCAAGTGTCTTTGCAGCTCCCCTTTGTCAATGAATTTGAGACACTGCAGTGTGTTCAGCTGGCTTGGTCCCAACAGTTGTCCATCCAATTCTCAGACTCCGGTTTCAGTCTATCCCTGGACTGATGTGACTTGCTTATTGTTCAGCAGCAAGTATCCTGCTGTGCAAAGGGAGTGTGGGACACTTCCAGCCTCTGATCCTGCTGCTCAGGAACCCCTAATTTGGCATCAGTTCAGCAAGTGCACTGCAATAAAGTTGGTGCCTGACCAAACAAGTATTTCCTAGACTTTTTCAATGTAGTTCTGCCAAAGGTAGAAATGATGTCTGTTTCAAACAAATGGAAACAAAATGCCTTTTATCTAATGGCAGGTATATCCAGTTCCCATGTACATTCTGACTGAGACCAGCTCATTGTTGGAGAAACTTCCAACATATCATTTTTAAAATACTTTGATCAGGCAAATGCCAACTTTCTAAAATTCCGCGAGATCGTGGAACCCATAAAAGGAAAATCTGGAGATATGCAATCTCTGGAATTCTCAGAATGCTTCTGGCCAGTTGCTAAACATGGAGCCAATCCCTGCTTGTACAGCTAAACATGCAATTTGTGTAAGCCTGTTCGTGTGTTGGCGTCGCTGATGCTGATTTGAGCATGGATAGGAGGGGAGGGGCAGAACAAATCCTGAGTTGCTAGCTTCTCTTGTGCACAATCTGGTCCCAGGGCTTCGGGTTTTCTCTCAAACATTTACTGGCTAGCATGGATCCGTTCATCTTACAGCCGCACAAGCTGCATTGATTCCCTTGATTTCTTTCATTTGTCTTCACCCTGTGGGAATAATCAGCAGGATTACAACACAAACATATTCAGCATAATTCTTTTTGTACTCTGAAGTTTTGATTTGTTTGCTTTTCTGATTGTTTGAATATTCACTGTGTTACAAGCGTACGGGAAATAGTTTTACACAGTTTGCTGTTTAGTTTGAGAATTGATGGGCCAGTGGCAAGTGGCTGCACCATTATAGATCTGAAAATCCTGCAGTATCCCCCCTGTCAGAATTTGAACAATTGTCCAAAGAAAAAATCTGAAAACAACATCCAAACGATCTTTTAAAAAGAAGTTGGTTGGAAAATCACAACGATGTACCAAAAAAAAATCAGTTCTTGAAATACATTGATGTTTGGAAGCTCTATGAAGGACCAAGTTGTTAGTGTTTAGATTTGGTCCATTATAAAAACACTGATGTAAATTGCAGCCTAATACTAAATCCCCTTAAAATTGAACAGAAGTTCCTGTTTGATTCAAACGTGTAGAATTGCCTGCACTATAAAATTCAAGGTATATTTCATATTATTTGCATTTGTTATGCAGTTTATATATTATCAACGGGTCCAACCATTACACTAGATGGGACACAGGAATCCTCTAGACCCAGTCATGTCCTGAAAACCAGCCTATGGCACTAGTCCTAACACCTTAAGGAATCGAAAGCAAATGAACAAGTGCTGAAACTGCCTCTGTCACCTGGGTTGTTGTAGGATAAGCTGTATCGAGATGATGCCAAAAACCTGTGGGATAATGGCAACACAGTGCTTGATTTAAAAAAGGAATTAAAAATTCTCTGCCGAATTTTCACTGTAACTTTGTTATCATGAGAAATATTGGCCCCAGCCCTGTAGGGATGTACTCCAGTCATACACTGGCCAGCAATAATTAAGAGGTGACGTGTGCATAGCAGCACAGCAACCTGAAGCACCTCAGCATGCTCTTCACTGCCTGTGGTACCTGCTGACGAGGCCCCTGCAGCTTGCAGTAATGTGTTTCTTCCTCCTGCCCAGCCCCATCCCCATCCCACCATCCCAGTGCACTGCTCCTTGTTCAACATAGACACTGAGAGATGCCCACGAGAATCAGAGCAGCAATAGTCCAGTCTTTTTGAATTTCAGGGGTATTTCTTCATAAGCAAAATCTCTATCAAGGCGTGGGTATGAAGGAGCTTTCAGGGATTGTGTTAATTCAGAGTTTTGGAAGGCAGTGTTCTGTGCAAACTCTGTGACGTGTTCCAATTCCTTAAACAAAGTCCATGCACTATTGTCCAACATACGTTACAAGACCACCTAAGTGAATGCTGTGTCTGTCCGACCTTGGGGAGCTTCAACTCTGTTTCTTATGGGTCTTCTGCTTTGATAACACTTATTTAATTACCTGTTTGTAATATATTACTATGACTTGAGCAACTTGAAATGAATGAGTTAAAATGGTGCAGTCACAATTTCAACAAAACAGCGAGAAGCCTTTTTACATGCAATCTCCAATTGCTGCGTAAAGTACTTTGTCATCTTACATTTGAGAGAGGATACATGGACAGCAAGTGTGGGAATAGTAATGCATCTGCAGCATAATATCAGATGCTCTTTTGAGTTTGGGACTAATGCATTTTTGAGAGAAATCTTGCTTTGCAACTGAGCCACATGTGGGAAGTTGATTCCCAACCTTGCATGCAGTTTATCAAACTTATTCACAAGCAAGCTTGAATACATTTGAAGTGGGTTATGATTTTCTTAAAAAATAATATTGGGTGCAGCTTTTTCTTATTTTCATGGATATGATTCCCCTGCTTTATTTTTAAATTTCACCTGTCTGGACTGATCTTTCTGCAGCCAGGGCTAGCTCAGTCTCCTTTCCAGCTGGCCACCAGAAGGTTACAAGTACCCTGTGCTTCACTCCCTGCTGCGGGAAGACACCACAACCTCTACTTGGTGTCTTTCTGCTTGACGTGGTCCAGATTGGCAATGCACAGAGTAGAATTCGAACTCATTTCAAAGCGCTGAACATTAGCAGACAAGACCACCTGAGTGTGGCTCCTTACAAAAGTATGGCAGCAAATTAATATCATGTCTAAATTGCACTTCTGCAATTTTGGTTTTCTTCATGAGGTTGCCAGCTTAAACAAAACTGTCCAGCATCAGTCACATGTGTGACATAACATCAGCTGTGGCATCCCAAAAAGTGAATTTATGCAGATTTTTAAAAAAAAGTAGAGTGGATTATGTCTGCTCGTGTGTAATGTGGTTTCCAACAGTAAAATCTGATCGGACAACCTCATCTGGCCATCCAGCGAGCAGAATGTTTAATGGTAATTCACACTGTATTCCACGTGAGAGGAGTTTGGCGACAGGCAGATAGACAAGCGTGGGATGGCAAAAAACAGAACCCTGAGTCCAAGACAGGCAGAGCAGCTGAACACACTCCCCATACTGATATTGCATTCTAGTTTGATTTGTGATTTACAGCCCAAAAGAAGCACATACAGCAATGTACAAGTCCTGCAGCTTTTTAACATTTTAAAATGAAGGAATCTGCAATCATGTTGAAACTTCTCAATGGTCAGGGGCACAGCATTGCTTTCCAACTAGTCGGATTACAGAATGGACTACTACATGAGGTGAAGTAGTTGAGTAAATTGTTTATTTTATTAATGCTTCTTCATGTGTGTCTGTGTCAAGTATGAACCATTCAGTTCAAGTGATACCTGCTGTCACGTGTTACTGTATATGTGCTTGTTTTGTATTGAATATGTCTTGTGTGTGCGTGTGTATATATATATATTATACATATATATATATTTGATGGTGTTAAAGAGTACATAATATTTATATATGTTGCGAATAAAAAGAACCTTATTAAATGACAAAGTAGCCTTCTATTTCTTGAGTGATTTTGAAGCTGTAATCTTGCCTTCAAAACCCAATTGGTTCACTAATGTCCTTAAGGGAAGCAAACCTGCCATGAACTGTCAAGCTACTCAGTTCTCTCAAACTGCCAGAGAGTGCAGTGGTCTAATATGACACAGTCCCACATTCTCAGTGCACCTAGGGTTTGCCATTAAATGCTGGCCTTGTCAGTAACACGTGCACTGAGTTTTTTGTTTGAAAGTTGGCAAGGATGATGTAGAATGGACTTTGGGAGAGAGGATTAAAATTAGTCCAGTGGGTGCAACTGCCAAATGGATTTAAGAACAGAGAAGACATCCTGAATGAGAAACTAGTGTATTTGGGATTTGGCAGTTTCACATTGCATGTCTTTAACTTGCCCATTCACTTTTTAAAATTTATTTGTTCACAGAATGTGGGCTTCACTGGCTAGGCCTGTATTTATTGCCAATCCCTAATTGCCCTTGAGAAGGTGGTGGTGAGCTCCCTTCTTGAACCGCTGCAGTCCGTGCTGTAGGTACACCCACAGTGCTGTTAGAGAGGGAGTTCCAGGATTTTGACCCGGTGACAGTGAAGGAACGGTGAGCTATTTCCAAGTCTAGATGGCGAGTGACTTGGAGGGGAACTTCCAGGTGGTGGTGTTCCCATGTGTCTGCTCCTCTTGTCTTTTTGAACATCTCTCCTTTTGTTTCAGATTTCCCTCAGTTGGTATTTTCCTCTTAAATTTGGACATGATCATTTACTGTAGAAAGATTACATCGGTGTTGAATGTAAAGGAAAGTTTGAGGGTTTCCACCGACATTCTGTTTTGGATCTGGGTTCAGGATCTACACAATGGAAAGAGGTAGTGTGTTTGATTCATGGCCTGACTGTAGGCTGGCCGTTCATCCAGTTGTAGAACAGATATTCCAGTTTCTAGCTGCTCTGTCCACTGTCTGGTACCAGATGTTTTTAGGAAACCAAAATACTGCGGATGCTGGAAATCTGAAATAAAAACAGGAAATGCTGGAAAAATTCAGCAGGTCTGGCAGCATCTGTGGAGAGAGAAACAGTTCACGTTTCAAGTCCAAAATAACTCTTTCAGAGCTTTAAGCGCGTTTATGTCCAGTATTTTTATTTTGTGGTCACTAGCGATGCAAATGCTCACTGCAGGATCATCCCTGGGCCACTCACTCACTGCTGTGCTGCAGTGAAACACGGGAGTGGTGGGTGGGGGCTGTGCTCATTCCTTTTCTGGTTATTTGCATGACCATCATTATTTAATTGAGAGCCGCACGCAGGCTTCTGGATGGGAGGTCTATGATGACGTTTTATGTGCGGTGTGACAGTGTTCATGTCTTTTACCCCGCCCCCCACCGACACTGCACTTGTTGCAGCCCCGGTGTCTGATCATCTCGGCCTCTGTCAGTGGCTAGCCTGGCTGGAGGTTTGCTCCAATCACACGGGTGCTGCCACTCAGTCTGAGTTGCAAACTGGGTGGGTGGATTCCTGGAGGTGGCATCACATGACTTGCCTTTGCCCACCTGCTCCGGTTGTGCTCCTCTTCTGGCTGTGTTTGCGGTCCCCACGCAGTTGTATCGCTTCACTCCGTGATGCCACTGCGAGTGACGGAGATCAGAACAGAGATTATGGCCACACCGATTGACACAACTGTCCATTTAAAAAAACAATTCATCAAGACAACTTAGCTTCTCGACACATAAGCAGTCCATTCATTTGCCAGGGTGTATATTCCATCCAACCTTATTTTGGTCAAACAGGCAGTCCCAAATTGTGGTGTGAATCACCTTAAATGGACAATTATGCACCTATTTCTCTTTATAGTGTGCAGATAATCCTTGCACTCCTTTCTGCCTCAATTGATATATTGGTTTGGTTGGACCTGGACTGATATATTAGAAACCATGACAAATGTAACCTGCACAAAACAATTACAAATTTCAACTCAAGATTTCTTGAGTGGATGTTATCGGCAATGGCAAGCTCATGTTGTGTCGGTGCCATGTCACTGACAGTTCCAATAATCTATGACTGCACTATTTAGCTTTTCATGTCAAATTGGGCATTTGCTTCTGATCTGGCTTGTCTAGGATCAAAAGCCTTGCACAGGACAAGTTAAAGAAGTGGCTGTTGCTGCGGACAAGTCCGGCCAATGACGTCAATGGTTTTCTGCATGTGTGCAGTCAGGTGGTGGTGGCCATTTTGCATTGGCAGAAGATGCCAACGTTTTCTCCTCCTTGATTTTGCCTAGTAGGTAAATGTCAAGGAAGAAACTACACAGAAGGGATTGGCTAACAAAAAACCATAGGCTTATTTATTTAGGATTTAAGAAGTTGGTTGCAGCGTGACGCAGTTGGAGATCCTGTACACATGTCTGAGCTGGGAGCTCCCTCAGAACAAACTGAGTCTAAATCACATGATACATTGCATCATTTCCCCTCTTGTGATGTCAGCAAAGAACATAACCACCCCCAGTTAAAAGTGTACCACAACAGCTCCCACATTCCTGCTGTTGATCTTACAACAGGTCCATACAAAGCTTCCCACAGCCAATTGGAAAACAAATCAACTTTTCATAACCCAGTTGGACGATTTTGACTGGCAGTAAAATGCTTCTCTTTTGCATTTCATATTTTTATAAGTCATAACCAAAATCTTTTTGGTAAAAAAGCACACTTTTTAACAGCCTTAATATTGTTTTCCAACGTTGCTTTCGGCAATGTGCTCGCAATGAGAAGGGTAATTTTGACCAAATATTTGAGGTGCCAAAGAGATGGCTAAGTTGGGGCCTTGAGCTGGAGATCACCTTAGCCCCCTGTTTAGTGCGAGATGCCATCTTGATAAAGAAGTTTACGCCAGCGCGAGGGATAGCCATTGGGAAGCTTGTTAGCTGATTGTTACCTAAAAGTTTGGTGACTTGCACCTCAACACCATGTTTACTCCCAAGTTGGCCACTGTGACCAGAGGGTGTTAATTTATTGTCAATTTCAAGCGCTCGTTCACAGGATACTCCCGAGTTCGTGGTCATTGGTGCTGGAGCTGTGAAGAGGACCCCTGAATCACGTTCAAAAAACTTGCTGTGCTGCTTTGGACTTCCAGGTTGAGGCCACATTTATTCTAGAAATTTTCTGAGGGCTTCAGCTTAAAAGAGTCAGTGCTCTGCTTCTCCACCTTACAAAACACCATATCAGAATGAGCAGCAGAAACTGTGTGCGCTTGTTCTTGGGCATCCTGTCAGGGGCTTCCCCCTTGGTCTGGGCAAGGGTTGGGAGGAGGACATGGGTCCAAGCAGAGCGGCAGGAGAGGAGGGCAAGGCAGCTTCCTGTCTCCACTGATGGTGCAGGATATCCCTTCACTTCAACAGGATCTCCAGTGCCATAGCAACGGACTATGAGGCCTGTGTTTCAGTCCTGTGGAATGCCAGCCAGTGCACTCCACACCTTCAGGCCCACATGGACTGCTCCATGAAAATTACATCTAATCAGCACTTGAGCGCTGAAGCTGTGGGTTTGAGGTTAGTACCCTCTAGGTAAGCTCAATATTAAAGGTGGTCAGTAATTAGGACCAAATATTGTGTCCGAAATCCAAGCTTTCATACAGGGCGTGTCTTTATTAACACTGCATCAGTTATACACCTGTTTTCACCCTTTGGCCAACATAACCCCCACCCCCCCCACCACCCACCCACTCAGTTTTTCATGCTTGGTGACTCCAGGGTAACCAGTGGTGCAGAGGGTAGTGTCCCTGTTTCTGAGCCAGTAGCTCTAGGTTTGAATCCCATTCCGGGCTTTGATGATGAAGAAAGGTGTGTTCATAACTCTCCCACACAGGTTGTGTATCAAAGTATAAATCCTTCCAATCCACATGTTAATGGCTGGTGGTAAGAGTGGGAAAGATTTCTGGTCAGCCATGAGATGGAAAGAAATCACCATCCATAGCTCCTGACTCCAACATGCATGTCAAAAGTTGCCACAGTAACTTGCATTCCCTGAATGAACACACACACACAAACACCACCAGGGCAATCCAGAAGAGCTGAGGACACAATGATCAGAAATGCTTAATTTTAGTTGGCTTGGAATCCTCTCAGCCAGGCCCTGTCATACTTCTGACATACGTAGTCTTAGTGATGGCGAGGAAATAGGGCTCGACATGGGGTTGAACCCAAGGTCAAATAGATTGTCAAGCTTGAAAAAGATAGATAATCCCTCTCTCAGCTCTAACCCCTAACCCCTTTCCCTCAATTGCAACCTCTTTGGTCTTTCTCACAGTTATTTTGCCACTTTGGCCGTATCTTTACTTAATTTCCCTTGCTTAATCCTCCAAAGCTGCGAGAGAAGTCATGCTACACACTCTTACATCTGACAGTGTTGGAGTTTCGTTTCCAAGCTCTCCAAACTGTGGAACTCCTTCCTTCCTTCACCTACATTTGAAAATTCAAGCGATGCAGCACTGAATTGTCACTTCGCACCAACCTTTTCTGGTTTAGTTTTCTCAATGAAAAGTGAAGCTGTCTGAAACACTGGTCCTCCGGCTGTTTTGGATGAAAGGCCCCTATCCAAATGGATTCATCATTGTGGACACTTCCCCAGCTAATTGTGACACAATATAACTCTTACACTACATGGAGGTGATGCATGTAAAATAAATAGTGTTTTAATGATGCTTTTAAGATATTTCCTATTGTGCCAATCTGCTGTCGCGCCACCAAGTGCATGCCCTTTTTAGGCGAGACAGATAACTCTGCACTTCCTGTGTGCAGGGCCACACCTAATTCCTGCCACCTGATTGCACTGTCATTTTATCTCACAGACCCTCGAGAAAGTCTCTACAGGTCCCGGTTTCAGATCTACAGCTCTCAATCAATTCGGATGCACTCCAACACTAGACCATAAAAGCACCACTAGATGGTGCTAAGTGTTAACTCTGGGGTAAAATTTTTAACAACAGAACTATTGTTCTTTAAAAACAAGGGAAGGATGCCAAAATGGAACTTGAAATAAACAGCCTACTATCCTTTTTTAAAAAATCTATTCTTTCATCGGATGTGGGGTTCGCTGGTAAGGCCAACATTTGTTGCCCATACCTTATTTCCCTTAAACTGAGGTTCTGGCTAGGCTATTTCAGAGGACAGTTAAAAGTCAACAACTACATTGCATCTGGAGTCACATGTAAGCCAGACCAGCAGATATCCTTCCCTAGAGGACATTAGTGAACCAGATGAGTTTTTACAACAATCAGTGATAGCTGTCACGGTCACCATTACTGATTATCAGATTTATTAATTGAATTTGAATTCCACAAATCACCATGGTGAGATTTGAACCCATGTCCACAGAGTGCAACACTGAGCCCTCAGGATTACTAGTCCACTGAAAAACCAAAAGGCCACCATCTCCCCTCTGCCCTCAGAACTAGGGATTTCTGTTTCCTATTGCACTGTTACTACCAATGATATTTTGTTCCATCCATCTTTCTGAAAGGATGCTTGAAGGAACGCCTTATGGACAACAGAACAGTTGAGGTGACTCTTGTTTAATAGGCAAAAATCCATCGACCAAATCAAGCAGCAGAAGACATTGTGTGAATTACAACTGTTTTATTGTTTCACTGCAGTTCAGTACAAACACCACTTTCCACTTTTCCCTTCTGGATCCTCTCCCTGTTCAGAAGCAAACCCAACAACCGAGGGAAAATACCCAACTCTTAAATACAGGCTTCAGTGCGCATCACCTGCTCTCAATCTGCTCTGAAGCTTGTCCTGCTTTCCTCTTAAAAGGATCTGCATTTTTTTAACAGTGTCAACACTGACCACGGAATGAGCACTGTGGTACTGCCCACCAATTAGGCTGGGATAGAATTTTTAATCACACTATTTTTTTTAAGGCCAGAAGAAGAATGCTAGATCCAAAACACTTGTCTCCTTTCCCTGAATCAACCCCACCTCTCCACTTTGATACTACAACCTAGGGAAAGGCTGTTAAATGAGAATTTAATGAGAAGCTATCATACATTGGTGTTTACTATCTCAAACAATCAATGTCCTTTAACAATATACACTTTACAATGCTGTAGTGGCTCAGTTGATCAATTCACATGTGGAAATGAGTCAGATTTGACTCATGTACAACTAGCCCAGATAAACATCATTCAGGGTTCCCGTATTTCCTGTACCTGATCTGCAACAGCAAACACCCTCAACAACACACTTGTGGATGCACATTGCTTAAGTACAAGAGAGCCTCATAGATACAGACGTCCCTGGGCCAACAGCCTACCAATACTATCTGGACTCACAATTGTCATGACAACAGGAAACTGGGAGTGTGAGAGCTATCTATGACTTCAGCAGCAAACCAGAGACACACTGAACTGTTTCAAGAAGACTTGTTTTTTTCATAAAAATACAAGAAAAGACACTAGGTAAAAATGGCTGCCACAAGTCACCTGATGGCTGATACTATAAAGTTGACAACTTCTCTGGAAAGTTTCTGCATCAATTGCACTGCACACCCATTAAATGGAATTTCACACCTGGGGAGGGGATGTCAAGGCCACTTCAGACAGGGACAATCTTGAAAGGAAGGCATTAAAAATGCAAAGTGCTGGACTTTGATCAGCTATAGTTTTATCAAGACAATGGGAACTGCTGACAAGCCAAATACTCATCGGACATTAAAACCCCAGTGGGGGATGTAATAACCCCTATCCCCTATTAATTTATCTCTTGAAATGTGTCCAAAGTTTCAGAGATGCAAAGATGAAGACATGTTGGTCTGCAACAATGAAGGCAAGACATGCTCATCAAATTCTCTTTCTGAGAATATCCAAACAGAAGTTTAAAAATTGGTTCTGCCGAGCAGAATGATAAAGAAAAGCAGGAGGAGAAATAAACATGCCAGTCATCTAAAACACTGCTGGAAAAGAGCAGGAAAGTCCACAGTCTCTCAAACTAAAAGAGTGTCTTTGAAAAAATGCAGATTCAAACAAGTCAACTCCAGAATTCTACAGGAAATCAACTAACTTCAAACGGCTGCAAAGCTGAACAATCTAAGCCTCAAGGACAAGCAAAGGACTTAATTGTTTATTCTTTTAACTTTTATTGTACTCTAACTTTCTTACTCTGATATGTGTGTTATGCTTGTGTGTGTGTTTGTGTGTGCACCTTTATTATTTTTTTCTCGGGGGAGTAACTAATAAACTTACTCTTTCTTTGACTCAAGGAAACCTTGGTTGATTGGCCCTTATTAATAAATAAATAAATTTGGATTGGTAAAGGCATTTATGGGAAAAATAAAATTTAAACCCTTTGTTGTGACCAACCGAGGGGCCTGAACAGAAGAGGAGCCAGCTCGCTCCTCCTCACCTGGTTTTAACACACTGAGGAACAGCCACATGAGTAAAGATCTGGAATCTAGTCGAGGGGTTCAGATGGTTTATATATAGAATAATGGATACTGGGAGTGAGTTACAGAGTGGAATCTAATCAAAATGGTTTAGTTGTTACTTACTCACTGTTACTCACTCCAGGTTGCATTTGAAAGATATTCACTGTCAACGTTTTGTATGGTGTACTTGACGCTGTGAAATCCAATTGCAGCTTTCCTTGTTGCCTGATACTGAGCTTTATTTTTATTTGCTGATGGTGGTGAAGAGACTGTGACATCAGTGAATGTCAATGAGTCGTCCCCAGTGAGATCACTGCCTTTGTGAGGTGCTGTTTTGGTCCAGTGTGGAGAAAGTCTGTTTGCGAGATCTGAAGGGATAAGAGATGGAGAGCACACCCTGGCTCATCTTTGTGGAACGCGCAGCAGGATGCCTGGCAAATGTCTTAGGACTCATTCTGCCCACTGTGTTGCCAGAACACCTTGCTTTCATTTGACACCTTTGACAACAGGAGAACACCCTAAGGCACCCTGGAACATAACCAGGTGAAAAAATTGACACTGAACCATCCAAGAAGACAGTTTGCCGAGCGATTGGAAGTTGGACTGAAGAGCCAGATTTGAAGAGAAGTCTGAACATTGGAGGGGCGTTCGAGAGGTGTGGGGGTTTATGGAATGAATTCCAAAGCTCAGGGCCCAGGCAGCTGAAGGCACAGACATCAGTGATCAAGCCTAGGAGTTGCGGGCCAGAATTGGAGGAACACAGGGTTGTTGTAGTTTTGTAGGACTGGTGTAGTGTTGTAGGACAGATAGTGAGGAGTGAGGCATAGAAGGATTTGAAGAGGGCAATGAGAATTTGAAAACCGAGTCATCGGTGGACCAGGAGCCAATGTGGATCAGCCAGGCTAAAGATGATGAATGAATAGCATTTGATGTGAGTTCGAACATGGATAATAGAGTTTTAAATTGGCTAAAGTTTACGAAGGGAGGAAGCTGGGAAATCAACTAGGCAAGCAGTGGAATTGTCAAGACTGGGGATGAGAAAAGCACGGATGAGGCCTTTACTAACAGATGAGCTGAGGCAAGGGCAGAGATGGCTGACGTTACAGATTAGGAAGTGGGCGATCTTTGTGATGCGGGAGACATAGGATCAGAAACTGAGCTCAATTTCAAATAGGATGGCAAGCTGACCAGCTAAATGAGTCTTTTATAAAGGTGCCACCGATCACTTCTCTTCTCCATTACAGCATCATGGTTGGGCTCTGGTTAATCTTGGATCTTATTTTCAACACTACCCTGAAAGCTAGCCTGGTTAGACTGAGGGTCAGGCCAGAGGCCCCAATCAGTGTGGAGGAGTTGAAGGCGTGATCAGTGTGTATGCACAGCGCACTCTGCTCCACACTTTGAAGCATTTTGTCCAAACAACAACTTATACATAGTGCCTTTGTCATTGTCGTCTTTCTGCAGCAGTGTGGAACAAACACCCACTCGGCTCCAATTGCACCTTCAGGAGGCTCTGCACAGGTCCCTGTGGCCCCCCTGGGAGGGGTAGTAAAGCTCTGGGCTGCAACCATTTCTTTCTGAGAAACATGAACGGAAGCACAGAGCAGAACAGGCACCTTCCTCTCGTGTGCACATGCTGGGTTCGTGTCTGGTCACAGTCGGGTTACACAGGAACAAGGATGTGGGTTGGCAGACACTTAAACAGGCTGAATCGGGAACCAAACTACACACAGGACAAGTGCCTGCAACTTGAAGACAAGAGGTCGCCTTTCCAGAAGCGAGAAAGCATGTCACTGAAGCTCCCTCGGAATGTTTGGGATTTTAACCTGAAAGACGGCGGCCGAATAGGTACTGTCCAGTCTGATCTCTCAATCCTGCCTCCTGTCTGCCTCAAACCTCCAGCCGGCTTGACCTGCCTGGCCGTGGGGGCGGTGCTTAGAAACTGGGTGGACAGACAAGGAATGACACTCGGGAGTCTGGGATTCCCCTCTCCATCCACAGTGAGTGACTGTGGAAGGAGAGGGCAAATACGCGTCTGCGTGGCGGAGAAGAGGGGGTAAAAGGGGAGGAATCTGTCTGTCTGTCAGTCATGGGCTTGCTGTGTGCAAGTGTCCGGTTGATCCAAGTGTCGGCATTTGGTGACAACTTGTGTGGGATGTGAGCATTGCCAGGAATGTCATGTTCGACTTCTCCTTTAGTCAGACGCTGACCACCCCCCACCCCCCCACCCCATCGACACAGAGCCCCGGGGAGAGGCGGCTGACAATGGTTTGCAATTGTCCAGTGGGGGCTCTCCCTCTCCCATCCCACTTGCGAGGTCAGTTTGCCACCTGTCCATGTCTGGGGGTCAAGAAATCGAACTGGAGAGAGATTGACCTGAGTAGCTGCGGCACCATTTCAAAACCACTTCTTGTTGCAGTTTACCAGGCGGTTCGGCATTGTGCACTGACAGGTGAATCCAGTGATTCTCTCGGTGTACTTGTGGAGAATGGTGGGACACGCTGAACTCTTCATTCAATGGTTCACTTTGAACACCAACGTTGAATGCTTCAGGTGTTGCAATTCCTTGTGCCCCTGTGTGTATCCGCACCCTCAAATCCCTTGGTGACTGCGACTTAAGATATTCCTTTCTCTCGCTCACTTCCCCACTCCCACCGTTTCAAAACAGCCTACAAACTCAGCTCTTTGACCAAACGGAACTCAGCTGACCTTGCAGCCCGCTGTGCCTTCTCTCAACCCTCTCTGCCCGTGAGCTTGGGGCTACCTTTCAGGAGTTCAGGGCAGAATGATCTCTTTCTGCGCTGTTTCTACAAGGCCAATATCAATACAGTTTGTTATTACAGAGTATTTACAATGCAGGAACACACCATTCGGCCCGTCTGCCCTGTGCTGCTGTTGCGCCTCCCACCCCATTTCATCTCACCCTATCACCCTGTCCTTCTATTCCTTTCTCCCTCCTGTGTCTACCCAGCTTCCCTTTAAATGCAGCCATCCTCTCGGTGTGATAATGAGGTCCACATTCTCACCACTCCCTGGGTAAAGGAGTTTCTCCTGAGTTTCCCATTGGATTTATTAGTGATTACCTTATTTCTGGCCTGTTGTATATTATTTTAACCTCCTTCTCTGCTGTTTTCTGTCTGTTAATTTTGACAAACTCACTCCACAAGCGAGACTCCACTGGGCATTAATGAGGTTACTGTCTGACCTTAGACCAGAGCACTTTGACTCCCTGTCTGGTCAGCACTACATGAGCTAATCCAGTCTCAGGCTGCTCGTTGGGGAAAAGATCCCCACAGGATATGTGAAAGCAAAATCAGTCAGCTTCCCATTCCTCATCCCCTTCAGTACAATGGGCAGAATGGCATCAAATGAGGAGCCAACGTATACATGCCCTCTGCATCTCCTGTTTGCCAGCCTGGCACATCCTGGACCTCATTCCAGAGTTCTGCTTTATCATCTTTCACTTCCATCAACTTGAGCTCATCCAAAAAATCTGCTGCCTGTATCTTAACTCACCCCAAATCCTTGTCCCTATCACCCCTGTGCTCACTGACCTGGTCCAGCAGGGCCGTGAACTTGAAATTGTCATCTTTGTTTTCAAACCCCTCCACGGTCTCACCCACCACACTTATCTCTACAACCCCTTCGAGCCCTGTAAATCTCAGATCTCGGTGCACCTCCTTGGTCTGCTTCCATTTGTATCACTCCACCATTGGTAGACATGCTTACAGCTGCCTGGATCCTAAGCTCTGTTAAATCTTCCCCCACATTTCTTCCTCTATCTTTTAAGTCTCTCCTTAAAACCTACCTTGAGATCAAGCTTTGATCATCTGCTCCAATATATCCCTACATTACACAATGTCAAATGTTGTTTGATCATGCCTCCTCTGTGAAGCACTTTGGGACATTTGACTATGACAAAGACACTATGTATAAGTTGTTGTTGTTTTTGTTTAGACAAAATGCATTTTCTGTTAATAAAATGAAAATCAGTGGCCAAGACCCACACAGCACAGAATAGAGTCAAAGTCTCAAAGAGTAAATCATGAGCAAGTGTTTCCAATGGCAGGAGGGTCAGTCACCTGAGGACACAAATTTAAGAAGAAGCGGAGGTGACATGAGGAAACATTTAGTCCACAGGGTGAGTTGTTATGATCTTCCTGAGAGAAGAATTGGAGAACCCCCTGAAATGACACAGTGAGAGGGCTATGAGGAAAGAGCAGGGCATCGGAATCAATTTGATAGTTCCACTCAGGAGTGAAGCACAGGTGCAGTGGGCTGAATGGTCTCCCTCTGTACTGTCTCATTCTTTGCTTCGTTAAGTGTTCATAGAAAGGTGGGTAAATAGGTAACATCTGGCTCTAGTTACAATAAGAAGGAAGTTGAGTCAGAGAGAGAAAAAGAGAAGGTGACTCATTGTTTGCTGAAATTCAGTGGAAATTCTGGTGCCAGTTCTTTTTGAGTGTTGTACACCTGCATCAGAACCAGACTACAAATATGAACATTAAAGACAGAATAGTGTGGAATAGCAGAAATGGTGTGTAACATGTATAAATGTGAATGTTACAAATAGAATTGTGTGGAATGAGCAGAAATGGTGTGCAATGTATATGAATGTTTTTTTATTCATTCATGGGATGTGGGCTTCGCTGGCTAGTCCAGCATTTACTGCCCATCCCTAGTTGCCCTTGAGAAGGTGGTGGTGAGCTGCCTTCTTGAACCACTGCACTCCATGTGGCGTAGGTATACCCACAGTGCTGTTAGGGAGGGAATCCCAGGATTTTGACCCAGCGACAGTGAAGGAACAGTGATATAGTTCCAAGTCAGGATGGTGAGTGATTTGGAGGAGAACTTCCAGACGGTGGTGTTCCCATCTTTCTGCTGCCCTTGTCCTTCTAGGTGGTAGTGGTCGTGGGTTTGGAAGGTGCTGTCTAAGGAGACTTGGTGAATTCCTGCAGTGCATCCTGTAGATGGTACACATTGCTGCTACTGTGCATCAGTGGTAGAGGGAGCGAATGTTTGTCAATGGGGTGCCAATCAAATTGGCTGCTTTGTCCTGGATGGTGTCAAGCTTGTTGATTGATGTGGGAGCTGCACTCATCCAGGCAAGTGGGCAGTATTCCATCACACTTGTGATGGAATGTGATGACTTGTGCTTTGCAGATGGTGGACAGGCTTTGGGGAGTGAGGAGGTGAGTTACTCACCGCAGGATTTCTGACCCGCTCTTGTAGCCACAGTATTTATATGGCTAGTTCAGTTCAGTTTCTGGTCAATGGTAACCCCCCAGGATGTTGATAGTGGGGGATTCAGCGATAGTAATGCCATTGAACGTCAAGGGACGGTGGTTGGATTCTCTCTTGTTGGAGATGGTCATTGCCTTGAACTTCTGTGGCACGAATGTTCTTGCCACTTGTCAGCCCAAACCTGGTTATTGTCCAGGTCGTGCTACATTTGAACATGGACTGCTTCAGTATCTGAGGAGTTGCAAATGGTGCACAACATTGTGCAATCATCAGCGAACATCCCCACTTCTGATCTTATGATGGAAGGAAGGTTATTGATGAAGCAGTTGAAAGTGGTTGGGCCTAGGACACTACCCTGAGGAACTCCTGCAGTGATGTCCTGGAGCTGAGATGACTGACCTCCAACAACCACAACCATTTTTCTTTGTGCTAGGTATGACTCCAACCAAAGGAGAGTTTTCCCCCGATTCCCATTGACTCCAGTTTTACCAGGGCTAGGAGCTGAGTGGCCCTGGAGGAACCCAAGCTGAGTATCAGTGAGCAGGTTATTGCTAAGCAAGTGCCGCTTGATAGTCCCTTCCATTACTTTATTGATGATGTAGAGTAGACTGGTGGGGCAGTAATTGGCCGAGTTAGATTCGTCCTGCTTTTTGTACCCAGGACATACCTGGGTAATTTTCCACATAGCTGGGTAGATGTCGGTATTGTAGCTGTACTGGAACAGCTTGGCTAGGGGTGCTGTGAGTCCTGGAGCACATGTCTTCAGTCCTGTTGCTGGAATATTGTCAGGGCCCATAGCCTTTGTAATATCCAGTGCCTTCAGCTGCTTCTTGATATCACGTGGAGTGAATCGAATTTGATGAAGACAGGCATCTGTGATGCTGGGGACCTCTGAAAGAGGCTGAGATGGATCATCCACTTGGCGCTTCTGGCTGAAGATTGTAGCAAGTGCTTCAGCCTTGTCTTTTGCGCTGATGTGCTGGGCTCCTCCATCATTGAGGATGGGGATATTTGTGGAGCCTCCTCCTCCAGTGAGTTGTTTAATTGTCCACCACCATGATTGGATGTGACAGGACTGCAGAGCTTAGATCCGATCCGTTGGTTGTGGGATCGCTTAACCCTGTCTATCACTTGCTGCTTATGCTGTTTGGCACACAAGTAGTGCTGTGTTATAGCTTCACCAGGTTGACACCTCATTTTTAGGTAAGCCTGGTGCTGCTCCTGGCATATCCTCCTGCACTCTTCATTGAACCAGTGTTGATCTCCTGGCTTGATGGTAATGGTAGAATGGGGGATATGCTGGACAATGAGACTACAGATTGTGTTTGAGTACAATCCTGCTGCTGATGGCCCACTGCGCCTCATGGATGCCCAGGCTTGAGTTGCTAGATATGTTTGAAATCTGTCCCATTTAGCACGGTGGTAGTGCCACACCACACGATGCAGGGTATCCTCAATGTGAGGGCAGGACTTTGTCTCCACAAGGACTGTGCGATGGTCACTCCTACCGATACTATCATGGACAGATGCATATATGGCAGGCAGATTGGTGAGGATGAGGTCAAGTATGTTTCTTCCACTTGTTGGTCCCCTCAGCACCTGCCGCAGACCTAGTCGAACAGCTGTGTCCTTTAGGACTCGGCCAGCTTGGTCAAGTAGTGGTGCTACTGAGCCACTTTTGGTGATGGACATTGATGTCCTCCACCCAGAGAACATTCTGCGCCCTTGCCACCCTCAGTGCTTCCTCCAAGTGGTGTTCAACATGGAGGAGCACTGATTCATCAGCTGAGGGAGGGCAGTACGTGATACGTGTGAACATTAAAGACAGAACAATGTGTAATGAGCAGAAATGGTGTGTAATGTGTATAAATGTTTAAAAATAAGGGGTCACCCATTTAAGATAGAGATGAGGAGAATTTTTTTCTCTCAGATGGTAGTCAGTGTTTGGAACTCCCTTCCTCAAAAGGTAGTGGAAGCAGAGCCTGTAAATATTTTTCAGGCAGAGGTAGATGGATCCTTGCTAAGCAAGAGGAAGAAAGGCTATCGGGTAGGCAGGAGGTTACATCCAGACCAGCCGTGATCCTATTGAATGGTGAAGCAGGCTCAAGGGGCCGAGTGGCCTACTCCAGCTCCTAATTCATATGTTTGTATGTTCAGTATATATGTTAAATGGGAACATTACAGACATAATAGTTTTTAATTAGTATATTTTTTAATTCGTTCATGGAATGTGGTCCTCACTGGCTGGACCAGTATTTGTTGCCCATTCCTAATTCTTCCTGAATGAGAACGTTACAGACAGAATGCAGCCGATGACAATTTGTACATGACCATTGGACAAAGTGCCAGTTCCACACACCAGATCAGGAAATGGGCATTGCTAAGCACTCTTTCTAAATATTAACATTCCTTGCAGCTATATTTCCAATACTTCCAGATCCCTTTCCCACTATCCTGAAGGGGAAAATCCAACCTTACAAACTGCTCTTTTGAAAACTACTCCTGCAAGGTTTGAAAGAGATTTGTGCTCCTCTTGTGGCCAGGATGTTTTCTGAAGGATTTGCTATCAGTCTTCTGAAGGAATTCTCATTCTCTGGATGTCCCCTGTTCAGGCGCAACAGCCTTGAGAAGAGCTCAATAATACCTCCAGCACTGAAACACTGTCACTTTCAGATTCCCTGACTTAGTCCAATGCTCTCCTTGCTGATCTCCCACCCTTCACTCTCTGTTAACTCTTACTGTCCAAAGCTGTGCTGCACATGTCCTTCCCTGCATTCATTCCCATTCAATCTCGTCCTTGCTAGCACATGCATTGAAGCCCACCCTCCCCTCCACCACAAAAATTACATTCATTTCAGAATCCTTGTTCTCAGGTCGAAATCCCTCCACAGGTTCAGCCACCCTGCCTCTGAAATCTCCTCATCCAACACCCTGCTTTTCCACCTTAATGGGTTGAGCATGTTCTGAGTTAAGCTCCACAGAAATGCAGCACCAAGTGTCACTTTAGTGGCACTTGAGTGATGGAACCTCAACTCACCTGCAACCACACCCAAATGCCCAGCATCACCACACCAAACTGAGAACACCAAGGCCTTCTGGTGGGACAGGTGAATCAAGTGGTCAAGAAGGCATATCCAACTCTTGCCTTTACTGGCTGAGGTATTGAATAGAAGAGCAGTGAGATTATGCTTGAACTGCCACAAAAAACCTAGTTAGGTCACAACTGGAGCACTGCATGAACATCTGGTCACCTCACTATAGGAAAGGTGTGATTGCACAAGAGACGTTACAGAGGAGACTTACGAGGATGTTGCCATTTAGTGATGAGGGAATATTGAATAGATTAGGATTGTTTTCTTGGAACAGAGGCGGCTGAGGGGAGACCAGATTGAAACTGTATAAAATTATGATGGGTCTAGATTTTGTTACAACTGGGTCAGGATGGGTGAGCTGGCTCCCCTTTCATTCAGCCTCCTCGGTTGGTCATAACAAAGGTTTTAGAATTTTATTTCCCCGTTAATGCCTTTTCCAATCCAAATCTATTTATTTGCTCATAAGCAGTCAATCAAACCAGGTTTTCTTCAGCCAAAGAAAGAGTAAGTTTATTCATTACTAAAGCCGAGAAAAAAATAAAGATGCAACCACACACACACAAACACACACACACACAAAAACACACACACATACACAAACACACACACACACACACACACACACACACATCAGAAGTAAGAAAGGTCCAATTAAAATTGAAAAGAATATATGCTTCAGTCCATTGCTTGTGTGTGAGGCATAGATTGTTCGACGTGGTGGCTCTTTGAAATTAATTGGTAGAATTCTGGAGTTAACTTGATTAAGTCTATACTGTGTCAAAGAAACTCCAGCTTCAGATAGGGAGAGAGAGAGATAGATCTTTCCTGCTCTTTTCCAGCAGTGTTTTTTGATGACTGCCATGTTCCTTTTACACCTGCTGCTCCAGTTTTTAAACTCTTATCTGTATATTGCCAGAAAGGAAATCAATTAGCATGTCTTGCAGTCCTTATTACTGACCAAGTAATCCCATTTTTGACTTTTTCATCTCTGAGACTTTTGACACATTTCAATGTATAAACCCTTAGGAGTTGGGGGTTATTTCATCTTCCACAGCATAGGGGGTTTTGAATGTCTGATGAATACCTGGCTGGTTAGCAGCTTCCATTGTCTTGCCAGATCTATAGCTGATCAAGGTCCAGCATTTTGCATTTTTAATACCTTCCTTTCCAGAGTGTCCCTGTTTGAAGTGGAGCTTGAAACTCCCCAGCCCCCATGGCACCCAGGTGTGAAATTCCATGTAACAGGTCTGCAGTGCAACTTTCCAGAGAAGTGGTCAACTTTACAGTATCAGCCATCAGGTGACTCATGGCCGCCATTTTTTGATCAGTGTCTTTTCTTGTATGTTTTAAGCAGTAGGTCTTCTTTAAACAGTTCAATATGTGTGTGGTTAGCTGCTGAAATTGGAAGGAGCTCTCACTCAGTCCCACTTTCTTATCATTGTGACAACAGGATGGATAAGTTGATCCTATTTCCCCTTTGTTAAAGGAGTTCACACTCAGTGGACATAGATTTAGGGGAAGAAATAGGGGGTTTCGAGAGGATTCACCCAGAAAGTGGTGGGGTAAGGAACTCACTGGTGAAAGGATTACAGAGGCAGAAACCCTCATAACATTGAAGAAGTACTTGGATATTCACTTGAAGTGCTGCAAGTTTACAGACCAATGGCTGGAAAGTAGGATTAGGCTGGATAGTTGCTTGTCAGCCAGCGCAGACATGATGGGCCCAATGGCCTCTTTCCATGCTGTAAATGTGTGTTAATTCTATGAAGCTACTTTAGTGGACATCAGCTAATTCAGCACAAAGCTGGGATCTTCCTCGCTCTGTCAGGTGAGGTTCCACAGGGACACCACAGATAGTAACTGAACTAGAAAGGAAGCGCAGAGGAAAGCTATTCCAGTGATGCTTCATCTAATCTGTAACATTGGAAGTGTCACACAGGATGATGAAGCTTCATGTTCCTTCAGATGGACAACATGTCACACTGATGCAGTCAGGGACAGGGCACTCAGCCCAGCATTCACCCAGTGATTAAACAGCAGGACTAACACAGCAGGGTAAAACCAGCAGAGTAAAATCTCGCTCACAAAGAGGGGGATTTAGCTATTTGGTCAGGGTATGACATTTCAGCATGAATGAATTAATATTGGCTGAGTGGTCTACATTATCATAATTTAACTTGTGATTTGTACATTTGTTTCACTTGGTGCTGCAGTAGCATTGCAACTGAATGCACTGAGTTAGCTGCAGTACATTTTCTATGATCCATGTTTACCCACTTTTATGTATCAAATAGTTTTCAGGTGAAGGGTTAAACCTAGGCAGACTGAAAAGATCACATTACGCCCCTCAAAAATGAGTTGAGTGCCCTGGTTTATATTAATCCTTCAGTCAACAACACAAAAACAGATTATCTGGTCATTGTCACTCTACTGTGTGATGTTATGATGTGGCAGGTTATGTGTGCCAGGTGGACCAAATCCACGAGGGAAACTTGGTTGCACTATCACAACAGTTTTGCAATTTGTATTTATTACGAGATGCGTACATTGAATTCAGAAGTAATAAGTTCACCAAGACCTTTAGAGAGCTTTTTAAAAATTAAATTAAAATATTTATTCACAAAATAAAAGATGTCAAGCACAGACATAAGACTACAATTACTACTATAATAACTCCTAAAATTCCTAATTAACCTGACTCCCAGTTACACTCCCTTTAAGGCAATGGTCCGACATTGATTTTAAATTCAAAACAGACTCAGAAAGTTAACCCAATACCCTGGACAGTGGAACTCCAAATGGCTGTTCTCCAGCTTTAGTTTCATTAGACGGCAGACTTACGCACAAATGCTGGAGGCTTCATTAAGGCTTTTCACAGACTCTTTCATGGCCTTCTCCTGACATATAGCCTTTCATTTTCCTTTATATATGTTTCTCCCTTTTTAATATATAACTTCTATTGTTCCATCTTTGAAACCGTATTTCTCTCATAATATAAAAACTTTCATGTTGTCACTACATATTGTCAGTAACCATTGGTAAAAAATATAAATATGTTCCTTAGCCTTGCTTATCCGGCTAGTTGTAAACAGACTTTGAAATCCAATATCCTTTCATTTATCTAAAAATGCAAATTCCCTTCACACCTTACATGCTAAGCCAGCATCCATGTTTACTCAATAGCATGTCAAACACCTAGCTTCTTTTGATGATTTAAACTTGCAGCCTACTTGACTCCAAATTTAATTAAATCACACACAGACCCAACTATACTTACCCCCATAAACCTACTTCACAGTAAGCTAGAAAAATATTATGAACATTATTATACTTTCCTGAGAATGAAAATTCTCTCGAACAACTTCATAAAGTATTTAATTGGTTGTGAAGTGCTTTGAGATGCCCTGAGCTCATCAGGGGTGCAATGTAACTCTTTCTTAATCAGTACTGTCCTTTCCCAATCTGTGGAAAACTTTGGTCCCGACAATATTAAACAGCATTGACACCCTGTCCCAATTCTAAAAGACGTCACACCCAATAGTAAATGGGACTGTTCCTGCCCAGCTTACACAGAATAATACTCTCAACAACAATAATAAAATGCTCATATTGCTGGAGAGCCCTGTTCCCTCTGAACTGCATGGGTGTGTGATGCGCAGTCTTCTGCTGTATACTGTGCAGTGGTGCAACAAGCAGGCAGGGTGCAACAAAAAGTAGATTTAGAAGGACAATTGCTGGGTCCTTGCTGTATGTGTTCAAAGAATTCTTGCAGTTACATTTTGCTGCAACTTCTCAAAATACTTTATACTGTTACAACTGCAATGTACTTCTTGTAAAAGATGCAGTGTTAGTTCCTCCTAGATGAACTAACTGACTGTTCTCTTGCCCACATGTCTGTCCTTGGCTTGCTGCATTGTTCCAGTGAAGCTCAATGCAAACTGGAGGAACAACACCTCATCTTCCGACTAGGCATTTTACAGCCTTCCAGACTGAATATTGAATTCAACAACTTTAGATCTTGAACTCCCTTCTCCAACCCCACCCCCTTTCCGTCTCTCCCCCCTCCCTTTTGTTTTTTTCCAATAATTTATATAGATTTTTCTTTTCCCACCTATTTCCATTATTTTTAAATCTATACCTTTTATGCCCTGTTAGTCTTATTCCACCCCACCCCCACTAGAGCTGTACCTTGTGTGTCCTGCCATCCATTCTTAATTAGCACATTCATTTAGATAATATCACCACCTTCAACACCTCTTTGTTCTTTTGTCTGTGACATCTTTACATCTTTTGATTATCTGCTCCTATCACTGCTTGCTTGTCCCTACAACCACACCCCCCCCCCACTTCTCTCCCCCCATCCCCCCTCCCACTTTAAACCAGCTTATATCTCACCCCTCTCCTAATTTTACTCAGTTCTGTTGAAGGGTCATGAGGACTCGAAAGTCAACTTTTTTCTTCTCCGCCGATGCTGCCAGACCTGCTGAGTTTTCCAGGTAATTCTGTTTTTGTTTTGAACTAACTGACCTCCATTCCTGATCCAACAAGGTGGGTCACTCCAGGAAAATGATTCAAAATCAGATGCTTTACTCAAATTATTTTTGCCTTTGAGCTGGAAGGCAGTTAGAAACAGTTGCTGAGATGAATTTTGTTTGCAGAGCCTGCTGGGTGTTCAGGCCTCTGAATCAACTGTACAGCCGTTTTGTAACAGGATGTGGTTTTGTGATAACACTGCAATGTGGAAGCTGCAAATGTTCAATGAGGAACAGTGTCCATTTTCTCATGTTAATGCTGCAGGGTCAATGTCCCTCGGCGATCTCCCTCAGGCACTTCTTAAAACCACTTTTAAACTAAGTTTTTACCTCCCAAATTAAGGTGCAACGTCAAGCCAATTCAGAGACAACAGAAAATCCCACGACTGTCAGATATGAATTGAGTTTGTTGATCTGATCCAAGGTTCATTGTACAGGCATTGGCTGGAAGTATATGGGAAATGAATCCTGGGCACCAGGGACTGGCCCATGGGGAAAGCAATGTTTTTATGTTAAACTTGCACGGTCATGAAGAGACTAAGAAGATCCTGAGGGTGGATGTGGAGAGGATGTTTCCTCTTGTGGGAGAATCTAGAATCTGGGGTGACCCATTTAAGACAGAGATTAGGAGAAATTTTCTCTCTTTGAGGGTCGTGAGTCTTTGGAACTCTATTCCCAAAAATGCGGTGGAAGCAGAGCGTGAGTATTTTGAAGGCAGAGGTGGTGGATAGAGTCTTGATAAATATGGGGGTGAAAAGTTATTGGGGGTAGGTGGGAGGTTACAAACAGATCAGCCATGACCTTATTGAACAGTAGAGCAGGCTCGAGGGGTCTACTCCTGCTCCTAATTCATATGTTCACATGAAGTAAGATTTGACTTGGGCCCCTGTCCCCATTGTAACCATCACCTGGCCTGTTGCCAGGCAGAGTCCAATACAATTTCACACCATCTCCCTTTCTCCAGGGCATCCTGTTTTATCTGAAGTTCAAGGAGACAGTTCAAAACAGAGCCGCCTTATAAAGCCTCACATTTGTAGCAGCTGTTACATTTGGGTGATACTTGCAACAGCCCTGTTGCTGCCTTTCCTGTGATCAGTGCCAAGCGGGTGAAAGCCATTCAATGTATCTAGGGCAGGCTTTGTAATCTAAGGGAGTGAGAAGTCTTGCTCACAATGGAGGAACATAGGAAGGAGGGTTGCAGAACTGCCCCAGGTGTCTAGGCAGGTTGCATTGGGCATGGAGGAGGTGGTCTTCAAGCTGCCATTAGACAGTGGGACAAGGGTGTTGCCTTGAAAACTCACTGAGTGGAAGTAAAGCACACTTTCAGAGCCAGTGGTTCTGGAATATGACTGGCTACCTCTTGCACGCAGTTGGAATGATATTGGCAGAGGCTGGAGCTGTCCACATGCTCTCAGCAGGTATAGGGGTCTGCAGAAAACCAGCCAAAGGGAAGCAAGCAGATCCCTCCCAAAAGAGGAGGCTTTCCCTTCAAGAAACAACTTGCTTGACTCGGGAAGATGTGCCATGCAATCCAACGGCCAATTCGGGACATAGGGACAATGCTGTGCCTGCAGGTAGTGGCCAGGGAGAGCCAGGAATTGGGTTTATTCTCTCCATCAACAGCTCAGCTGCTCATAAATCCTGAATAATAAAACTGTTCTGAGTTGTGTGACAAGAAGGAGAGCGGCCGATGCCAAGAGAAGCTTCCTACCCTGTACCCCCTGCTTTAGCAAGCCTTTGGTGAGGTTGTGTGTGGGCTGAAGACTCCAATGTCTCTGCGCTTGTCTGAGGTTTCCTCCGCGACAAAGTATCTTCGTGGGAGGGTGAAACATGCAGTGTGCATTCCCAGATGAACATCACAGGCTAGCAGCTTTTCTGTCAGATGTGAGCACAGAGTGCTTCGAGCTGCTTCACACCTACAGAAAAAAAGCCCCGTCTGGATGTGGAGCAGTAAGTTGGCAGAACAGATGTGAGGGGACAGGGGAGGGCTGGGGGTGGGGCGGGGTCGGTGAAGGGTGAGGGGAAAATCTGGGGAGCATGACTTTTTTAAACAACAAAAATGAAAAAAACCTGCATTTCCAAGCACCTTTCATAACCTTAGGAAGTCCCACAAGGCCTGATAATTTGTCAAATACTTCTCAAGAGTAATCACCATTATACTGCAGGGACCATTCAGCACACAGCAAGCCCCCACAAACAGATGATCTCTTAGCTCTGATGAAAGGTTATCAACCTGAAACATGTACTCCGTTTCTCCCCCCACAGGTGCTGCCTGGCCTGCTAAGCATTTCCAGCATTTTGTCTTCTTATTTCCCATTTCCAGTACCTGAAGTATTTTGTTTTTGGCATCTCTTTCAGCTTTAGGCTGAGGGGCGAAGTTTGAGTGGGACAGGATCCAAAACCCTGTGACTCAAGAAGCAAGAGTGCTCCCAAATGCGCCCCCGCTCTCTATTATCAAAAGGCTTTTGTGGGTGAGATTTTGTCTGTGTTAGATTGCTTGCACACTCTTCAGATGTAATTTTCTGAGGCTGCACTGTGGTGAGGTTTCTCAGAGTAGGTGACCACAGGACAGAGAAGTGGGGCCATTGTTTTCTGGCCAAACCTCTGGCCTTTCCTCATACCTATTGAAGCTTCATGTCACCCCAGAACTGACCTTTTCAGACTTTAGCCTCAATAAAACCCTGCAATCCCATTCAAAAGTATTCCAATAAAAATAGCTATTTTCCAGCTTTTGTACCCTGGTGCAATGTCAGAACCCACTTTGATTGAGCACAGAGATAGGTTTGCGTTCATCGGGTTTGAAAGGGATGTAAGCTTTGAATGGTTCTTTGCTGTCTCTCCTGCATTTTCTCAAGTACCATCCTGCTTCATAACGAGTGAAGACCACAGGAACAGGCTGAGACCACTCATCCCACACAAATTGGGTCAGCCATTGCAAGAGGAAAAGGCCGATCTGTATCTTTATTCCATTTCTCCACCTGATTCCATTACCATTACGGTACCGTAAGGGGAACATGTCCCTTTATATTGTTGGTGACATCTTTTGATGATCTGCTTCTATCACTGCTTGTTTGTCCCTACAACCACACCAACCCCCTCCACTTCTCTCTCTCTCTCTCTCTCTCGCCCCACTCCCCCGCCCCCCCCAACACACCTTAAACCAGCTTATATTTCAACTATTTCTTGGACTCGAACTCAAATTCTGTCGAAGGGTCATGAGGACTCGAAACATCAACTCTTTTCTTCTCCGCCGATGCTGCCAGACCTGCTGAGTTTTTCCAGGTAATTCTGTTTTTGTTTATGTCCCTTTATATCATCGTTCTCACACATAATTCCGGTTAAGCTGATCATTGTCTTGAAGGGGAAGTGAGATAAGTACATGAGGGACAGAGGGATAGGGGGATAGGTTGATTGGGTGGGAGGAAGCTTGTGTGGAGCATAAACAGCAGCACAGACCTGTTGGGCTGAATGCCCTGTTTCTGTGCTGCAAATTGCTATAGTCTTGGACTATGTTGCGATGAAACAGTCATCAAGTCCCTTAACTAGGAAAAATCCAATCGTTCCAAATGATCCTCAGTTTCAACGGCTCTTTGGGCGAGGGTATTCCAGGTTGACACTGATCTCTGCTGAGGTAGCGTTTCTTGATAGCACCCCCGAGCAGCCTATCTCTAATTTAAAGGACAAAGGTCAAGAGGGTGAGATACACAATGACAGCCAAGAAGGAAACATAAAAGTGGAAGGAAACAGCTGAGGGCTTTTCTTGCATTCTTTGCCTGTGTTTTTTGTCTGGTTCAGAATATTGAGCTTTCGGTGGGATTGCCACTTCTGTCTGATTTACTAGAGGCTGCAATTTTCAATTGCTCCCTGGATTGAGTTACCGCTGCACCATTAAAGAACTTGGTATTAAACAAAGCGGAACAGATCTGAAAACGTATGATATGCAACTCTTGCCATTGAAATGTATCAGCTCTCTAGAACAAAGCTGAGTCAATGAACGCCTTGATTAACTTTGACTCCTGCTACTTTTTGGAAGGTCCTATATAATCTTTAAATGATAGAGAATGTAAAACTGCCAAAATAGTTTCAAAAACACCAGGGACAGTAGTAAGAGAGCGATTACATTGAGCGTTGTGAAAAGCAGACCTACATCATCAGCAAGTTCCTTTCTCCTCACAGAGAGTGATCAGGGGCTGGGATAATTTGACAACAAGGTTGGTTGCGGCCAGCATACTGGGCCAATTGAAGAAGCTAACAAATGCTGTTAAGACAAGACAGCAAGTTTGCTGCTCTGAAACAACACAGCTGAGGTCAGTGTACATTCGAAGGGTATTAAAAACAAAAACTTGCATTTAAATAGCACCTTTAATGCAGTAAAAAGCCCCAAAGTGCTTCACAGAAGCATTATTTTACAAGAATTTCTCATTGATCCACATAGTAGGAAATCTTGGTCACAATTGATGGACCGTATAAAAAGGGAGGAAAGAGAGAGAGAGACCGCGCGACAGAGAGGATTAGCAAGGGAACTCAGAACTTGGGGTCTAGGCAGCTGAAGGCAACAGCACAACGACAAAAATCAGGGATGCTCAAGATGCTGCCTGAATTTTCCAGTCTGTCACCCTACCAGAATTCCACATTTAGAAACAGAAGAGGGAGTGATAGTTTGGAATGTAAGGGGTGAGAAAGTTTTCCTCAAGTTCTCATGTTCAAACACATTTGTTTCCTGTCACTGCAATGATAGTGCATACATCTGGGAAGCTGGTTTCTATTTTAAGCAAGTACTTCCTGAGTCTGGACCAGCTGTGCCTTGCACAGTCCAATGACATACTTGACTGTTGGAATGGAACACTATAAACAGAGCGCAGCTCAGCTTTTTCTGAAGGATGACTCAGTTCATGGCATTTGGAAATTAAAGCCTATTGATTGGCGGGGCTGTAATTAAGGCAGATTGTCCCTGTCGACGGGAACCATCATGAACATTGAACACAAGCTGAAGTGATTTGGTGCCGAATGAACCAAGTTCCAGAGCCTTACGGACAGAAAACAGAACTTCATTCATTCAGTGGCCCAAATTATTCTCAAAACGGTTATGATTCTCTCCTGCAAGATTTCTTCCTTTCAGATCTTGGCGCAACTGCTCTTGTTTTGAATGAGAAGAGGCAGGAGAACCTGTGTCTGCGCCCATTTTGGGCTATTGTCCATACAGATAACGCATATCCTGTCATTAAAATGTGCTGAATGCCACAGGTCAACTTGCCTTGGAAATCTTCTTTTCATTCCTCCCCACTCCAAGGTAGAGTCAGATTGTGCGACTTGGAGATGTCTAACAACAACTTGTATTTTTACACCCTCTTTGATACAGTAGAACACCCCAAGCTGCTTCCCAGTAGCGTGTATCAAATAAAATTTGACACCGAGCCACATAACTGGAGGTGGTATGGCAAAGGTTCATTGGATTGCTCCCTGTGACGAAAAGCTGAGTAAATTGGGTCGATATTCTCTGGAGTTTAGAAGAATGAGAGGTGATCCCACTGAAACATTCGAGGTTCTGAGGGAGCTTGTCAGGATAGGCACTGAATGGTTGTTTCCCTGGCGGGGGAAATCCAGGCATTGGAATGGCAGGGGTTGGGGTTCAGTCTCAGGATAAGGGAATGATTATTCAGGAGAAATTCCTTCACCCAGAGGGCTATGAATCTTTGGAATTCTCTCCCTCAGGAGGGTTGTGGATGCTCAGTCAAGGAATAGATTCCAGGCTGAGGTCGAGATGTTTGGTCTCTCAGAGAATCAGGGCCAGGTGAGGGATTGGGTGGGAAAATGGAGGTGAAAGTGAAGGTCAGCACTGAATGGCCACACAGGCTCAGGTATGCTCTACTCCTGCACCAGGTTAGGTACAACATCACAAACTGCACTCAGAAAGACTTGCATTTCTGCAGAACCTTTCACAACCTCAGGATGCCCTCAAGTTCTTTACAGCCAATGAAACACTTTTTGAAGCATAGTCACTGTTATAACATAAGAAACATGTTGGCCAGTTTGTGCACAGCAAGCTCCCATACACAGCAATGTGATAACAACTGGATAATCTGTTTTAGTGATGGTGGTTGAGGAAGCAATGTTCCAACATGCTGCGTCACTCCTAATGACTGTCAAACATACATCCATCTTGGTGGGCACCACTCCTTGAGGGAGGCTGCAAACAGGTGATATTTCATAGACTCAAACTTGACTTCTTCAATATTGGATTCATTTCCATACTTCTCCTTCACCATGATTTCTCAAAAACTAGTTCAGAAGGCCGTATTCTTGGAAAGGGAGGGAAATGAGCTAATTCTACGGAAGGACCTAAAGTTACCAGGTGATGAATACATTTGTTCGAAAGCCTGTCCACCTTCAAGTTCAGCATTTTCACAGTTGCTTTTTGACAGTCACGTTGGGCAAAACAGCTTTGTTTGTTGTGCTCTTATGTATTCAAGAGGTAATATTCTGACTTATACAACATATTTTGCTTTGGAAATGTAAAATTCATCAGCCTTGAAGTTAAGTTGTGCCAAGCAAGTAGTTAAACCTGAAAATGCCCCACTTTCAATTCCTTGAAAAGAATGAGTCAGTGCACTAAGTTTTGATTGTGGTACATTGATGATTTAGTGGGAAGGTATATCTGGAGCTTCAGAAAAACAATTGTATTATTCATTTCTTTTTTTATGAATGGGGTGTGGGCATTGCTGACGAGGCCAGCATTTGTTGCCCAGCCCTAATTGCCCTTGAGGAGGTGGTGCTGAGCTGCCTTCTTGAACCATGTAGTGTAGGAACACCCGCAGTGCTGTTAAGGAGGGAGTTCCAGGATTTTGATCCAGTGACACTGAAGGAATAGTGATATATTTCCAAGTCAGGATGGTGTGTGGTGTGGTGGGGAATTCCCAGGTGGTGGTATTTCCATGCATCTGCTGCCCTTGTCCTCCTAGATGGTTGTGATCATGGGTTTGGAATGTGCTGTCTAAGGAGTCTTGGTGAGTTGCCGCAGTGGATCTTGTAGATGGTACACACTGCTGCTACTGTGTGTCAGTGGTGGAGGGAGTGAATGTTTGTGGATGTGGTGCCAATCAAGCGGGCTGCTTTACCCTGGATGATGTAAAGCTTCTCGAGTGTTGTTGGAGCTGCATTCATCCAGACAAGTGGGGAGTATTCCATCCCACTCCTGACTTGTGCCTTGTACATGGTGGACAGGCTTTGCGCAGTCAGGAGAACAGTTCATTAGTCCACCAGTGAAAACTGAAAGATGAGTAATTGACTTTCTTATTTGTGGAGAGGAATATGTACAAACATGTAAGTCTGTAAAAATGTACATAACAGCATCTCAGTGTTGCAGAACTTGTTTTGGTAAACAATGTAAAAAGGGATGCATTGCTAACATTAAAAATAAACCCCTCAAGCTTGTGGTTTCCTTTTGTTGACTATCTCTAGGTCGTTCAAAGAGTGTGATGCCAACTGACCATGGCACAGCATTAAATAGAGCTTCATCTCCCAACACAATGGAACGCCCTGTGAAGTCAGGCTGGCTAAAAAAGAGGAGATCTCTAATGAAGCAGTGGCAGTCTCGCTGGTTTGTTCTTCGAGGAGTCTACCTGTGTTATTACAAAGAGGAAGAGGATGGGAAGCCACAGGTAATAGATTGGAAATATTTGCTAACAATGATGCTTGGCTTGGAGCCAAGAAAATGAATTTATCCCTGACCATGATAGAACAGTTAGGATCTGGTTAATTGTGGTAATATTTAGAGAGTTAGTAAATATTTGACATTTATCTACACCACATGCCTTCTTACCATCTTCCTGTCTGCGGAGTCTTTCTTAAGACAGGGTGCCTGTAAGCATGAGGCAGATTTTAATATGATAATAATCAAGGTGGCTTTATAGCTCACAGAACGTGCAAACCATGGCAGGGCTGGACAGGATGACTAACCAATCAGTGTCCTATCATTAGAAGATTTCTCCAGACTGAAACTTGACTGAGATCAGGAGGTTGAAACAAGGAATGGCACTGAAGCTCTTCCTTGTTGTTCAGGCTCAGTATGAACTTGAGCCTAACTGTTGTGTTTTATGCATTGCAGATATGCAGAGATGACACATTAGCTTCCATGTGTGCGAGTAGTTTATTTGCAATACTCTTAAATGTCTGCTCTCATACTTACAGCTGCTACCTATAGTTTTGTGTCCCTTTTTCAGTCACCACAGCCAGGCTGAACTGGATGCATTCAGTGAACAGAGAAGATACTTAGACATACTTAATCAAACACCGAACAATTGGACACTAAGCTAACCATTCTGATTGGGGATTCAGCATTTTAACCTCCTTCCACAGCTGTCTGGACCAAGATTGACAAATTGTGCAGAGATTGAATGTGAGGTGAACTTGATCCTTACTAATTTCAGTTCCACTCCACTTACCGCCAATATTGGGGGCAGGATGTTGGTGGGGGAACACAGTCATTTTCAGAGGGAAAAAATAAATGTTGCACAACACTTAACTGCCTCACCTGTCCATTAGAGATACACAAAGACAGTAACTCTTGGAAATTCACCTCAGAAACATGGCATTTTCCATCATACATTTGAAAAGATGCCTTCTCAATTCTCAATGTTACATGTCAAAAAGTAGAAATTGCGTTTTGCACTGGGATATATGTCATCACATTTTCATCATGCTGAATAGAAAAATAAATCCTTTAGTCGACAAATGTTATGTGATGTCACAGACACAAACCAGTGTAGTTGACATAGCCTTTACCCACTGTGAGCATGATTGATGAGCCATTCAGCCTCTATGAATGGGACATTTTCTTTGACATTGGAAGCACTTTATTAATGCAAGTTGTTGTTATTTTTAACCATGTGCTTAGTGTAAGCCCTTCCTCTGTGATGCATTCATTACATCTGTGTTATCCATAGGGTTGCATTCTCCTCAAAGATATCAAGGTCAATGAAGTACCATCAAACCCTGAAGATCCAGGAAAGTTCCTCTTTGAGATCACCCCAGGTATATCCTCTCTGTTCCCTTAAAAGCTCCAAGCACAAACGGACTGAATTATAAAGTTTAGGAAGGCTCCCAGCTCAACCCTCAGCCACGTTCAGATATCTCCAAGAGTCCTACAGCTTGAGGAGTATCCCTGGACTAGAGGGGAAGAAAGTTAGAGTGGGCTATAATTGTTTTTAATATGAAGAATGTTCTTAAGTGTGTGGGCGGCTGTTGAGTGAGGACTGAATGAGCTTTGTTTGTGATACTAAATATCCTTGTTTCCAAATCTCTTCACGGTCTCGCCCCTCCCTACCTCTATAACTTCCTCCAGCCCAATGATCCTTGAAGATATCTTCACTCCTCCAATTCTGACCTCTTGCACATCCCTAGTTTTAATCACCCCACTATTGGCAGCTATGCCTTCAGTTGCCCAAGCTCTGGAATTTTCTCTCTAAACTTCTCCATCTCCATGCCTCTCGATCTTCCCTTCCTCCTATTGGGAGACCAGTCCGACTCCTGGATAACAATGGCTACTTGGATTCTGGGATTTCCCCAACACCAAATACAGGCCAGTACTTCAGTCCTCTAAAGCAAATGAGGGTTGGGAAAAGCCACAGGATTGTTGTGGAATTAGCCAGGGCACCAAGTGAGTGAAGAAAAACCAACCGAAAGTGGAGTCCAGCAATCGGCTCCAGGACAGTCAAGTGGCATCAACCCACTCATAAGCACATGTAGGATGCCAAAACTCCTGTTTGAGCAGTCAGAATATTACTTAAGCCAATGTGGCCCAATGCAGGGTAGAACAACCCACGATTGGTCTGTTTTACACCAAGTAACCGGGCGCAATAGGTTCCAATTTCTACCCCACTTCACTGAATTGCAGCTTTTGAGGGAGGAGGTCATTGCTGGTAGTTCCGTCTTTCACGGAAACTAGTTATTCTTCCACTTTCTTGAAATTTACCAGGCTAGGAAGATGAGCGATGAACTGCATCAATTTAATTGTCAGAAAGATACAGATTGACGCAGGGGACACATTCAGTTCAAATCTTGCAGCCTTTTCACGACATTGTGCAGGTGGTTGCTTAATCAAATCATACATCCTGTGCAGCTCCCCTTTCCTACACATGCAGGCCGAGGTCTACTACCTGCACCTCGAGCTGGCTGGTGAAGTTGTGCAGCGGATGTGGTCTCTCTCTCTCTCTGAGTGATGTGAGCGCCAACTGTGAGCAGTTTCTGTTCAACAGAATGTGACGGAAAAACCCTGAGCCCCGCCCCTGGTCTTCGATGCTGCAAATGAAAGTCTCAGGGGAAGTGTGTGCTGTCGTTCAAAACAGAAGTTTCATTTACTGAGTCAGTGATTTGAATGTAAAATCGTTGGGGGGTTTTCATACACCCACGACCTTAAAATTAGTTAATCCTGAATACATGTCCCCTGCCTAAAAGTGAACGTTTTATTTTCAAGCGTTCAATCCAAGACGAGAAAGATCAGTTTGTCCCAGCAGTGACTGGCTGTTACCTTTGGGGCAAACCCAATTACAGAGCAGGAGTAACATTTTTCATGAAATCGAGGGGCTGTCATTCTCACTTTGGCTGCAAAGGACCTTCTGCTCAAGTAATTCGCCAGACGGATTCCGGTGTAAAGACGCCACCTGCCATGATTCAAATGGACAACAGGAGTCTGCTGTTTGATCCTCAGTCTGTGCACTTTATTTGAGCTCCATTGGTGTGGTCCATATGCTGTCCTCAGTTCCCCTCGCTGGCCAAGGGAATTTTCCCTCATGATTACTGCCCAGTGAGGAAGGGTCTTTGACCCAGATTAAGGGTTCGTATCCCATGGCAGATGGTAGAATTTGAGTTCAATAAAAATCTGGAATTAAAAGTCTAATGATGACCATGAAACCATTGCTGATTGTTGTAAAAACCCATCGGATTCACTGATGTCCTTCAGGGAAGGAAATCTGCCACCCTTACCCGGTCTGGCCTACATGTGACTCCAGACCTACAGCAAATGTGGTTGACTCTTAACTGCCCTCTGAACAAGGACAGTTGGAGAGGGCCAATAAATGCTGGCCTAGCCAATGACGCCCACATCCTCTGAATGAATAAAAAACCCTCCTCGGATATCCAGCCTAATGCCCTTCACTATTTATTCATGGATCTAAAAACTTAAGAAATAGGAGCCGACGTAGCTCATATTCATAGTCTGTCATCGTGGTTTGAGCGCAGGATTTATTATCTTCTTGCTGTAGAAGAGATCTTGCTAGAGGCAATGGTCTTTGTTCAAAAGACATGAATTCTAACCATTTCCAGAGGTGAGCTAAGACTGAGACACAGTGAGAGCTGCTCTCTGAGACGTTACTCAGTCATCACTCCTCAGTGAGTGACATTGCTCCGTATGCACATGCTCAGTAGCTACTTTTACTAGGTACACGTACCTCAGGTCTGGTCCCTTGTTTGACATGAGGGCTGACCTTCTATCTCAACTCCACTTTCACCCCCATCCCCTCAGTGTCCAGATATCTATCCATTTCTGTCTTGAATACACTCAATAACTGAGGATCCACAGCCACATGGGGTAGAGTATTCCAAAGATTCACAGCCCTTTGAAGAAATTTCTCTTCATCTCAGTCCTAAATGACTCTTTTGTTATACAGACCCAAACCAGTTGGTGAAGTATGAAACTAGACAGACATCCTTTTTTTGATTCTAGGTTTGTTCACAGAATGCAGCATTACATTTCTTTGCCTTCTACCTACCAGTGTCCCAGCAATCTCTTTTTACATTCTTTTGAGTATCAAATAAACAAATTAACTAACTGACAGCCCATTAAAGGGGACTATAACAAAAGAAATCTAAAAAGAAACTTCAATTGAAAGTCAAATACCTTTTTCGGGGAAATGATGCACTCCAGCATTTAATCAATCAATACCCTCCACCTGCTATCTTTAACAATCCAATTCACAAAGCATGAACATCTTTATTCTGAGACTGTGACCCTCTAGTTCCAGACTCTGTACAAGGGGAAACAATCTTGCAGCTTCTACCTTGTTAAACTAGCTAATAGTTAGCTGGTGACTGACCAGCAGACACAGACTTTCCAACCAGGAACAAATGCCTTGAGAGCAGAACGTGGGAAACCTGGGTGGGGAGAGAGAAGAGGGAAGAAGGTGAAGGGAATCCTGGGTCAGTGAACACACACACTAATTTATCCAGCCATTAAATCACTCCCGTTAACAACTGTTGTGACTCTGACACAGAACTAAATGGCCTTAAACCAATAATGGAGGTCACAAGAGTCTTCCAGTCACTTCTCATTCACATGCATTCTATATTATGTAAATCCTGTATTTTTGCAAAGCTGGTTAGAAGAAATCTGAAAGCAGAATTTTCATAAATACTTTCCTTTCCAGCAGCATCAAGTTTCTCCTCTCAGATCTGATAGTGGTGATAGGTGGGAGCTGATTTACCTTGAGCTGCCAGGAGGGGAGGGGGGCGGTGAGGAGAGTGAGATGGAGTCCTAAGAGCTGGGACCTTTTCTCCCTGTTTGAGTGATACCCACAGCAGGAGTCCTCCAAATGCCCAGCTACAAGTCAAGTCTGAACTGGCTAGCCTGAAATTACCAAGGATAAAGTGAAGGGTTTTCATGAACAAAAAGCTCCTTGGTAAATTTTTAGGAGAGGGATGAGTTCTTTTTGGCTTGAGGGCAAATATACAAGTCATGAGGCAATTTATGCCTTTTTTTTCATAATTGCAGCTAACTACAAACATTTCTTATATCACCTCTCTTCCCCAACCATGCTCCAGCACAATGAGTTCAAAATTCTTCAAGTCCTTGGCTAATGTCTACACTGCCTTCACCATCCTACCTCAGCACTACTTCCAACTCTGTGCTCACATCATACTCTTTATTCTTCCACCACGGGCCTCCATCTCTCCTTACCCCTAACCTGCAGCACAGTTTTCAGCCAGCTCAGCCCCACTCTCCAAGTCCTTCGCTCAACCCTCTCCAGCATGTCATTTTGCCACCCTCCTATCCACTGTTGTTTTTATTCTCCTTGTGTTTACTTAGAAAATAAACATCAAGGTACCAACCACACACACAGGATAGGTTAACACAAAAATCCCTCGGTTCATGTATAAAGGATTGACAAGCTGGTCACAGCATAACACAGCTGAAGACTCTGTACGCGTGTCGGAGTTAGGAGCTTCCTCAGAACAAACTGAGTCTAAGTTACATGAAACATTGCATCATTTCCCCTCTGGTGATGTAAGCAGAAAACATAACCACACCCACTTAAAGGTGTACCACAACAGTCATTTCAAAGGCCATCTTGTATCCCTTTTCATCACCTCCTTTCATTCTTATTTCTCTTCTGATGAGATTTAGGTCAATTATTGTTTAAAAATATCAGAGCAATGCAAATAGTTGTTGAATCACAAGTGATGAGGAAGTGTATTCTGTCTGCATAATCCCAACCTGTGCTGCAGGTTAGGGGTAAGGAGAGATGGAGGCCCGTGGTGGAAGAATAAAGAGTATAATGTGGATTCAAAGATCTGTACTGATATTTCTGGAATCGTTTGTTCCCCTGGTGTTTTACAGTGGGCTGCAGTGATCAAGACTGGATAGGAAGTGGTTATGACACACAACTGCTGATGGCCAATTCGCAGAATGAAATGAAAGATTGGGTCAAAGCAATTCGCCGAACATTGGGAACATCAAGTGGAGGTACCAGGTTACATTTGGGCACTCCTCTTAAATTCATGTTTGATAAAAGACTTACATGCCACATAAATCTTAGAGAGAACATAAACAATCGTCCAGACTGTCACTCTTGGTGCAGTACGAAGGGAGGGCTGCACAATCCGAGATGAGATTTCAAACAGAGGCCCTGTCTGCCCTCTCAGATTCCATGCACTATTTCAAAGATCAGGGAGGTTCCTCCTGGTGTTCTGGCCAATATCATCGCTCAGACAGAAACAGATTATCTGCTCATCACCACATTGCTGTATGTGGGAGCTTGCTGTACACAATTTGGTTTCCATGTTTCCCACATTAAAACAGCGACTAGCGCTTAAAAGTACTTGGTTGGTTTCAAGTGTTTTAGGATACCCTGAAAGGCGCTATATAAATGTAAGACCTTTTTTTCTCTCCCGCTCCCCCCATATTGGACTCTTACCAGTGCAAGAGCCCATGTTGTGCCACTAATATTATCACCAACTTGCTAAGTATGCCTGAACGTAAAAATGATTTTGCAGTTCTGATACTCATTTGGTGAGTGGGTTCATTGCTTTGAATCATGCAGATCTACAAACTTTGATCCGTAGTTTATTTTGCTGATCTCAGCCAGGGTAACTGAAGCTGTTGCTACATTTGGTCTTATTGGGTTTGCAATACATAATGACCTCTGTTGTAAGACATTATAATATGCCTTTAAGAGATAGCAGCATGCTGTCACTTTAAGGGAAGTGTGTCATGTGATCCAGCCTCAGATTCACTGCTGCCTGGAGCAGGACACAGCACACACAGCCCTGCTCTTGATCTCCTCAAGCTTTCTGTCCAGGTATATGTGTTCACCTGTGTCGAGGATGAATAAATGAACCCACAATGTATTTGCACAATCCGTTCTGAGCAGTTGGAGCCTCTATGTCATCAGAACACAAACAACATGAGATACGTGGACATGGGTGCCATGTGAGAAGAGGGTCAGGCTAGACTGTCGAACCTTTACTTAAAAAAGACAAGTGCAGCAGATAAACTCCTACTGGAAAACCAGAATGAGGGTGGGCAGTACCTGTGAAAATCAGTTAGTACCTTCATCACAGAAGGATAGAGACAAAACTGGATGGAACATTTGTTTTAAGAAATAAAATCCACAAAAATGAGCTAACACAACAAACATAACCATGGAGATGGTCGCCAGTGTCATCACCTACAGGGCTTTGGACCTAGAGTTGAAAGCCAGCAATTAGGATGGAAAATTCTCATGGTCAGGATAGACACAATGAGCGAAAGGACCTTCTTTTGCTGAAAGGTTTCCATGTTGACAACCAATTTTCAAGGTCACTTTTAAAATCATTTACCTCCTCAAATTATCCCACTTCTTCCCACCACTCTCATTTTTCACCTTTCTTTCAAGCCTGAGAGAGCAAAGGCAAGTTTGGAGATGAGAGGATGTTGCAGGGTGCTGGATACAGGTCAATAGGTCTGAAGAAGTCTTTGTCGTCATACATAGGTCAACTGTAAGTCTTTACTGACTCAGAACTACTTGCAAATATACAGAAAAGGGTTCAAGTTGGGAGCTGTCTCCATGCTTGCTGGTACACACAGCTCTGTCCAACACTCGACTGACCCTGGGTTTGGGTCATGTGTTCTCTTACATCACTGCGCGGGTGGTATTGTACTCAGTCCCACATTAACCCTGTAAGTGCCAGACCCTTATACTAAAGAGAAGATACAAATGAGTAGGTTTGTGCAGCACCTCACCAATTTGTCCAGCCTTAGAGAACCAGCTAAGTGTAGGCCTGCTTCGTGACTTTCAGGAAGAAATTTTACTTCGATCAAAATCGGAAGTTGATATGGAGCTGCTGGTTCTGTTGCAAGAGATCTGCTCTAAACTGCTGGCCTCCCATGTTGCTTAGTTTCATGCCTTGGACCAAAGCTTTCTTTGGATAGAACATGGATGCTTTCCCTTGCCCACATCAGGCTTGAGCCTGAGTTTCACCAGGCTGGAGAGTTGAAAGATTTGTGCTGCATCTACCTTTCATTCAGCTTTTTCCTGGAGTTGGCACTGAATTTGGAATCTGGACTGGGAGGATTCATTGCACTGCCAGCCAAGAGTGGTCACTTAAAGTCAGAGAAAAGTGGTAATTTTTGGCATGTGCGTTATGACAGTTCATTCATCAGACCTGCAATACAACACTTGTGTAGCATTTCAGCAGCAGATAGAAGGCATAACTTGAATCTGAGCTAACAGTGAGAAATAGCTGCTGTATAAACATGTGAGCAGAGATAGAAATGGTTACCGCCTGCCTCTTGCACAACTTACTCTTCAAATTTGGCATCCAATTGGTCAGCACACTGCCCCACAGAGTGGCAGATTTTTGCTGCAACTTACCACACAATACATGGTTGCTGAATAATTCTAGCCTGAGTATGGGGAGAGAGTTCACCTGTCCCCTTCTCTCAACAAAAGCAAAATGCTTGAAATTTTCAATGTACTGAGAGGATGAATATCATTCAATCCACCAATCTGCTGCAGTCCCCACACACAATTGGACACCACAGTTGCCATGACACTGACACTGTCCATCACAAAACAAGACAACCAATGTTTGAAGCCAGGTTACTATTCCAATAGCCAATAGCAGCCACACCCTGAGGATTTGAAGACTTTTCACTGGCAGGTTTGCTTGAGGGACAGTCTGTTTGCAAAACTCTTCTCAAAAATTTGGTTCAGTTATTTCTAATTTTAGTTCTGAACTGGAAGCCTTCTTTGAGATATTTAATCTCATTAGGGTTTGAGAGTTTTTAACCTGAGTTCCGAGTGATCCTGCTTCTTAAAAGATGTTTTGAAGAGGTTCCAATTTCCAAGGCATTGGTTGTCAATCTGATCTCTGCTGGTGTCGTGTCGAGTTTGGATGAAGCTCAATGCTCCTTTCACCCCGCGGACACATGTGGAAACCTAGCCTGACTGATCCATTCCCGGAAGGAATGGTTACACACGACAGAGTAACATCTTTCAGTACAGACTTGAACCTACAGGCCGAATCAGTGCACACACAAGCCTGTACTTCTGTTGGTCTCGTCGGCTATACTGGTGGGTGTACAGATGCGTCAGTACACACAGCTCCCCATTTACTTCCCAATAACTCTGAGCTGAAGACTCTGCTCACAAATACTCTGAAACCTCAAAGTGTTTAAAACAGCTCATCTAAAGCCTAATGTTCCTATGTTTCAGCTGCAGCTCTTGAAGTCAGCTGATTGGATTTGACTCCCAGAAAAGATCTTTCAGTCGACTTGATCAGATTTGATTTGTTTTTCCCAATTGATCCTCAGGATATGGGTGTTGCTGGCATGGGCTGCACTCACTGCCCATCTCTCTTCGGTAAATAAAAACAAGGAGTGCACCACTCTGTAGAGGGACAGGCGATGTCAATAGCAAGGAAAAAGTGCATCACCCCTCTCTACCTCGCTTTCTTCCTTTAAGATACTCCTTAAGACTTACCTCTTTGACCAAGCTTTTGGTCATCTGTCCTAATATCTCCTTATGTCACTGTGTCAAATTTTGTTTGATCTTACTTTGTTTGATTACTTGCCACTTGTCAGCCCAAGCCAGGTCTTGCTGCATTTGGACAAGGGCTGCTTCAGTATCTGAGGGGTCGTGAATGGTGCTGAACGTTGTACAATCATCAGTGAACATTTCCACTACTGACCTTATGATGAAAGGAAGGTCATTGATGAAGCAGCTGAAGATGGTTGGGCCGAGGACACTGCCCTGAGGAATTCCTGCAGTGATGTCCTGGAGCTGAGATGACTGACCTCTAACAACCACAACCATCTTCCTTTGTGCTAGGTATGATTCCAAACAGCGGGAGAGTTATCCCCCTGATTCCCATTGACTCCAGTTTTGCTAGGGCTCCTTGATGCCACACTTGGTCAATGCAGCCTTGATGTCAAGGGCAGTCACTCTCACTCTCATGACAATCTTTAACTGGTTGTCAGAATAATTTTTAGCACACTGTGGATTATTTAGCAAATGTTGTCCAATCACAGAATCACAACTAATGTTGGACAATGTCTCCACGGGCTGGTTGGATACAATCCGGCCTGTATCCTACCTGTTGCAAGCAGTGGAAGGGACAAACTGTTTGATACGAGCATTGCTTCCCCTGACATTGGTATTCTTGTGATTGCCCTGATGGGTGTAATACAAAACTTTTTGACAAAATATCTTTCTTCAGCAACACTCAAACGACTATTTGTACATCTGAAAAAGTGGTGGATACTGATTCCATAAATAGATTTAAAAGGGAATTGAACAGGTACTTGAAAATGAGGAACTTACAGACTTACGGACAAAAAAATGACAGGTGTAGGACTTAGCACAAGGGCTCTTTCAAAGAGCCAGCACAGGCACGATGGGCCAATAGGCCTCCTTCTGTGCTCCAGGATTCAATGATTCAATGAAATCTAACAGGCCAAGCGACACAGAGTTGATCTTGTGGCACATTCTGTTCCCCAAGAAATGTGAAGTGTTGCTGCCCAGACTGAACCCTTTCTCTTTCTTTAGCTGTCTTTGATCAGCGTTTAGCAGAAACCATGGCATACGAGCAGAAGTTTGGGAAACACCCGGTGCCCATGATAGTGGAGCAGTGTGCAGACTTCATTCGCCAGCATGGACTGAATGAGGAAGGAATCTTTCGCTTACCAGGGCAAGACAACCAAGTCAAAGAACTGCGAGATGCCTTTGATTCTGGAGAGAGGCCAACGTTTGATAGGTACGCAAATTGCGACTTTGAAACACTCTTTGTGAATGACCAAGGCCTTCTTAGGACACTGCACTGCTCAAGCTGTGATTGCATTGACTGGTGAGCTTGCATACGAAACAGAGGCTCACTGCAGCTTGAGGTCGTGGTGTCAAGCATGCGACATTGCTGTGGCTGCCAATTTCTCTTCCAGTTTCCTTTGCCGTGAATTCATTAGGTAATATGCAAATCATAAATGGAAATAAGTATGGGAAGAAATGAAAAATCGGGATGCAATTCCCTGTCTCCCATTTTACATTTTTGTACAAGATCCAAGTTATCCCCAATGTAAAGGCACCCACACTGTGAAGTTAAAATTGACCAGATCGCTCACTCCACCACTCACCCTATACCATCAAGTGAGAATGGACCACGTAGTTAATTGTGAGGCTTTGATTTTGCCTGAACCATTAACTATATCTTGGCAAAGAGTAGTTTATGGTCCTCCTGTAACCATATAAAACCCTGTCACTACAACAGCTCTTTATTCTGTGCCATGTATTCTCTGGAGTCAGAGAATGAGTTTTTTTATTTCAGCCTCAGAACACACATTGCATGAGTCACTATCACTTGTTAATCTTTCTGAACTCACTCTCATTGAAAAGGGTAACACAGGAGTGTATTCTCACAATGAACAATTAATCTTCTCAGTATCCCAACACATGGAGAAGGATCAGCAGGCAAGATCTCTTGGTCTACCCAACCTGTACATTTGTGCATCACAATACATCAACTCCCCACAGACACACAGATAAATTCAGGCCAATTAGGAGAGAAAACAATCTGAGTGTTTCTTCTTGGACCCTGTGAAGTGATTGAAATGAGTTCAGGAGATTTATAACATTAGTTATCTTGTGGAATAACAGGCCTCCGTTTTGTTTGTCCTTGCTTTAGGTGGCATAGCCTATTGGTAAACTTGGTCTACCTTGGCAGCAGAAAGCTGCAATGATCAATGCTTCTATTGATTGCTGTAGTTACCGAGGACAGGACAGGAGAAGGAGAGAAATAGAGGGAGCGAGATGCTGCCCCATCTTTTATTCAACTAGCTTACTCTTCTCAAAATGGCGGCTGGTGACTCTGTGGGACAAGACAATGATTTGACTGAATTGCAGAGCAGGCTTAAGGGATGATGTAGCCTTCCTCCTGCTCCTATTTCTCATGCCCTTATGTAAGGAACCAAGAGTTTGGTTTAAAGGATGATGCTCACCTTGATCCTATATGCATCTGCTAAGCTTGTGGTCAATGAATGTCATTGAAAAAGGATTGATGGAGATTTCGCTGCATCTGTCCCATGACCATGGAGTGACTCATGGTAACAGTGTGTCCAGAGAGGTGTGGGGTTGAATTCTCCAGCACTGATATCCCAACAATGACAGAGACCCTTTGCTCCATTCACCCTGTCCTTTGCAATTGTCAGCCCTTGTGCAGCACAATCCCTGCACTTTGCATCCCAGCTGAAACCATTTTTATGGGTAGTCTCCCTTCCCAGGCCGTTTCCACGTGAAGCAGTTGAAGAAAGAAAGGTTGGCTAGATATCGTTTGCTTGTCACTGAGAACAGACACATATCCATGCCTGGATTAATACAACGCAGGCTAATTTCCACTTCATTCCCATTTAATATGTGAAATTGATGTGAACCTGAATTGTGTCAAAAGCCTGAATTCCTTCCTGGTAATTGTTTTGATGTCTTTCGATGTTATGACCAAGTGTTAGTGAGGTTTTCTTGGCTTACCTAACCTTGATGAGGCTTTGCTTCTCTTTGACAGACCTGAGATGGTTGGTATAGTTTAAATTCAAACTGTTTATTGAGAACTATTTACAAAGACTTCCAGGTTAGCACATGGTCTTCAAGACACAGACTGTTCTGTTCCTCGCTCAACTGGAGCCTCTCAGTCATTTGACAACTGATGTCACAGTTCATCATTAATATCATCATGGTCTCTTTAACATATTCATTAACCCATTGCTCTACAATAATGAACATTTAGTAATAAAGGACAAGTGACTCAGTTTACTGATGTTTGATCTAGTATCCCTGTGGGATAATCTGAGTAAATTCCTTTTAATGTCTCTGTTTTTGTCCAGGCCGTTGTATCTTCATTCAATGTTGATGTGTCGAAACTTGCCTTTTCTTCCAGGGATACAGATGTGCACACTGTAGCCTCTCTGTTTAAGCTATACCTCAGAGAGCTCCCGGAACCAGTCATCCCTTGGTCTCAGTATGACAACTTCCTTGCATGTTGCCAGTTAATGAGCAGCAACGAAGAGGAGGTATGTATTGGTTCTCTGCCTCTGTGTTCTGCAATGCAGTTTTGGCTGTACATTGTGTTGATTTCAGAAACTAAACTGAACATCTGAAAGTCAGTGCACAGGACACTGTGAATGTTTGAAAACAGTAGGTGAGAAGACATGATAAATGCCAACATGTTTTTTTCCATAATGAGAAACTCAGACTATAGGGGAAAGAAGGGACTGAGTCTGATGGGTTGGAGAGCTAGAATACTATCATTTGAAGGAGGTGAGACCTACTGAATACTGATGGAGAGGAGGAGAAATGTGTGGACCCTCCAGTAGCTTATCAGTCTTCATAGTAGAGCTCTGGCTGTAGCTGTCACCAGGTAACTGGACTGTGTGTGATTCCACAGCCAAGCCCATTGATGGGAGTACCTGACAATCATGGTATGAGTTGCCCATCTCAGGTCAATGAGTCAGCCTAGAACATGCTTGAATTCTCAATCTTTCTTGTCCTCGAGGCTCATATCAGGCAGTGTGCGTATCCCACCGAGCCTTTTGTTGTGGGTGTGTGGCGCTGGGTGGAGAACCTCATCTTATTGTTCCCGCGAAGTCTGAAGTAAGAGATGGATGAAACTGTACACAAATAGATTCTGTGTAGTTGACTGAAGACAGCACAGTTTGAATGACAGCCAACTCACCTCTTTCCTGGACTCGAACTCAAGTTCTGTCGAAGGGTCATGAGGACTCGAAACGTCAACTCTTTTCTTCTCCGCCGATGCTGCCAGACCTGCTGAGTTTTTCCAGGTAATTCTGTTTTTGTTTTTTCACCTCTTAAGGGACTCATACATAATACAGCACATTATAACGTTGACATCTGACATCTGGCATGCACGAAAGAGCACAGGAACTGACTCTCTCTCCTCCCCCCGCCCGCACAGGTAGCGCTGTGTCACACTGGGCGGGTCTTAATTGGCCCACCCACGTAAATGGCGGCGCGCGGCCAATCGCAGGCAGCGATTGGCTGCGCACCCGCGCCCGCACCTGTTTCCCACCTGACAGGCAGAACATTCTGCCCAGTATAACACTGACAACTGATTGCACACCTCAGGAACTCATACTGGAGCAAGAGACAGAGAGTTGAAAGGTGAAAATGTTGTTTATTGCAAAGGGAGACTGAAGAAATCCACTCTAATAACAATAGCTACGACTAGAATTAAATAGATTCTAAGAGATAAAAACAAAAAACTGCGGATGCTGGAAATCCAAAACAAAAACAGAATTACCTGGAAAAACTCAGCAGTTCTGGCAGCATCGGCGGAGAAGAAAAGAGTTGACGTTTCGAGTCCTCATGACCCTTCGACAGAACTGATTTTTCTTTACAATGAGAGGGGTGAAATATAAGCTGGTTTAAGGTGGGGGTGTGGGGGGAGTGGGGTGGTGGTGAGGGTGGGGAGAGAAGTGGAGGGGGGTGGTGTTGTAGGGACAAGCAAGCAGTGATAGGAGCAGGTCATCAAAAGATGTCACAGACAAAGGAACAAAAGAACACAGAGGTGTTGAAGTTGGTGATATTATCTAAACGCATGTGCTAATTAAGAATGGATGGTAGGGCACTCAAGGTATAGCTCTAGTGGGGGTGGGGGGGGCATAAAAGATTTAAAAATAATGGAAATAGGTGGGAAAAAGAAAAATCTATATAATTTATTGGAAAAAAACAAAAGGAAGGGGGAAGAAACAGAAAGGGGGTGGGGATGGAGGAGGGAGCTCAAGACCTAAAGTTGTTGAATTCAATATTCAGTCCGGAAGGCTGTAAAGTGCCTAGTCAGAAGATGAGGTGCTGTTCCTCCAGTTTGCGTTGGGCTTCACTGGAACAATGCAGCAGGCCAAGGGCAGACATGTGGGCAAGAGAGCAGGGTGGAGTGTTAAAATGGCAAGCGACAGGGAGGTTTGGGTCATTCTTGCGGACTGACCGCAGGTGTTCTGCAAAGCGGTCACCCAGTTTACGTTTGGTCTCTCCAATGTAGAGGAGACCGCATTGGGAGCAACGAATACAGTAGACTAAGTTGGGGGAAATGCAAGTGAAATGCTGCACCGTCCAAGGGCCCAAACACTCCTTTCAAGTGAAGCAGCATTTCACTTGCATTTCCCCCAACTTAGTCTACTGTATTCGTTGCTCCCAATGCGGTCTCCTCTACATTGGAGAGACCAAACGTAAACTGGGCGACCGCTTTGCAGAACACCTGTGGTCTGTCCGCAAGAATGACCCAAACCTCCCTGTCGCTTGCCATTTTAACACTCCACCCTGCTCTCTTGCCCACATGTCTGCCCTTGGCCTGCTGCATTGTTCCAGTGAAGCCCAACGCAGACTGGAGGAACAGCACCTCATCTTCTGACTAGGCACTTTACAGCCTTCTAGACTGAATATTGAATTCAACAACTTTAGGTCTTGAGGTCCCTCCTCCATCCCCACCCCGTTTCTGTTTCTTCCCCCTTCCTTTTGTTTTTTTTTCAATAATTTATATAGATTTTTCTTTTCCCACCTATTTCCATTATTTTTAAATCTTTTATGCCCCCCCACCCCCACTACAGCTATACCTTGAGTGCCCTACCATCCATTCTTAATTAGCACATTCGTTTAGATAATATCACCAACTTCAACACCTCTGTGTTCTTTTATTCCTTTGTCTGTGACATCTTTTGATGATCTGCTCCTATCACTGCTTGCTTGTCCCTACAACCACCCCCCTTCACTTCTCTCCCCGCCCCCCGCTCCCCCACCTTAAACCAGCTTATACTTCACCCCTCTCCTAATATTCATTCAGATCTGTTGAAGGGTCATGAGGACTCAGAATGTCAACTCTTTTCTTCTCCGCCGATGCTGCCAGACCTGCTGAGTTTTTCCAGATTCTAAGAGAGTTGTCAGGAGCCATCAACTTGTGGATCAACACTCATGTCAGCTACAGCAATGCAATGATACACACAGCAACTGGCTTAGTGAATGGTCTCTAATCCTTAAGGCTTTGATTAATTGGATTATCCTGTGGCTCTTGTTAAAAATGTCTCTTTTTTTCATTCTTCCAAACATGGTGGTAACATTACTAATATTTGTAAAAGAAAGAAATGTATAAGGGAATGGGGAAAGGACAAGGGAAAAGCGCTGATTGTTCAGCATGGCTAAATAGGCTGACTGACGGGGTGGTGGTCGGGGAGGTGGGGGTGGGGGGGATGGGAGTGGGGATTGGTGGGGGTGGGGGATAGTGAGGGGTGGGCTGGGCAGGCGTGGTGCAAGGTTGATTGTAAGAAATGACAGTAGAAAGGATATTGGAACCAAAAGATTGAAGATTCCATAGAATGAAACCAGAAATGAAAGGCTCTGTTGAGTAGTTGCCCAGGAAGCTTGACCAGAATAGAATGAAAATAATCATTTTTAAACCATTTCTTCTGGGACCAACAGTTTGTGGCTTTAGAAAGAGACAAAATGTACTTTGTGACAACCTGTTTTGATATGTGACTCATGTTTTCTGCTCAACAGGGGCGAAAGGAGCTGATGACACAGCTGTCTTTATTGCCTCAGGTAAACTGCAACCTGCTCAGCTACATCTGCAGGTGAGACACTCACGACCTTTGGCAAATCAGAATCTGAACTCCAGGCTTCTTTGTGAAAAGGCTTTGGCACAGGAGGGCTATCTCCTCATAAACAAAGAAATGCTGCTTGGGAGATAGGGATACAGGATTGGGAATGGACACACACAGGAGTGGGAGCGGAGGGATTTGGGATTAGGATTGGGGATGTGGAGTTGGAGTGGGAGTGTAGGGAAAGGGGATTGGAAACGGGGACATGAAGTTGGGAATAGAGGGGTGTAAGATTGGGAATAGAGGGATGTAGGCTTGGGAATAGAGGGATGTAGGCTTTGGAATAGAAAGCTATGGGCCTGGCAGCAAGAGATGAAACTGATTTATTAAATGTTCTTAATATGAAACTGATGGAACGAACAAGGTGATGGTGCTTCCCAATTACAACATTGAATCATTGTCTCCCAATGGGCTTTTTCTTGTAGGAATACGAAGTCTACCAAACAGACACAAAATGAAAACAGGCGATTCCTTTGGCAGGAAATGGTTGATGTTATCCGGGATCTCGGAATAGAATGTCACCTAGTTCCTCAGCATGTATCACTTGTTATCTAACATAACATGCACGTTGGATGAACATTTCAATTTCAAATGGGCGTGATTACTGATTCTGCTGATCACATACCCCTGTGGGATGTGGTACATGTTGGATGGAGATGACAAGCTTTAAATAGACTAACTGAAGAGAGATGCTTTCCAATGGTTAAAGGGTAGATAACCAGAGGCCAGAGATTGAAGATAATTGCTCAAAGAACCAGGGGCAAGAAGAGGGAAAAACTTGACTGTGCAACAAGTGGTTAGGATTTGGAATGCCCTGCCTGATAGTGTAGTGGAAACACATTCAATAGGAGCTTTCAAAAAGGAATGAGGTAAATACAAAAGGAAAAAAAAATTGCAGGGATACGGGGAAAGAGTGGGGAACTAGGAATAACTGGATTCTTATTCAAGAGAGCTGGCACAGTATCGATGGGCTGAATGGCCTCCTGCTGTATTATTCTATCATTCTATAATCCTGTGATTGTACATATTTGGCCCTGGTGTTGTTATTCCAGTCAGACCGGCTTTGGCAATTGTTCCCAGAAGGTGCAAATTGAATGTTTCTTCTGTTTCCCGGGCAGATTTCTCCATGAAGTGCAGCTCAACTCCAGCATCAATAAAATGAGCGTGGACAATTTGGCGACTGTCTTCGGGGTGAATCTCCTCAGACCCAAAATCGAAGATCCCGTGGCCATCATGAGAGGCAAGTCAGAGTCTGATGTAATTCTTCAGCTCCTTCTGAATTCTCTACCTTGGGCTAGTCCATAACAATACAAAACACCTCTTGTTAGGATGGCAACTGGTGTCAGGGTGCTGGAACTCAATACCTGGCACCGCATAGGGGCAGGAGGTGGGCAGCTGCCTTCCTATATCCTGATCTCAGCTGCACCTTCTTAGTGGGGGCAAAAATAGACAGAGGTGCAAGTTGGATATCAACTTACTACAAGAGCAGGTCAGAGGCTGGGAATTCTGCGGCAGGTAACTCACCAACTAATTCCCAAAGCCTGTTCACCATCCACAAGGCACAATTCAGGAGTGTGATGGAATACTCCTCACTTGCCTGAATGAGTGCAGCTCCCACAACATTCAAGAAGCTCGACACCATGCAGGACAAAGCAGCCCACTTGATTGGCACCACATGCACAAACATTCACTCCTCCACCACTGACGCACAGTGGCAGCAGTGTGTATCATCTACAAGATGCACTGCAGGAACTCACCAAGGCTTCTTCAACAGCACCTTCCAAACCCACAACCACTACTATCTAGAAGGACAAGGGCAGCAGATATATGGGAACACCACCACCTGAAAGTTCCCCTCCAAGTCACTCACCATCCTGACTTGGAAACATATCGTTGTTCCTTCACTGTCACTGGGTCAAAATCCTGGAACTCCCTCCCTAACAGCACTGTGGGTCTACCTACACCACATGGACTGCAGCAGTTCAAGAAGGCAGCTCACCAGCACCTTCTTAAGGGCAACTAGGGATGGGCAATAAATGCTGGACCAGCCAGTGATACCCACATCCTGTGAACGAAGGTAAACTTAAACCATTCCAACAGCTGGTTAGAGTGGTGATAATAGATGCCTGCAAAGAGATTAGCTGCCTTGCCTTCTTGACCAGAGCAAGTCACATCGTTGAAAGAGGAGGTTGACAAGATTAAGAAACAACAAAGAAAAAGATTTTCATTTTAATCGCATCAGATCACACCTCTCAGAAAGAGCTCAACACTTCACTTGTCATGAATTGCTTACAAGTGTAGAGATTAATGTCATGTGGCAGCACACAGCAAGACCACCAACCCCCTCCCCCACGCGCACCCCACCCCCCACTATCCCCCACCCCCACCAACCCCCACTCCCAGCCCCACCAACCCCCACTACCACCATCCCCCCACCCCCACCAACCTCAACCTCCACCCCCACGAACCTCAACCTCCACCCCCACCCACATCCCCACCACACCACCAGCCCCTGTTGAAACATAGATTATAAATGCTAAACTAAAATATACAATGTCAAATCAAGCACACTACAAAAACAATCCAGTGAGCCAGTGGGAAGAAACAACACCCAGTAAGAGGCATTGAGAAGTAGTGATCAGATTTTGTATTCCAGCCCAGGTCCAAGATGATTTGACCTCACCAATACCAACTCACATTTATATCGCAATTTTAGTGGAGCAGAACATCCAGGGTGCTTGACAGGAATCACAGAATCACACAGTGCAGAAGAGGCCTTTCGGCCCATCAAGTCTACACCGACACGTGAGAAACACCTGACCTGCCGACGTAATCCCATTTACCAGCACTTGGCCCATAGCCTTGAATATTACGACGTGCCAAGTGCTCATCCAGGTGCTTTTTAAAGGACATGAGGCAACCCGCCTACCAGGCAGTGCATTCCAGACCGTCACCACCCTCTGGGTAAAAATGTTCGAAGACAAAGTGAGATGCTAAGCCACATATGGAATTATTAGGATTTAACGAGGAAGCAGGTCAAGAAAGCAGGCCCCAAGTCTACCTCAGCTGGAATGGGGATTGAACCCTGTGCTGTTGGCGTTATTTCAAACCACACACTAGCCGTCTAGCCAACGGAGTTAACCTGCCCCCACTTTCTTTCACCTGACTTAAAGGTTTGACAGAAAAGAAACCTAATATTCCTAGCTCTGTGAAGAGTCATATGGACTCGAAACATTAACTCTGTCTTTCGCTCCACAGATGCTGTTAGACCTGCTGAGTTTTTCCAGCATTTTTTGTTTTTGTTTCAGATTTCCAGCATCCACAGTATTTTGCCTTTACCAATATTCCATTTTTTGTTTTTGAGACAGGGACACCACAGGTTCAGAAGCTGATGACTATTCTGATCAGCAGCCACGATGAACTGTTTCCAAAACATGAGGATAAGCCTCCTTCCCCTTTGAGAATCTCTGCACAACGAAGTATGGTTGGTTGGGGTGCTGCAGAGTTTGCAACAGGAGTGGCAACCAGGACACACAGGGTAAGATTCGTGAACACAGAGCAAAATCTGACCTTACACCAGTTCACTGCAGGCACACCCAATCACCACTGCCACACCATACTACGTCAATAATAAGTTGCATTTATCTCACATCTCCAATTAATCGGCACTCTCTTCTCATGCAGTATAAATTCTTATTTCCCTCGTTACAGTTGGTAAGTTTGTGCGAGCAGTCCTGATGAGTGCAAGATGGAAAACTTTGACAGCATGTCTCTTTTTTTCATCAACACTCAAGTTCTGTACGAACAAGTGACTCCCTTCAGCCTACTAAGACATCTCAAGGTGCTTCATGAGACAAGATTTGACACTGAACCACTTAAGGAAATAGTCGGACAGGAGACCAAATGCTTGGTCAAAGTCAGTTAGAAGGAGCGTCTTAAAGGAGGGGAGATTCCGGGAGGGAATTACAGAGCTTGGGGCCAAGACAGCTGAAGGCACAGTCACCAGTGTTAGGTGAAGTAGACGGGGGACACACATGAGCTCGAGTTGAAGCTCTTTGTAGGGCTGGAGATGGTTACAGAGGTAGAGAGAGAGAGAGAGATGAGGTCTTGAACCACAATCAACAGCTTATCAGGTCACATGTGGATATTGGGTGAGAATGGGGTCTACGTTTGCTGTTATTTCCTGCTGCAGTACATGGTCTATGTTTTTGCTTGCAGCATGAGCAGTGAGGTATGGAAGTGCAGCCAATATCCACTGAGCTGTATCCCAGTAGGACTTAGCAATGACATTGCAGTCAGTGACAGGAATGAAGTGGTGTCTGGCTGTACCTTCCCCTCTCCCCCCCCACCACCCCACACCAGTGCCCCAACACTACTGACTGAGCCACAAAGTGCTGAAATTACCTAGTCCCAGCTGAGATCAAGTTACCCAACAGATCTCAGGATCAAGCATGAGGCATGAATGGTGTGATGCTGAAGTTAATAATGTCTGTCAAGAACAGGGGATGAGTTTGAGCAGAGGAAACTGTTTTCACCAGTTCATCACTCCAATATCGGTATTTCCTCTGAACGCTATTGCTTATAAATATCTGTGTATCAGGCCATTCGGTCTTGGTTTCACTGTGACACCCAGCAAGGGACATATTGTGCTGTCCGTGTCCTGGGTGTCAGTCATGGATCAGTGGAGGCACTCAGTCACCTTTGAATCAGATCGTCAAAGACTTACCTCAGGGACCAGAGCCCATAATCCAGATTGACACTTCAGTGCAGTACAGAGGGAGTGCTGTACTGTCGGAGATGCTGTCTTTCAGATGAAATGTTGTCCTCCCCCCAGGTGGACATAAAAGACCCCATGGGCTCTATTTTGAAGAACAGCAGGGGAATTCTCTCTGATGTTCTGACCAATATTTATCCCCTAGACAATGCATGCAAAAACAAATCATCTGGTCCTCATCACACTGCTGTTTGGGGAGCTTGCTGTGTGCAATTTGGCTGCCATGTTTCTTACATGACAACAGGCACATCATGCGTTGTTACGTGCTGCTCAAATGCAAGTCTTTCTTTCGGTGGGAAAGATTGGAAATATTGACAGGAATTTCTTTCCCTTTACAGCGCTGCCAGAATGATGGGAATGACAACAGCATGCCAGAGGAGAGCGAATTGGAAAACTGGATGGAAAGCCCCAGGAAAAGGACTCAAACACTCCCAGCCAGGAAATGCACAGAGATATCTGACAGTGTGAACGAAGGTATTCCCAGCACTCAGAACTGGAACACCAAGAGTTCCCAGGTCAGGAATGACAAGGAAGCTGTGACTGAGGGGCACAGAAGGTGTCTTTCGCAGGACATTCTGAGAGCCTCAGCTTCCTACCAGTTGCTCTGCACTTCTGAAACCTCTCCAACAGCAACCTCTGCTGCTTCTTCTCAGGATAAGGATGGGTCTGCTGCACGCAGTCCCTCACCCTCTCTGGACATGGTCAGCCATCAAACAGCCAACTCCCTGTTACAGACCAGTCAAAGCCTCACGGCAAAGACCCAACAGGAAAAAGCTGAGCTGGATAGCGGAGGAGAGGAAAGTGAGGCGAAGGTGGGGGAAATGAGCAAGGAGCAGCTCCTGAAATTGATCGCGAAGCTGAGGGAAGAGTTTCACAGCAAGAGGGAAAGTTACGTCGAGAGAATTGAAAGGTAACTGGCCAACACAAACCAACTCTTCTGCTTGAGGCTTTGGGCTTCTCAGCTGGTTTGAATTACTGTGACAAGCTAGCACCCTGGCAAGTGAGCGACTGAATTGTGTTTGGGATGCAGACAGAAAGTGAGATAGGAACAAAATGCGAGTCTCTTTTTTATTTATTCAGTTGTGGGATGTGGGCTTCGCTGGCTAGGCCAGCATTCATTGCCCACCCCTAATTGTCCTTGAGAAGGTGGCGGTGAGCTGCCTTCTTGAATCACTGCAGTGCATGTAGCGTAGGTACACCCACAGGGCTGTTAGGGAGGGAGTTCTGGCGACAGTGAAGGAACGGCAATATCTGCAAGTCTGCAAGACACGGCTTTAGTTCCAGGTTTGAAGAAAATCTTCATTCAGCTCAATAATTGAAGCCTTTCAAGTAACCGACAGAAACCTGGCTTTTAAAATATAGTCCACTCTTTCCAGCATAGCTCTCACAAAATTGCCAAAATTGCATTAACAGGAACCAGACAGGTAGAAACCAAGGCATGAGGGTAGATTGAAAATTGGCCTGGGTGTTTTCATCAGCCCATGCCAGAGGAGTCAAGGAACACACCAAAAGTGTGGGATGATGATTGGTGAGGCCTTCTTGGGCCTGTTGTTCTTCACCTCAGCTGGTTCCCTGGGACTAGCTTGTGACAGGGGTACCCAACTGGAATGCATTTCTCACTACAGTGGCTACACTTCAAAAACTGCTTGAAAAGCAGAATACCGTGGGTGCTGGAAATTTTTAAATGAAAACAGAAACTGCTGGAAATGCTCAGCAAATCAAACAGCATCTGTGGAGAGTGAAACAGAGTTAATGACCGTCAGAAGTGAGGAAAGTTAGAAATGGAATAGGCTTTGAGCAGGGATGGGACACAGACAAAAGGAAGGCCGGTGATAGGGTGGAAGACAGGAGAGATTAAATCACAGAAGAGTTAGTCTTCCAGAGCCAAGGGGAATGTTGACGCGCTCAGAAAAGACATCTTCGTGTCTTTGATCCTTTTCTTGCCCCATCACCTTTCCCTTTGGCCTTGGAAGACCAATGTTTCAGGCCATTTAATCTCCCCTGTCTTTCACCCTATCACAGGCTTTCCTCTCGTCTGCATCCCACCCACCCCTTACTCAGGACCTATTCCACTTCCGACATCTCCCAGTTCTGACAAGAGGTCAGCCATTTGCAACATTAAATTTATCTCTCCGTGGATGCTGTTTGATTTGTTGAGTACTTCCATCACAATCTGTTTTCCTTCCAGGGATGACTTCATTGGTAATGAGGCCATGGAAGATGCTGCATAAAACACAATCTATTTCTTTCTTTGCTGAACCTTAGGGCTGCATGCTCTGTGGTGTGGGGAGAGCAGTGGGAGAGAGGATTGAATAAAATATGAGGTTCATGTGCACACTCATCAGCATAAGTACCAAAGCAAAATATTCGCTTGACCCGAGTTTTCTGTGATAAAGTATTAGCTGTGACAAATGAATGAATTCCCAATGGCCAGGACCACTCACTTTACAACAGTTTAACAAAAATGTTTTCCATTAATACCGTGCATTCCGTAGTTTCAGGATGTGCATTCCGGTTGATGTCCTTTTGAGATGTAGGGTGGAATTTTCCAGCCCCTCCCCACCAACGCGGGGCCGGCGAGCCATTGAAATTCCCGTTCACATCGGCGGGACTGGAAGAACCCGCCGGCTTGAAGGGATGGGAGAATTCCGCCCGTAGCTACTGTTATCATGTTGGAAATGGGCCAGCTCATTCGAAGACAGCAAACTCCCACAAAAAATCAAAGGATCATGGCCAGATCATCTTTTTTAAGGATAAATATTAGCCAGGGCAGTGGGGAGTACTCTCCTCTCCTTCAAAAGAGGGTCATTGGTTCTTTTACATATAAGCCAGGTCACAGGGCTTTGGTTTGAAAGATGACACCTCCAATAGTGCAGCACCCCCTCAGTCATGCAGTGGAGTGTCAGCTAGCATGGTGTGCTCCAGTCTCTGAAAGTCACTTCAACAGAGTCAGAATTTCATGACAAGGGCTGAGTACTGTGGGTGTGGGGAATCTATAGTTAAAACATAAAACAATGGAAATATTCAGCAGGTTGGCAGTATTCATAGAGAAAGAAACTGATCGTTGCAGAGCTGCAATAACGAAAACTGTCACCAAAAGTCTCCTCTATTCACTTTCCTCTGTGCAACGTTTTACCTTGTAAATCAGAGGATGTGAAAATGATACCAAATAACATTTATACAGCTCCGGTGATATAGTCAAACATTGAAAAGCATTTCACGGGAGTATTATCAAACAACATTAACATGGAGCTACATAAGCTTCATCTTGCAGGAAGGCTTCAAGGACTGTCTTAAAGGGAGGGAGGTGGCGAGGTTGAGGAAGGGAATTCTAGAGATGAGGGTCAAGGCAGCTGAAGGCACGGCCACCAAAGGGAGAGCGTTGAAAACCAGGGATAGTCATGAGGTCCCAATGAAAACAAGTGAGAATTTGACTGCAGCTTTGTGACAAACATATTCCCTACCCAGAGTGATTGAGTACGTGTCGCATATAAGAGACTGCTAGCTAAAGTTGAAGTCCATGGAAGTTAAGGCGAATTATTGATCTGGCTTGGGAGTTGGATGAGCAGGATGAGTGGAGGTTAAGTATTCTCGTTGGCACATATGACCAGTGGTGTTTCATGTTAGGCCTCAACTATTCACTCTATCCAGTGCTTTCACTGCTTTAGAATTCCCTCCCTCTCGACCTCACTTTCCTCCTTTTAAGATACTCCTGAAAACCTACTTCTTTGGCCAAGCTTTTGGTCATCTGCCCTGATATCTCTTTTCTGGCTTGGTGGTCTATTTCGTTTTGGAATGCTCCTTGGAAGATTTCATTCTATTAAATGTGCTGTGTAGGCTGTTGCTGTGACATTCATCAATAACTTAGATGATGGATGGGAAAGACACATTTCCAAACTTGCTGGTGTCACCAAGTCACAAGCCATGTGACAGTTCCTGACTGTTGACATGCCCTGTGCCTGTTGGAGTACACCCAGCTTCCCTGTGTTGTCAGCCCTACTACTGGGTATTCCTGCTGAAACATGATGGTACCGACCAAATCAATCTGCTTTTGTTTGCAGCCTCGAAAAGGAGAATTACGAAGTTTGGTCCAAGGTTGTCCGTCTCAACAAACAGATAGAAGAAAATAAGAAGCAATTCGAAGCCCTGGAAATCAGGTTCCGCAATGCATTTCGGGCACAGATGGACGCTGAGAGACGCAACCAGGAGCTGGAGGAGGAGCTAAAGGGCTTCTTTCAGACAGAAAAAGAAAACGACAGATCTTAAATCCCCAAGAAGTACTTGCCGCAGAAGAAAGAGTCCCTTTTAGAAGGACTAAGCTGACTGGGAACAAAGAAATCAAAATCTTCCACTTTTACATTTCCGTTCTGCCAGTTTATCACAGAGACATATGAACATGCGAGTTAGGAACAGAAGTAGGCCATTCGGCTCCTCGAACCTGCTCTACCATCCACTAAGATCATGGCTGATTTGACTGTAACCTCAACTCCGCATTCCTGCCTACCCCGATAACGTTTCACTCTCTTGCTTACCACAAATCCATCTAGCTCTGTCTTAAAAATATTCAAAGATTCTGCCTCCACCACCTTTTGGGTAAGAGAGTTCCAAAGACTCACGACCCTCTGAGAGAAAAAATTTCTCCTCAGCTCTGTTTTAAATGGGTGACCCCTTATTTTTAAACAGTGACCCTTAGTTTTGGATTCTCCCACAAGATGAAATATCCTTTCCACATCCACCCTGTCAAGACCCCTCAGGATCTTATAAGTTTCAATGAAGTTACCTCTTACTCTTCTAAACTCCAGTGGATACAAGCCTAATCTGTCCAACCATTCCTCATAGGACAGCCCACCCATTCAGGTATTAGTCTAGTCGACATTCTCTGAACTGCTTCCAACATATTTTGCATCTCTCCTTAAATAAGGAGACCAATACTGTACACAGTACTCCTGATCTGGTCTCACTAGTGCTCTGTACAACTGAAGCACAACCTCCCTACTTTTGTATTCAATTCCCCCGCAATAAATGATAACATTCTATTAACTTTCCTAATGACTTGCTGTACCTACATACCAACCTTTTGCGATTCATGCGCTAGGACACCCAGATCCCTCTGCTCCTCAGAGCTCTGCAATCTCTCACCATACAGATAACATGCTTCTCTTTTATTCTTCCTGCCAAAATGGACAATTTCACATTTTCCCACAATAATACTCCACTTTCCAGATCTTTTCCCACTCACTTAACCTATCTATATCTCTTTGTAGCCTCCTGATGTCCTCTTCACAACTTATTTTCCACCCTATCTTTGGGTCATCGGCAAATTTAGCAATCATACCTTCAGTCCCTTCATCCAAGTCATTTATATAAATTGTAAAGAGTTGAGGGCCCAGCATTGATTCCTGTGGCACACCACTCATTACATCTTGCCAACCAGAAAATGACCCATATATGCCTACTCTTTATTTCCTGTTAGCTAAGCAATCTTCTATCCATGGCAATATCTTACCACCTACACCATGAGCTTCGATTTTCCACAATAACCTTTGATGTGGCACCTTATCAAATGCCTTCTGGACATCCGAGTACAATCCATCCAGCAGTTCCCACAGCACATGTTACTTCTTCAAAGGACTACAATGAATTGGTTAAACCTGATTTCCTTCTCACAATCTATGCGCACTCTGCAATATCCCTTCACACTGACTGACTGTGGTAGGCTTGCATTTTATCAACACGTACTTGGCTGGAATCCAACAATGGATTGTTACTTTGTCCTCTTCATGCGGCCCACAGTTTATGTGGATAGAGTGTGTATCAGTATGTACCCACTACACAGTGGAGGAACTGCTGTTTGTGAGCTAGGTGAGGAGTGAGTGAGAAGTCACTGGGTTATATCTGGCAACGAAGCCTCAGTCAGATTTAGCTGTGCGATAAAGAGTGTGTAGCTGGGATCTTCCGGGCCCATCGTGGCAGGACCTGCCCACCGCAGGACATTTGGAGGCCCGGCCAAAAGTCCATTGACATTCAGTGGGACAGGTTGATTCCAGCGGTGGGAGGGGCCAGAAAATCCCACCATACATCTTTTATATCAGTGCCATTCACCGCATGTAGAGGCCAGTGCAGCTGACCAGTTTACTCATCAATGTAATATTCCTTTGAGACTTGGCATATGTTGGGAGAAAAAGCTGACTTTAAACCTCTGAGAGCTCTTGATCACAAGGGGGTTATGTAATTTTTGGGTCTTCTGTAGACTCATCAATGGAAGCCCATTGCTCTAATCAGCCACCAACTCCATTACTCATTGTATCAGACACATAACAGGGTGGTGGAGGAAGAACTAGATAGATAGTGGTCATTTTTAAATGTCGCGATTTCTCCATTCCTGCGAGTGACATTGGCACTCCTTAGATGCTGCCATCTGGTGTTCCTGCAGGGCACGAGCTAGTTTCCAGTTGGAGTTGGTGTTGAGGCTGGTGTAAGGGATCCTGTGGGGAAGATTTCAAAACCAGGGCCCATGTGAGAGGCCAAGAATGGCATGAAAGGCTGCACATCCTAAGAGCAAGACAGCATGCCCCCAGACATCAATCGAGCTCTCTACCAGATTGAGAGTTTGCCTTTGCACATTCCTGAGGGTCTCTCTGCTCATGACTACACTGTGTACAATCCTGGGCGTGGCCTGCAGCTCATTGAAACCAGCCCTCTATGAGTCGATAAATATTGAGCAGACTCAAGTGGAGGATGAAGAACTGACAGGCTTTTATACGGTGCAATCATACCCACCCTCTGGGTGAATGCATTTCATGGAATTTCAATTCTTTATCAGTCTTCCCCCTGAGCACTTGCCGAGGTTCCCTAAACAGGACATGCAAAGTCTTGCATTTGATTGTGGTCTTATTTGAGCCATAAGAGTTCAGATATTCCAGTTTCATTGCTAAGAGAGAAGCGGGGAGCTGATGGTTTGTTCCAGTCATGACATGCATTCAGAATTTGTGTGCCATTCCACAACAGAAGCTGTCTCCAGAACTGCCTTCTCATCGAAGGTCCCTTCCTCCAATTGCCTACCACATAGAATCGATAGCTCAGAAACAGGCTATTCAGCCCAGCTGGTCCATGTGTTTATGCCCCAGCCGAGTCTCCTTCTACCCTGCCAGCATGTCCTTCTATTCCTTCCTCCATCATGCGTCTATCCAGATTCACTTTCAATACTTTGGGCCTCAACAGTTCTGTGTGGTGCTGAGTCCCATGTACAAACTCTTTGAATAAAGAAGTTCCTCCTATTGAACTTATCGGTGACTATTTTACACTTATGGCCCCAAGTTCTGGTCTCACCCACAAGTGGAAACATTTTCTCCACATCCATCCCATTAAACTCATCATCATTTGAAAAATCTCCATTGTGTCCTCTCTAAGTCTAGAGAAAAGCACCACAGCCAGTTCAGACCATTCCAGTAAGCATACCCTAGAAGAACTGGGATCAACCTTGTGTATTGCATTTGCAAGCACTTTTTTCTCTCGAAAGTGGTGATGTTGTTTGTGTGGTTTACATCACAGATGCTGCTGAAGAGTACTGTATAAAAGGGTTTTCTTAGGGCAGGATTTAGGCAGATTTGGATCCTGTGTCTGTTTGAGTGAATGTACACTTTCATTGTACAGTAAGGTTTCATTATTTGATGTGTCCTCTCTTGGCTTTGAGTGATTATAGCTCTTCAATCATTTATGATTTTTTTTCTTGTCTATTTCTTCTGAACTCTTGAAATTCCAGCCATATTAAAAAGGGCTAGTTTCCCAACTGTGATTGCAAGTGTCACTTGTGTTGCAAAAGCCACCAGTGCTATTCTTTCCCGAAGAACCGTGGCTGTGTTTTATTGGTGATTGGTTTTGGAAATTCTGTCCAGTTGATGCCTGAAGATTGGTGGCAAGGACAGTTGGCTTGGTTAAGAAACAGCTGAAAGCTGGAAACGAGGGTGGAATCTTCTCCTCCTGCCATAGGTTCTGTGGTGGGATGAGAAAGTCGGAGTGATTCCCACTGCAGGCGGACAGGCTTTTACAGCAGTCAAGCGCTCCCCACCTTGTAATTTATGCATGAGTGCATCCCCGCATTGAGTCTCATGGCAGGGCAGGCAGAGAGTTGGGCACCCCACCATCATGTCCAAGCACCATATTGAAAAGGTACCCAGACAGGCCTTCACTAATGGGAAGAAGGGAGGGATGAACAGGAGAAGGCAGTAAGCCGCAGGCCTCCCGCTTTAGCAATACATCCCTCAAGCATTCCCTGGGGGCAGTGCGAGAAAGGTGGGATGTCCCTCTTCTCCAGGGATGGCAACAGCAGGCCATCCCTGCTCTCCACTGCGGCCTGGGAGGAGGGAGTCAGGGAGGTCAGTGTCCTAGAAACACTGCTCCTGCAGTTTGAGAAAAAGATCAATGTTAGAATAAGTGAACCTTCTACTCTTCCAACCTACCTTCACACATCTGTGTTTGTCCCACTTGGACTTGGGCATCACTGGCAAGGCCAGCATTTCTCTTGCCCATCCCTCAATGTCCTTGACAAGATGATGGGTGCTGCCTTACTGAACCCTCACAGTCCACATGCTGTGCTATTGGCAAGGGAGCTGCAGGATTTTCACCCAGCCCCAATGAGGGCACAGCCATGGGGGTATAGAGTAGAAGGCAACCTGAAGGGGGTGCTGTTCCCATGCATCTGCTGCCCTTGTCCTTCTAGCTGGTAGGAGCTTGAGGGGTTGCAGGTTGCTGTTCAAGGAGTCTTAGTGACTTGCTGCAGTACAACTTGTACACACGGCTGCCACTGTGCGTGGGCGGTGGAGGGTCTGAATGCTGGATGTGGTGCCAATCAAGCAGGCTGCTTTGTCCTGAATGGTGTTGAGCTTCCTGAGTGCTTTAGGAGCTGCACTCATTCAGGCACCTGGAGAGTATTCCATCTCACTCCTCACTTGCGCCTTGCACTTGATGGTCGGGTTTTGGGGAGTCACAAGGTCAGCTAGCAGCCCCAGAGTTAGAATCCTGTGAGCTGCCCTTTCATCATAAGTGCTCACAATCCATCTATCTGTCCCTAGGCAGGAGGAGGCACCCCACAACAGGAGGGAGAGAGAGAGAAAACAAGAGGCGATGGGGGGATGATGTCAGATCTCATTCCCCTCACACAGCAGCAGGGTGCTGAACTGGCAGGAGAGGGCCATGACCGTGTCCGTGCCAAAGGCAAGGTCGGCCTCCCCCAACCATCGAGTGAGGGAGCAGGCATAATCCTCGGAAAACCAAGGCGATTGATGAGTGCCACATTTGAGCCAGCTAGGCAGCCCCTCATTCCCTCCTCTCTCCATTCTAGGTGAGGTAGGTAAAGTAGCTAGCACACCAGCACAAAGTGACCCCGGAGATGAATACGACATTCTTGTATCAGACCCTCCCACATTACCATGTCCCACTTCCGCCCCCCCCCCCACCCCCAACAGTCACTGTCCCTCATATCGCCAGCACCCCTCCCCAGAATCCCAATGTCGAATCTGCTGGCCCCTCCCTCTGAAGCACTCTGGCCTCACATACTCCATCCAGAAAGCTCCCAGCCTTTGTTCTCATTCAGGACCCCGCCCCCCACTTCTCCTCTGGCACCATCCTCACTTGTGTCTTCCACAGGTTCCACACCTGTGAGCAGCTCCAGTGACGCAGCCAGCTTCAACTCCAAGACGAGCGTTTTCACATTCTCCCTCGCTGGGTGCAGGCACGAACCTGCTGCTGGTAGGGTGGGAAGGTTTGATTCCAGCCGGTTGGGGTTTTAATGGTGCAAAGTGGGCTCCCGTCAAGCTTCAATGGGAAGGCCTTCCTACCATCAACCCACCATGAACCCCGCTGATGGTGGGGTGGCCTGGGGTGGTGGCGGGGGGTGGGGTGGGGGGGATGTGAGATTCTGTCCACAGTGTCCCCCAAGACATTGGCGCTCACCACGCCTGGTGAATCGACAGTGGGCACATGGCGAGTTGATGCTGTTCACCAGCTGGAAGATTTGAACTCAGGTGGATATTCAGAGACTGTGGCAGCCTTTGTGACTGAGGACCCAGCTCTTGACCCTGTCCACATCACAAGTAGAAAGAACCGCGCACAAGGAGCAACCCTTCGCATGGACAGAACTGTAACCAAGCTCCATCAAGGCTTATCGTAGAGAGGATCACCCTCCCCTCCCCCCCTGTAGTGAGGAGTCGGTGAGATATTTCAGCTGCCACACCGTAGCTGGAGGCCGTGACAGTCACAGAGTGTCTGTCACCATCCAGTACACCTTTAGTCCTGCCCTCAATCTCACTTCATCACTGCAAGATTGTCACAAGGTTCATCCCATCCTGCATATGGATTTTGTATCAGGTAGTCAACCTGCTCACCACAAGCATTGAAATCCTGTTAGACAATACTGATAAACCAATTGGAAGCATCTTCATCTGAGGTGGTTTGGTGATGGGTGTACTCAGTCCCACGAAAGCTGATGGACACGCAGCAAACAAACCCATTTCACATGGGCAATGGGGTGGGTGGGGGGGCAAGGTGGTTGGGGGGGGGTGGGGTCTTCATTTGTCACCAGCTGGAAAGGCCAATCCTTGAGGCAGGTTCTTCCACGAGTGCTGCACACATGAAGCCACCAGGTGTCGTAGTGGCTTTCTTTCTGGCACTAGTTGCCTGTTGCCAAGCTGACGTAGCCACTGCTCATTGCGGTAGTGCACGCCAGCCCACAGGAGGTGTCACCATTTCCCTCTTTTACCAGATCGTGAATCCCCGGTGGGAGAGTCGATGTCTTGGGCCTTCAGGTCATGCTTGCAAGCATCCCTGAGACCGAGCTTCAAGTGGATGCGTTTGCATGGTATGTCCAGTAGGTGGTGGCGTGCGACTGAATCTGACTCTTGACACAGTCACGGCATTGGCACCAGTTCCACATCTCTGAGGGGGCAAGAAATTGCTGGCAGAGAAAGCGTGATTTGCAAATCATTTTTCCTTCAGGAACCAAGGTGCAGCACAATGCTGCAATCGAACATTTAAAAACACATTGCAACTCTGCAAATGCCATTCTTGGGTTGGTAATGATGCACATTACCCAGAAAACCTCTTCAAAAGAAAATCATCCCTGCTGGGTCACAGCAATGGTCGCTTCCAATCTTCCTGCTTCGCACCAATCAGATTGACAAGGGTGATCCCAGAAATGTGTGGGTTATACACATCAGGAAAGGATGGACGGGCTGGGTCTCTTTTCACTTGAAAAAAGAAGGCCGAGGTCCGAACAAAAGGCTGCAAGGTTTTGCCAGAATGTTTCCTCTTGTGGGGAAGAGCAGAACCCGAAGCCATCAAAATAAGATCGGCACCAAGAAATCTGATCGGGAAGTCAGGAGAAACCTCTTTTCCCAGAGCGCGGTGAGAATGTGGAAAGCGATCTCCCCCACAGCAAGTGGTTCACGTGAAACTGGACAAGTGTATGAGGGAGAAGGGAACAGGGGGCTCAGATGATAGATTTACATGAGAAAAGATGGGAGGAGGCTCAAGTGGAGCATGAACACCAGCAGGGGCTGGGCTGGGCCGCATGGCTTGTTTCTGTACTGCATACATCCCATGTTAACAATGCTATAATTGCCATCACTGGCATGAGGACGTAGGAAATAGAGCAGAAGTCGACCATTTGGCCCCTCGGGCCTGCTATACTACTCCATAAGACTGTGGCTGGTCTGATCCTGGTCTCAGTTCCACTTTGTTGCCTGTTCCCCCAAACCGCCCTTGACTTTATCTTAGCAATGAATATTCCAGAGACTTACAACACTCCGAGAGAAGAAATTCCTCCTCATCTCCGTCTTCATTGGGAGACCCCTTTCTCTTAAACTTGTTCCTCGAGTTCAGATTCCCTGTGAGAGAGGCCACCTTCTCTACCTCACACTATTGCAGTTGTGAGGCGGGTATGCCAACATGGACAAAGTTCCATCAATTAAACAGCTCCCTGGAACTTCAGTGTCAGTATCTACATTCCCCACAACGACAACCTACATTTATGCAGCGCCTTTAGTGAGTAATGTTCCCTCGATGTTTCACAGGAGAATTTACAAACAAAATTTGACACAGATCCATGTAAGGCGATGTGACCTAATCAAAAACTTGGTCAAAAAGCTCGATTTTAAGGTACATCTTAAAGGGCACACAGTGGCAGCAGTGCGTACCATCTACAAGATGCATTGCAGGAACTCACCAAGGCTCCTTCGACAGCACCTTCCAAACCCACGACCACTACCATCGACAAGGACAAGGGCAGCAGACACATGGAACACCACCACCTGAAATTCCCTTCCAAGCCATTCACCATCCTGACTTGGAAATATATTGCCGTTCCTTCACTGTTGCTGGGACAAAATCCTGGAACTCCCTCCCTAACAGCACTGTGGGTGTACCTGCACCACATGGACTGCAGCGGTTCAAGAAGGCAGCTCACCCCCACCTTCTCAAGGGACAATTAGGGATGGGCAATAAATGCTGCCCAGCCGAAGATGCCCACGTCCCGTGAATGAATTTTTAAACACCTTACATCTTTGACAAAACTTGTAAACATCTTCTATAAAGGAAGAAGGCTACTGGTGGGGGAATGGCATGAAGGAAATTGCTCTTACAGAGATGGACCAAATGGAATCCTTCAGTGCTCTAACAGCTCTCTGACTCCCTGGTAGGTCAGTGAGCACAGAGGTGAGGAGTGAAGCAGACCTAGGGCTCCAATGAGCTAACATTCAAATATAAAAACAAAAAAACTGCGGATGCTGGAAATCCAAAACAAAAACAGAAATACCTGGAAAAACTCAGCAGGTCTGGCAGCATCGGCGGAGAAGAGCACAGTTGACAGAGAAGATTCATTAAATGCAGGGGGCCACCTTGTGTTACTGAGTCTGGTCCTATATACTTCTCGACCACACACATGAATGTCTTCTGCCTCTCACTGCTGTGTGAGAAAGAATAAGGAACAACTTTGAATTAAATAATTGTAAAAGGCTTCCTACCTTGTCTTCACTAGTCTGATAATCTGGTATGGCTGCTGGGTTACTTGACACACTTAGACACTTACATCTCACCTCCCTCCATCGAGCCTGCAATACATTTCATTCAATGACTAAGAGTGAAAACAAGTGACCTCTAACATGGATGTTTCTCAGCTTTCTTCTTTTCTATTCCGAGGAGGTGTTCAACTGAAACCCATCTGCCTACTCGGAAGGATTTAGAAGATTCATGGCACGATTTGACAATGGGAGGATGTAGAAGATTCATGGCACTGTTTGATGGAGGGAGGATGTAGAAGATCAATGGCACTGTTTGACAAAGGGAGAAAGTAGAAGATTTCATGGCAGTATTTGATGAAGATATGATGTAGAAGATTCATGGCACTGTTTAACAAAGGGAGGACATAGAAGATTCATGGCAGTATTTGATGAAGAGAGTATATGTTAAATTCCATGGCACTATTTGAAGAAGGTAGGATGTAGAACATTCGTGGCCTTGATTGCTGAAGGGAGGATGTAGAAGATTCATGGCAGTATTTGATGAAGGGAAGATGTCGAAGAATCATGATGCTAATTGACGAAGGGATGATGTAGAATATTCCATGGCACTTCTTTAGAAGGGAAGGTGTAGAAGATTTATGGCATGAGATGAAGAGGGGAGGATGTATACGATTCATAGCAATATTTGACAAAGGGAGGATGTATACGATTCATAGCAATATTTGACAAAGGGAGGATGTAGACAATTCATGGCACTATTTGACGAAGAGAAGATATAGAAGATTATTGGCACTGTTTGATGAAGGGAAAATGAAGAAGATTCATGGCACTATTTGACAAAGGGATGATGTAGAATATTCATGGCATTATTTAATGAAGGGAAGATGTAGAATATTCATGGCACGATATGAAGAGGGGAGGATGTAGAAGACACATGGCACTGTTTGACGAAGGGAGGATGTAGAAGATTCATGGCATTTTTTGACGAAGGGTGGATGTAGAATATTCCATGGCACTGTTTGATGAAGGTGGGATATAGAAGACCAATGGCACTATTTGATGAAGGGAGGATCAAGAAGATTCATGGCAATGTTTAACAAAGGGAGGACATAGAAGATTCATGGCAGTGTTTGACAAAGAAAGGATATGTTAGATTCCATGGCACTATTTGAAGAAGCTAGGATGTAGAACATTCGTAGCCCTGATTGCTGAAGAGAGGATGTAGAAGAATCATGGTGCTAATTGACAAAGGGACGATGTAGAATATTCCATGGCACTTCATTAGAAGGGAAGGTGTAGAAGATTTATGGCATGAGATGAAGAGGGGAGGATGTATACGATTCATAGCATTATTTGACAAACGGAGGATGTAGACAATTCATGGCACTATTTGACGAAGGGAAGATATAGAAGATCATTGGCACTGTTTGACGAAGGGAAGATGTAGAAGATTCATGGCACTATTTGACAAAGGGACGATGTAGAATATTCTTGGCACTATTTAATGAAGGGAAGAGTAGAACATTCATGGCACGATATGAAGAGGGGAGGATGTAGAAGATTCATGGCACTATTTAACGAAGGGAGGATGTAGAAGATTCATGGTGCTATTTCATGAGAGGTAGATTTAGAAGATGCATGGCACTATTTGATGAAGGCAAGATGTGGAAGATTCATGGCACTGTTTGATGAAGGGAGGATGTAGAAGATTCTATGGCAATGTTTGATGAAGGGTGGATGTAGAAGGTTCCTGGAACTGATGGCCGAAGATATGATGTAGAAGATTCATGGCACTGTTTAATGAAGGGAGGACCTAGAAGATTCATTGCAGTATTTGATGGAGGGAGGATATAGAAGATTCCATGGCACTATTTGAAGAAGGTAGGACGTAGAAGATTCATGGCACTATTTGATGAAGGGATGGTGTATAATATTCCATGGCACTGTTTTAGAAGTGAAGGTGTAGAAGATCCATGGCACTAGATGACGAAGGGAGGATGTAGAAGATTCATGGCACTATTTGATGAAGGGAAGATGTCCAAGATTCAAGGCACTATTTGGTGAAGGGTTGATGTTGAAGATTTATGCCACTATTTGATGAAGGTACTAAGTAGAAAATTCACTGCACTGTTTGATGAAGGAAGGATATAGGAGACTCATGGTACTATTTTGCCAAAGAAGGATGTGGAAGATTCATGGTACTATTTGATGAAGGAAGGATGTTGAAGATTCATGGCAGAATTTGATGAAGGGGGGTTGTAGAAGATTCTCAGCACTATTTGATGAAGTGACGATGTTGAAGATTCATGGCGATGTTTGATGAAGGGAAGATGTAGAAGATTCATGGCACTATTTGAGGAAAGGAAGCTGTAGAAGATTCATGGCATTATTTAATGAAGAGAGTATGTTGAAGATTCATGGCACTGTTTGACGAAGGGAGGATGTAGAATATTTATGGCACTATATGACCAATGATGGATGTGGAAGATTCATGGCACTATTTGATCAAGGAAGGATGTAGAAGATTAATGGCACTATTTGACGAAGGGAAGATGTCGAAGATTTGTGGCACTGTTTGATGAGGGGAGGATGTATAAGATTCATGGCACTATTTGACAGAGGGAGGATGGAGAGGATTCATGGCACTGTTTGATGATGTAATGACGTAGAAGATTCCATGGCAATGTTTGACGAAGAGTGGATGTAGAAGGTTCCTGGCATTGTTTGGCATAGGGACGATGTAGAACATTCATGGCACAATTTGACGAAAGGAGGATGTAGACGATTCATGGCACTATTTGACGAAGGGAGGATGTAGAAGATTAATGGCACTGTTTGACAAAGGGCAGATGTCGAAGATTCCATGGCTCAATTTGAAGAATGTAGGATGTAGAAGATTCGTGGCACTGATTGCTGAAGGGAGGATCTAGAAGATTCATGGCACTATTTGATGAAGGGAAGATGTCAAAGATTCATGGCACTATTTGATGAAGTGAGAATGTATAATATTCCATGGCACTGTTTTAGAAGGGAAGTATGTAGAAGATTCATGGCATTATTTGATGAAGGGATAATGTAGAAGATTCATGACACTATTTGATGAAATGAAGATATCGCATATTCATGGCACTGTTTGACGAAGTGAAGATGTAGAAGATTCATGGCACTATTTGATGAATGGTAGATGTCCAAGATTCAAGGCACTATTTGGCGAAGGGTTGATGTTGAAGATTTATGGCACTATTTGTTGAAGGTAGTGAGTAGAAAATTTACGGCACTGTTTAATGATGGGACGATGTAGAAGATTCATGGCACTATTTGACCAATGATGGATGTGGAAGATTCATGGCATTATTTGAACAAGGAAGGATATAGTAGATTAATGGCACAATTTGACGAAATGAAAAAGTAGAAGATTTGTGGCACTGTTTGACGAAGGGTGGATGTAGAAGATTGATGGCACTATTTGACAGAGGCAGAATGTAGAACATTAATGGCACTGTTTGACAAAGGGCAGATGTCGAAGATTCCATGGCTCAATTTGAAGAAGGTAGGATGTAAAAGATTCGTGGCACTGATTGCTGAAGGGAGGATCTAGAAGATTCATGGCACTATTTGATGAAGGGAAGATGTCAAAGATTCATGGCACTATTTGATGAAGGGAGAATGTATAATATTCCATGGCACTGTTTTAGAAGGGAAGTATGTAGAAGATTCATGGCACTATTTGATGAAGGGATAATGTAGAAGATTCATGACACTATTTGATGAAATGAAGATATCGCATATTCATGGCACTGTTTGACGAAGTGAAGATGTAGAAGATTCATGGCACTATTTGATGAATGGTAGATGTCCAAGATTCAAGGCACTATTTGGCGAAGGGTTGATGTTTAAGATTTATGGCACTATTTGTTGAAGGTAGTAAGTAGAAAATTCATGGCACTGTTTAACGAATGGAGGATGTAGAAGATTCATGGCACTATTTCACCAAGGAAGGATGTGGAAGATTTATGGTACTATTTGACATAGGAATGATGTTGAAGATTCATGGCCAGATTTAACGAAGGGAGGTTGTAGAAGATTCATGCACTATTTGATGAAGTGACAATGTAGAAGATTCATGGCAATGTTTGATGAAGGGAAGATGTAGAAAATTCATGGCACTATTTAGAGAAGGGAAGATGTAGAAGTTTCATGGCACTCTTTGCCGAAGGGAGGATGTAGAATATTCATGGCACTATTTGACCAATGATGGATGTGGAAGATTCATGGCACTATTTGAACAAGGAAGGATGTAGTAGATTAATGCCACAATTTGATGAAATGAAGAAGTAGAAGATTCGTGGCATTGTTTGACGAAGGGAGGATGTAGAAGATTGATGGCACTATTTGACAGAGGGAGAATGTAGAGGATTCATGGCACTGTTCGACAAAGGGTGGATGTCGAAGATTCCATGGTAGTGTTTGATAAAGATATGATGTAGAAGATTCATGGCACTGTTTAACAAAGGGAAGACATAGAAGATTCAGGCAGTATTTGAAGAGGGGAGGATATAGAAGATTCCATGTCACTCTTTGAAGAAGATAGTATGTAGAAGATTCATGGCCTGATTGCTGAAGGGAGGATGTGGAAGATTCATGGCAATATTTGATCAATGGACGATGTATAATATTCCATGGCACTGTTTTAGAAGGGAAGGTGTAGAAGATCCATGGCAGTAGATGACGAAGGGAGGATGTATTCGATTCATAGCGCTATTTGACAAAGGGAAGATGTGATAATCCTTTGCACTATTTGATGAAGGGAATATATAGAAGATTATTGGCACTGTTTGACGAAGGGAAGATGTAGAAGATTCATGGCACTATTTGATGAAGGGAAGTTGTCGAAGATTCATGGTACAATTTGACAAAGGGAAGATGTAGTATATTCATGACACTATTTGACAAAGGGAAGATGTAGATGTCCATGGCACTATTTCATAAAGGGTAGATTTAGAAGATTCATAGCACTGTTTGATGAAGGGATGGTGTAGAAGATCCATGGCATTTTTTGATGAAGTGTGGATTTAGAATATTCCATGGCACTGTTTGATGAAGGGAGGATGTAGAAGATCCATGGAACTGTTTGACAAAGGGAAGATATAGATGTTCATGGCACTATTTCATAAAGGGTAGATTTAGAAGATTCATGGCACTATTTGATGAAGGGGGGATATAGAAGATGCATGGCACTATTTCATGAAGGGATGATGTAGAAGATTCATGGCACTATTGGATGAAGGGGCGATGTAGAATGTCTATTGCACTATCTGACGAAGGGAAGATGTGGAAGATTTATGGTACTGTTTGATGAAGGGAGGATGTAGAAGATTCCATGGCAATGTTTGATGAAGGGTGGATGTAGAAGGTTCCTGGAACTGTTTGACGAAGATATGATGTAGAAGATTCATGGCACGGTTTAACGAAGGGAGGACCTAGAAGATTCATTGCAGTATTTGATGAAGGGAGGATATAGAAGATTCCATGGCACAACTTGAAGAAGGTAGGATGTAGAAGATTCAGGGCACTATTTGAGGAAGGGACGATGTATAATATTCCATGGCACTGTTTTAGAATGGAAGGTATAGAAGATCCATGGCACTAGATGATGAAGTGAGGATGTAGAAGATTCATGGCACTATTTGAGGAAGGGAAGATGATGAAGATTCATGGCACTATTTGACGAAGTGTAAACGTAGAAGATACATGGCACTATTTGATGAAGGTAAGATGTCCAAGATTCAAGGCATTATTTGGCGAAGGGTTGATGTTGAAGATTTATGGCACTATTTGATTAAGGTAGTAAGTAGAACATTCACTGCACTATTTGATGCAGGGAGGATGTAGAAGATTCATGGCACTATTTTGCCAAGGAAGGCTGTGGAAGATTCATGGTACTATTTGACAAAGGAAGGATGTTGAAGATTCAGTGCAATGTTTGATGAAGGGACGATGTAGAAGATTCATGGCACTATTTGAGGAAGGGAAGATGCAGAATATTCATGGCACTATATGACCAATGATGGATGTGGATGGTTCATGGCACTATTTGAACAAGGATGGATGTAGTAGATTAATAGCACAATTTGATGAAGGGAAGATGTCGAAGATTCATGGCACTATTTGACAGAGGGAGGATGGAGTGGATTCATGGTACTATTTGCGATGTAATGATGTAGAAGATTCCATCGCAATTTTTGGCGAATGGTGGAGTAGAAGGTTCCCTGCATTGTTTGGCGTAGGGTTGATGTAGAACATTCATGGCACTGTTTGATGAAGGGAGGACATAAAAGATTCATGGCACAATTTGACAAACGGAAGATGAAGAAGATTCATGCAACTATTTGATAAAGGGAGGATGTAGAATATTCATGGCATTATTTGATGAATGTATGATATAGATGATTGATGGCACTATTTGACAAAGGAATGATGCAGAAGATGAATGGCGTTATTTGATAAAGGTAGGATGCAGAATATTCATGGCACCAGTTATCAAAGGGAAGATGTAGAAGATTCATGGCATGATTAGACCAATGAAGTTTGTAGAAGACTCATGGCAAGATTTGAGCAAGGATGGATGTAGAATATTAACAGTACTAGTTGATGAAGAGAGGATAGAGAAGATTTCTGGCACTGTCTGACGAAGGACGGATGTAGAAGATTCATGGCAATGTTTCACGAAGGGAAGAAGTAGAACATTCATAGCAGTCTTTGACAAAGGGAAGATGTAGAAGATTCATGGCCTTGTTTGATGAAGGGAATATGTTGAAGAATAATTGCAAAATTTGATGAAGGGAGTATGTGGAAGATTCATTGCACTAATTTGATTAAGGGAGTATGTTGAAGATTCATTGCACTAATTGATGAAGGTGGGGTGGTGGTTTTTGAAGATTCATGGCACAATTTGACCAAGGAAGGATGTGGAAGATTCCTGGCATAATTTGACCAATGAAGGATGTAGCAGATTAATGACACAATGTGATGAAAGGAAGATGTAGAAGATTCCTGGCACTATTTTACGAAGAGAAGATGTAGAATATTCATGCTACCGTTTGACAAAGGGAGGATATAGGATATTCAAGGCACAATTTGGCGAAGGGAAGATGTTGAAGATTCATGGCACAATTTGATGAAGGGAGGTTGTGGAAGATTCATGGCTTTGTTTGAAGAAGGGAAAATGTAGAACATTCATGGCACTATTTGATGAAGGGAAGATGTAGCAGATTCTTGGCACAATTTGATGAAGGGAGTATGTAGAAGATTCATGGCACTGGTTGACGAAGGGAGGATGTAGAAAATTCATGGCAATATTTGACCAAGGAGGGATGTGGTAGATTCATTGCACTATTTGAACAAGGAAGGATGTAGTTGATTAATGACACTATTTGATGAAGAGATGTAGTAGATTCATGGCAGTATTTGATGAAGGGAAGATGTAGAAGATTTGTGGCACTGTTTTTATGAAAGGAGGGCATAGAAGATTCAAGGCACTATTTGGCGAAGAGGAGATGTTGAAGATTCATAGCACTATTTGATGAAAGGAGTATGTAGAAGATACATGGCGCTATTTGATGAAGGGTAGACGTCAAAGACTCAAGGCACTGTTTGGCAAAGGGTTGATATTGAAGATTTACGGCACTATTTGATGAAGGTAGTAAGTAGAAAATTCACGGCACTGTTTGATGAAGGGAGGATGTAGAAGATTTATGGCCCTATTTGACCAAGGATGGATATGGAAGATTCCATGGCAGTATTTGAAGAAGGTAGGATGTAGAAGATTCGTGGCAGTATTTGACGAAGGGAGGACGTAGAAGATTCATGGCACTATTTGATGAAGGGAAGATGTCAAAGAATCATGGTGCTATGTGACGAAGAGACAATGTAGAATACTCCGTGGCGCTATTTTAGAAGGGAAGGTGTAGAAGATCCATGGCCCGAGATGAAGAAGGGAGGATGTATACCATTCATAGCAGTATTTGACAAAGGGAGGTTGTAGACAATCCATGGCACTATTTGATAATGGGAAGATATAGAAGATTATTGGCAGTGTTTGATGAAGGGATGATGTTAAAGATTCATGGCACTCTTTGATGAAGGGAAGATGTTGAAGATTCATGGCACTATTTGACAAAAGAATGATGTAGAAGATTCATGGCACTATTCGACGAAGGGTGGATGTAGAAGACCCATGGCACTGTTTGACGAATGGAAGATGCAGCAGATTCATGGCACTATTTGATGAAGGGATGATGTAGAAGATTCATGGCATTTTCTGATGAAGGATGGATGTAGAATATTTCATGGCACTGTTTGATGAAGGTGGGATATAGAAGATCCATTGCACTATTTTTTGAAGAGAGGATGTAGAAGATTCATGGAACTGTCTGATGAAGGGAAGAAGTAGAGGCTTCCTGGCACTATTTCACCAAGAAAAGATGTGGAATATTCATGGTACTATTTGACGAAGGGAAGATGTAGAAGATTCGTGGCACTGCTTTTCAAAGGGAGGACATAGAAGATTCATGGCACTATTTGGTGAAGAGAAGATGTAGAAGATTCATGGCACTGTTTGACGAAGGGTGAATGTAGAATGTTCATGTCACTGTTTGACGAAGGGATGATTTAGTAGATTCATGGCGCTCTTTAATGAAGGGAGACATTAGAAGATTCATGGCAGTATTTGATGAAGGGGGGGATGTAGAAGATTCATGGCACTATTTGTCGAAGGGAAGATGCAGATGATTCATGGCACTATTTGATGAAGGGAGTGTTTTGAAGATTCATTGCACTATTCGATGCAGGGAGTATGTGGAAGATTCATAGCACTAATTTGATGAAGGGAGTATGGTGGAGATTCATTGCACGATTTGATGAAGGGATGATGTAGAAGATTCACGGCACTATTTGGCCAAGGAAGGATGTGGAAGATTCCTGGATCTATTTGACCAATGATGGATGTAGTAGATTAATGGCACTATGTGATGAAGGGAAGATGTAGAAGATTCATGGCACCATTTTACGAAGGGAAGATGTAGAAGATTGATGGCACTGTTTGACAGAGCGAAGACGTAGAAGATTCATGGCACTTTTTGGTGAAGGGAAGGTATTGAAGATTCATGGAACTAATTGACAAAGGGAAGAATAAGAAGATTCGTGCCACTGTTTGACAAATGGAGGACATTGAAGATTCATGACACTATTTGGCGAAGTGAAGATGTTGAAGATTCATGCCACAAATTGATGAAGGGAGGTTCTAGAAAATTCATAGCACTATTTGACAAAGAGAAGATGTAGCAGATCCTTGGCACTATTTGATGAAGGGAGTATGCAGAAGATTCATGGCACTGTTTGACGAAGGGAGGATGTAGAAGATACATGGCAATATTTGACCAAGGATGGATGTGGAATATTCATGGCATTATTTGAACAAAGAAGGATGGAGTAGATCAATGCCAGTATTTGACGAAGTGTTGTAGTATATTCATTAGCAGTATTTGACGAAGGGACGATGTAGAAGATTCGTAGCACTGTTTGATGAAGGGAGTATGTAGAAAATACATGGGACTATTTGACAATGAGAAGACTTTGAAGATTCATGGCACTATTTGATGAAGGACGGATGTCATAGACCCACGGCACTGTTTGATCAATGGAGGATGTAGAAGATTCATGGTACTATTCCACCAAGGAATGATGTGGAAGATTAATGGTACTATTTGACGAAGGGAAGATGTTGAAGATTTACGGCACAATTTAACGAAGGGAGGATGTAGAAGATTCATGGCACTATTTGATGGAGGAAGGATGTAGAAGATTAATAATACTGTTTGACAAAGGGACGATGTAGAAGATTCCAAGGCACTGTTTGACGAAGGATGAATGTAGAATGTTCATGTTACTGTTTGACGAAGGGATGATTTAGTAGATTCATGGCGCGCTTTAATGAAGGGAGGTATTAGAAGATTCATGGCAATATTTGAGGAAGGGATGATGTGGAAGATTCATGGCAGTGTTTGACGACGGGAGGATATAGAAGATTCATGGCACTATTTGTCGAAGGGAGGATGCAGAAGATTCATGGCACTATTTGTCGAAGGGAGGATGTAGATGATTCATGACACTATTTGATGAAGGGAGTATGTTGAAGATTCATTGCACTATTTGATGAAGGGAGTATGTTGAAGATTCATTGCACTATTTGATGAAGGGAGGATGTAGAAGATTCACGGCACTATTTGGCCAAGGAAGGTTGTGGAAGATTCCTGGATCTCTTTGACCAATGAAGGATGTAGTAGATGAATGGCACAATGTGATGAAGGGAAGATGTAGAAGATTCATGGCACTATTTTATAAAGGGAAGATGTAGAAGATTGATGGCACTGTTTGACAAATGGAGAACATGGAAGATTCATGGCACTATTTGGTGAAGGGAAGGTGTTGAAGATTCATGGCACTATTTGAAGGGAAGATGTAGAAGATTCTTGCCACTGTTTGACAAATGGAGAACATAGAAGATTCATGGCACTATTTGGCGAAGTGAAGATGTTGAAGATTCTTGCCACAAATTGACGAAGGGAGGTTGTAGAAAATTCATAGCACTATTCGACGAAGTGACAATGTAGAAGTTTCATGGCAATGTTGGATGAAGGGAAGATGTAGAACATTCATGGCATTATTTGACAAAGGGAAGACATAACAGATCCTTGGCACTATTTGATGAAGGGAGCATGCAGAAGATACATGGCACTGTTTGACGAAGGGTGGATGTAGAAGATTCATGGCAATACTTGACCAAGGATGGATGTGGAAGATCCATGGCACCATTTGAACAAGGAAGGATGGAGTAGATTAATCCCAGTATTTGACGAAGAGATGTAGTATATTCATGGCAGTATTTGACAAAGGGAAGATGTAGAAGATTCGTGGCACTGTTTGATGAAAGGAGTATGAAGAAGATACATGGGACTATTTGATGAAGAGAAGATGTTGATGATTCATGGCAATTTTTGACAAAGGGTGGATGTAGAATATTCCATGGCACTGTTTGATGAAGGTGGGTTATAGAAAATTGATGGCACTATTTGAGGAAGGGAGGATGTAGAAGATTCATGAAATTGTTTGATGAAGGGAAGATTTGGAAGATTCATGACACAATTTGATGAAGGGAAGATGTAGAAGATTTATGGCACTATTTGAGAAAAGGATAATGCAGAAGATTAATGGCACTATTTGACAAAGAGAAGAAGTAGAAGAATAATGGCTCTAGAACATTCATGGCACTATTTGATGAAGGGATGATGTCGCAGATTCTTGGCACTATTTGATGAAGGGAGTATGTAGAAGATTCATGGCCCTGTTTGATGAAGGGAAGATGTTGAAGATTCATGGCAATATTTGACCAAGGATGGATGTGGAAGATTTCTGGCACTATTTGAACAAGGAAGGATGTAGTAGGTTAATGGCACTTTTTGATGAAGAGATGTGATAGATTCATGGCAGTATTTGATGAAGGGAAGATGTAGAAGATTTGTGGCACTGTTTTTATGAAGGGTGGATATAGACGATTTGTGGCACCATTTTTACAAAGGGAAGATGTAGCCGATTCATGGCACTATTTGATGAAGGGTAGATGTCCAAGATTCAAGGCATTATTTGGCAAAGGGTTGATGTTGATAATTTATGGCAATATTTGTTGAAGGTAGTAAGCAGAAAATTCAATGCCCTGTTTGATGAAGGGAGGATGTAGAAGATTCATGGCACTATTTCGCCAAAGAAGAATGTGGAAGATTCATGCTACTATTTGACAAAGGAAGGATGTAGAAGATTCTTGGCCGAATTTGACCAAGGAAGGATTAGGAAGATTCATGGTACTATTTGACCAAGGAAGGATGTAGTAGATTATTGGCACCATGTGATGAAGGGAAGATGTAGAAGATTCATAGCACTATTTCACCAAGGAAAGATGTGGAATATCCATGGTACTATTTAACGAAGGGAGGATGTAGAAGATTCATGGCAGTATTTGACAAAGTGAAAATGTAGAAGATTTGTGGCACTGTTTGATGAAGGGAGGAGATAGAATATTCATGGCACCATTTGGCGAAGGGAATATGTTGAAGATTCATCGCACTATTTGGTGAAGGGATGATGTAGAAGATTCATGGCAGAATTTGATAAAGGTAGGTTGTAGAAGATTCATGGCACTATTCGATGAAGTGGTGATACAGATGATTCATGGCAATGTTGGATGAAGGGAGTGTGTAGAACATTCATGGCATTATTTGATGAAGGAAAGACATAGCAGATCCTCAAGAAGGGAGGATATAGTAGTTTCATGGCACTAATTGATAAAGGGTGGATGTAGAAGACCGATGGCACTATTTTATGAAGGGTGGATGTAGAAGATTCATGGAACTGTTTGATGAAGGGAAGATTTAGAAGATTCATGGCACTATTTGATGAAGGGAAGATTTAGAAGATTTCATGGCACTATTTGACAAAAGGACAATGCAGAAGATTCATGGGACTATTTGACAAAAGGACAATGCAGAAGATTAATGGCACAATTTGATGAAGGGAAGAAGTAGAAGATTCTTGCCACTATTTGATGAAGGGAGGATGTAAAAGATTAATGGCACTATTTGACCAAGGAAGGATTTGGAAGATTCATGGTACTATTTGGCCAAGGAAGGATGTAGTAGATTAGTGGCACTATGTGATGAAGGGAAGATGTAGAATATTCATAGCACTATTTGATGACAGGGAGATGTAGCAGCTTCATGGCACTATTTCACCAAGGAAAGATGTGGAATATTCATAGTACTATTTAACGAAGGGAGGATGTAGAAGTTCCATGGCAGTATTTGACAAAGGGAAAATGTGGAAGATTTGTGGCACTGTTTGATGACGGGAGGACATAGAAGATTCATGGCACTATTTGTTGAAGGGAGGATGTAGAAGATTCATGGCACTGTTTGATGAAGGGAAGATGTAGATGATTCATGGTACTATTTGATGAAGGGTATATGTTGAAGAATGATTGCACAATTCGATGAAGGGAGTATGTGGAAGATTCATTGCACTAATTTAATTAAGGGATATGTTGAAGATTTATTGCACTATTCGATGAAGGTGGGGTGGGGGGTGGGGTGCGGTGGTAGGTGTAGAAGATTATTGGCACTATTTGACCAAGGAAGGATGTGGAAGATTCCTGGCACTATTTGACCAATAAAGGATGTAGTAGATTAATGACAATATGTGATGGATGGAAGATGAAGAAGATTCCTGGCACTATTTTACGAAGGGCAGGTGTAGAAGACTCATGCTACTGTTTGATGAAGGGAGGCCATAGAATATTCATGGCACTATTTGGCGAAGGGAAGATGTTGAAGATTCATGGCACAATTTGACAAGGGGAGGTTGTAGAAGATTCATGGCAATGTTTGAGGAAGGCAAAAATTGAACATTCATGGCACTATTTGACAAAGGGAAGATGTAGCAGATTCTTGGCACTATTTGATGAAGGGAGTATGTAGAAGATTCATGGCACTGTTTGACGAAGGGAGGATGTAGAAGATTCATGGCAATATTTGACCAAGAATGGATGTGGAAATACATGGCACTATTTGAACAAGGAAGGATGTAGTAGATTAATGCCAGTATTTGACGAAGAGTTGTAGTAGATTCATGGCAGTATTTGACGAAGGGAAGATGTAGAAGACTTGTGGCACTCTTTTTACGAAGGGAGGGCATAGAAGATTCATGACACTATTTGGCGAAGGGTAGATATCAAAGACTCAAGGCACTATTTGGCGAAGGGTTGATGTTGAAGATTTATGGCACTATTTGATGAATGTAGTAAGAAGAAAATTCATGGCACTGTTTGACGAATGGAGGATGTAGAAGGTCTATGACACTATTTGACCAAGGATGGATATGGAAAATTCCATGGCACTATTTGAAGAAGGTAGGATGTAGAAGATTTGTGGCACTAATTGCTGAAGGGAGAATGCAGAAGATTCATGGCAGTATTTGACAAAGGGAAGAATTCGAAGAATCATAGCACTATTTGATGAAGGGACAATGTAGAATACTCCATGGCACTATTTTAGAAGGGAAGATGGAGAAGATCCATGTCACAAGATGAAGAAGAGAGTATGTAGGAGTTTCATGGCACTATTTGATGAAGGGAAGATGTACAACATTCATGGAACTGTTTGATAAAGAGCAGATGTAGATGTTCATGGCACTATTTCATGAAGGGTAGATTTAGAAGTATCATGGCACTATTTGATGAAGGGGGGAAATAGAAGAAGCATGGCACTATTTGATGAAGTGATGATGTAGCAGATTCTTGGCACTTTTTGATGAAGGGTAGATGTCCAAGATTCAAGGCATTATTTGGCGAAGGGTTGATGTTGAAGATTTATGGCACTATTTGTTGAAGGTAGTAAGTAGAAAATTCAATGCACTGTTTGACGAAGGTAGGATGTAGAAGATTCATGGCACTACTTCGCCAAAGAAGCATGTGGAAGATTTATGGCAGAATTTGATGGATGGTGGTTTTAGAAAATTCATGGCACTATTTGATGAAGGGAAGATGTAGAAGATTCATGGTATGACTTGAGGAAGAGAAGATGTAGAAGATTCATGGCACTATTTAATGAAGAGCGTGTGTAGAAGATTCATGGCACTGTTTGACAAAGGAAGGATGTAGAACATTCATGACACTATTTGAACAAGGAAGGATGTGGTAGATGAATGGCACTATTTGACGAAGGGAAGATGTCAAAGATTCATGGCACAATGTGATGAATGGAGGATTTAGATGATTCATGGCACTATTTGAAGAAGGGTGGACGTGGAAGATTAATGGAACTGTTTGACAAAGGGCAGATATCGAAGATTCCATGGCTCTGTTTGACGAAGATATGACGTGGAAGATTTATGACACTGTTTAACGAAGGGAGGACATAGAAGATTCATGGCAGTATTTGACGAAGGGAAGAAAAAGAATATTCCATGGCACAATCTGAAGAAGGTAGAATGTAGAAGATTGGTGACACTGATTGCTGAAGGGAGGATGTGGCAGACCCATGGCAGTATTTGATGAAGAGATGTAGTAGATTCATGGCAGTATTTGATGAAGGGCAGATGTAGAAGACTTGTGGCACTGTTTTGAGGAAGGGTGGGCATGGAAGATTTGTGGCACCGCTTTTACGAAGGGAAGATGAAGCAGATTCATGGCACTATTTGATGAAGGGAGTATGTAGAAGATTCATGGCACTGTTTGACGAAGAGAGGATGTAGAAGATTTTTGGCACTATTTGACCAAATATGGATATGGAAGATTCCATGGCACCATTTGAAGAAGGTAGACTGTCGAAGATTCGTGGCACTGATTGCTGAAGGGAGGGTGTAGAAGATTCATGGCAGTATTTGACGAAGGAAGGGTGTTGAAGATTCATGGCACTATTTGATGAAGGAAGTATGTAGAAGATTCATAGCATTCTTTGACGAAAGGAGGATGTAAAAGATTCATGGCAATATTTGACCTAGGATGGATGTGGAAGATTTATGGCACTAGTTGAACTAGGAAGGATGTAGTAGATTAATGACACTATTTGATGAAGAAATGTAGTAGATTCATGGCAGTATTTAACGAATGGAAGATGTAGAAGATTGGTGGCATTCTTTTTATGAAGGAAGGGCATAGAAGATTCATGGCACTATTTGATGAAGGGTAGATGTCAAAGACTCTAGGCACTATTTTTTTTTGGTGAAGGGTTGATGTTGAAGATTTATGGCACTATTTGTTGAAGGTAGTAAGTAGAAAATTCAATGCACTATTTGACGAAGGGAGGATGTAGAAGATTCATGGCACTATTTCGCCAAAGAAGCACGTGGAAGATTCATGGTACTATTTGACATAGGAAGGATGTTGAAGATTCATGGCAGAATTTGATGAAGGGTGGTTGTAGAAAATTCATGGCACTATTTGATGCAGTGATGATGTAGAAGATTCATGGCAATGTTTGACGAAGAGAAGCTGTTGAAGATTCATGGTATTGCTTGAGGAAGGGAAGATGTAGAAGAATCATCGCACTATTTAAAATAGAGCGTATGTAGAAGACTCATGGCACTGTTTGACAAAGGGAGGATGTAGATCATTCATAACACTAGTTGACCAGTGATGGATTTGGAAGATTCATGGCAATATTTGAACAAGGAAGGATGTGGTAGATTAATGGAACTATTTGACAAAGGGAAGATGTCGAAGGTTCATGGCAATGATTGACGAAGTAATGATGTAGAAGATTCCATGGCAATGTTTGACAAAGTGTCGATGTAGAAATTTCCTGGCATTGATTGGCATAGCGATGATGTAGAACATTCGTGGACTGTTTGACGAAGGGAGGACATAAAGGATTCATGGCACAATTTGACGAATGGAGGATGTAGACGATTCATGGCACTATTTGATGGAGGGAGGATGTAGAAGATTAATGGCACTGTTTGACAAATGGCGGATGTTGAAGATTCCATGGCACTGTTTGACGATGAGATGATGTAGAAGATTCATGGCAGTATTTGACGAAGGGAAGAAAAAGAATATTCCATGGCACAATTTGAAAAAGGTAGAATGTAGAAGGTTGGTGGCACTGATTGCTGAAAGGAGGATGTGGAGGCCCATGGCAGTATTTGCTGAAGAGATGTGGTAGATTCATGGCAGTATTTGATGAAGGAAGGGTGTCGAAGATTCATGGCACTATTTGAAGAAAGGACCATGTAAAAGTTTAATGGCACTGTTTGACCAAGGGAGAATATAGAAGATTCATGGTATTATTTGACCAGTGATGGATGTGTAAGATTCGTGGCACTATTTGAACTAGGAAGAATGTAGTAGATTAATGACACTATTTGATGAAGAGATGTAGTAGACTCATGGCAGTATTTGATGAAGGGAAGATGTAGAAGATTTGTGGCACTCTTCTTACGAAGGCAGGGCATAGAAGATTCATGGCACTATTTGATGAAGTGATGATGTAGAAAATTCATGGCAATGTTTGAGGAAGGGAAAATATAGAACATTCATGGCACTATTTGACAAAGGGAAGATGTAGCAGATTCTTGGCACTATTTGATGAAGGGAGTACGTAGAAGATTAATGGCACTGTTTTACGAAGGGAGGATGTAGAAGATTCATGGCAATATTTGACCAAGGATGGATGTAGAAATTCATGGCACTATTTGAACTAGGAAGGATGCAATAGATTAATGCTAGTATTTGATGAAGCGATGTGGTAGATTCATGGCAGTATTTGATGAAGGGAAGATGTAGAAGATTTGTAGCACTCTTTTTACGAAGGGAGGGCATAGAGGATTCATGGCACTATTTGGCAAAGGGGAGATGTTGAAGATTCATGGCATTATTTGATGAAGGGAGTATGTAGAAGATACATGGCATGATTTGATGAAGAGTAGATGACAAAGTCTCAAGGCACTATTTGGTGAAAGGTTGATGTTGAAGATTTATGGCGCTATTTGTTGAAGGCAGTAAGTAGAAAATTCATGGCACTGTTTGACGAAGTGAAGATATACAAGGTTTATGGCACTATTTGACCAAGGATGGATATGGAAGATTCCATGGCACTATTTGATGAAGGGACAATGTAGAATACTCCATGGCACTATTGTAGAAGGGAAGATGTGGAATATCCATGTCACGAGATGAATAAGGGAGTATGTAGATATTTGATGGCACTATTTGATGAAGGGAAGATGTAGAACATTCATGGAACTGTTTGATAAAGAGCAGATGTAGATGTTCATGGCACTATTTCATGAAGGGTGGATTTAGAAGTATCATGGCACTACTTGATGAAGGGGGGATATAGAAGAATCATGGCACTATTTGATGAAGGGATGATGTAGCAGATACTTGGCACTATTTGATGAAGGGTAGATGTCCAAGATTCAAGGCACTATTTGGCCGAAGGGTTGATGTTGAAGATTTATGGCACTATTTGTTGAAGGTAGTAAGTAGAAAATTCAATGCACTGTTTGAAGAAGGGAGGATGTAGAATATTCATGGCACAATTTCACCAAAGAAGCACGTGGAAGATTGATCGTACTATTTGACATAAGAATGATGTTGAAGATTCATGGCAGAACTTGATGAAGTGTGGTTGTAGAAAATTCATGGCACTATTTGATGCAGTGATGATGTAGAAGTTTCATGGCAATGTTTTACGAAGGGAAGATGTAGAAGATTCATGGTATTGCTTGAGAAAAGGAAGATGTAGAAGAATCATGGCACTATTTAATAAAGAGCGTATGTAGAAGATTCATGGCACTGTTTGACAAAGGGAGGATGTAGAACATTTATGGCACTATTTGACCAGTGATGGATGTGGAAGATTCATGGCAATATTTGACCAAAGAAGGATGTGGTAGATTATTGGCACTATGTGATGAAGGGAAGGTGTAGAAGTTTCTTAGCACTATTTGATGAAGGGAAGATGTAGAAGATTCATAGCACTATTTGGTTAAGGGAAGATGTAGAAGATTCATGGCCCTGTTTGATGAAGGGAGTATGTAGAATTTTCATGGCACTATTTCACCGATGAAGGATGTGGAAGGTTAATGGTACTATTTGATGAATGGAAGATGTTGAAGATTCATGGCACAATTTGACGAAGGGAGGATGTAGAAGATTCATGGCACTTTTTGATGGAGGGAGAACCTAGAATATTAATGGCACTGTTTGACGAAGGGATGATGCAGAAGATTCCAAGACATGGTTTGATGAATTCTGAATGTAGAATGTTCATGACACTGTTTGACGAAGGGATGATTTAGAAGATTCATAGCCCTCTTTAACGAAGGGAGATATTAGAAGATTCATGGTACTATTTGATGAAGGGAGGATGTAGAAGATTCATGGCAGTTTTTATCAAAGGAAAGATGTAGAAGATTCGTGGCACTGATTGATGACGGGAGGATGTAAAAGATTCATAGTACTATTTGTTGAAGGGAAGATGTAGAAGATTCATGGCACTGTTTAATGAAAGGAAGATGTAGATGATTCATGGCACTATTTGATGAAGGGATTATGTTGAAGATTCATTGCACTAATTTGATGAAGGGAGTATGTTGAATATTCATTGCACTATTTGATGAAGGGAGAGTGTAGAAGTTTCACGGCAATCTTTGGCCAAGGAAGGATGTGGAATATTCCTGGAGCTTTTTGACCAGTGAAGGATGTAGTAGTTTAATGGCACTATGTGATGAAGGGAAGATGTAGAAGATTCATGGTACTATTTTATGAAGGGCAGATGTAGAAAATTGATGGCACTGTTTGATGGAGGGAGGACATACAAGATTCATGGCACTATTTGATGAAGGGAAAGTGTTGAAGATTCATGGAAGTATTTGATGAAGAGAAGATGTAGAAGAAACGTGCTACTGTTTGATGAATGGAGGACATAGAAGATTCATGGCACTATTTGCCGAAGTGAAGATGTTGAAGATTCATGCCACAATTTGATGAAGGGTGGTTGTAGAAAATTTAAAGCACTATTTGAAGAAATGACTGTGTAGAAGTTTCATGGCAATGTTTGATGAAGGGAAAATGTAGAACATTCATAGCACTATGTAATGAAGGGAAGATGTAGCAGATTCTTGGCACTATTTGATGAAGGGAGGATGTAGAATGTTAATGGCACTATTTGATCAAGGAAGGATTTGGAAGATTCATGGTACTATTTGACCAAAGACGGATGTAGTAGATTAGTGGCACTATGTGATGAAGGACAGATGATGAATATTCATGGTACTATTTGATGAAGGGAGTATGAAGAAGATTCTTGGCACTGTTTGACGAGGGGAGTATGTAGGATATTCATGGCACTATTTCACCAAGGAAGGATGTGGAAGATTAATGGTACTATTTGATGAAGGGAAAATGTTGAAGATTCATGGCACAATTTGACGAAGAGAGGATGTAGAAGATTCATGGGACTATTTGACGGAGGGAGAATCTAGTATATTAATGGCACTGTTTGATGAACGGACGATGCAGAAAATTTCATTACACGGTTTGACGAATTCTGAATGTAGAATGCTCATGGCACTGTTTGACGAAGGGATGATTTAGAAGATTCATGGCGCTCTTTAAGGAAGGGAGATATTAGAAGATTCATGGCAGTATTTGAAGAAGGGATGTTATAGAAGATTCCATGGCACTATTTGAAGAAAGTAGGATGTAGAAGATTCGTGGCACTGATTGATGAAGGGAAGATGTAGAAGATTTGTCGAAGGGAGGATTTAGAATATTCATGGCACTGTTTTATGAAAGGAAGATGTAGATGATTCATGGCACTATTTGATGAAGGGTGTATGTTGAAGATTCATTGCACTAATTTGATGAAGGGAGGGTGCAGAAGATTCTTGGCACTCTTTGGCCAAGGAAGGATGTGGAATATTCCTGGATCTATTTGACCCATGAAGGATGTAGTAGTTTAATGGCACTATGTGATGAAGGGAAGATGTAGAAGATTCATGGCACTATTTTACAAAGGGAAAATGGAGAAGTTTGATGGCACTGTTTGATGGGGGGGAGGACATGGAAGATTCATGGCACTATTTGGTGAACAGAACGTGTTGAAGATTCATGGAAGTATTTGATGAAGAGAAGATGTAGAAGATACGTGCTACTGTTTGATGAATGGAGGATATAGAAGATTCATGGCACTATTGGCCGAAGTGAAGTTGTTGAAGATTCATGCCACAATTTGACAAAGTGGGGTTGTAGAAAATTCAGAGCACTATTTGATGAAGTGACTCTGTAGAAGACTCATGGCAATGTTTGACGAAGGGAAAATGTAGAACATTCATAGTACTATGTGACGAAGGGAAGATGTAGCAGATACTTGGCACTATTTGATGAAGGGACGATGTAGAAGGTTAATGGCACTATTTGATCAAGGAAGGATTTGGAAGATTCATGGTACTATTTGACCAAAGAAGGATGTAGTACATTAGTGGCACTATGTGATGAAGGGAAGATGATGAAAATTCATGGTGCTATTTGATGAAGGGAGTATGTAGAATACTCATGGCACTATTTCACCGAGGAAGGATGTGGAAGATTAATGGTACTATTTGATGAAGGGAAAATGTTGAAGATTCATGGCACAATTTGACGAAGAGGGGATGTAGAAGATTCATGGCACTATTTGACGAAGGGAGAATCTAGTATATTAATGGCACTGTTTGACGAAGGGACAATGCAGAAGATTTCAATGCACGGTTTGACAAATTCTGAATGTAGAATGTTCATGGCACTGTTTGATGAACGGATGATTTAGAAGATTCATGGCACACTTTAACAAAGGGAGATATTAGAAGGTTCATGGCAGTATTTGATGAAGGGATGATATAGAAGATTCCATGGTACTATTTGAAGGAGGTAGGATGTAGAAGATTCGTAGCACTGATTGATGAAGGGAGGATGTAGAAAATTCATAGCACTATCTGTCGAAGGGAGGATGTAGAATATTCATGGCACAGTTTGATGAAGGGAAGATGTAGATGATTTATTGCACTACTGATGAAGGGAGTATGTTGAAGCTTCATTGCATTATTTGATGAAGGGAGGGTGTAGAAGATTCACGGCACTCTTTGGCCAAGGAAGGATGTGGAATATTCCTGGATCTATTTGTCCAATGAAGGATGTTGTAGATTAATGGCACTATGTGTTGAAGGGAAGATGTAGAAGATTCATGGCACTATTTTACAAAGGGAAGATGTAGAGGATTGATGGCACTGTTTGACGGAGGGAGGACATAGAAGATTCATTTGCACTATTTGGTGAAGGGAACGTGTTGAAGATTCATGGAAGTATTTAACGAAGGGAAGATGTAGAAGATTCATGCTACTGTTTGACAAATGGAGGACATCGAAGATTCATGGCATTATTTGGGAAAGTGAAGATGTTGAAAACTCATGGCACAATTTCATGAAGGGAGGCTGTAGAAGATTCACAGCACTATTTGACGAATTGACAATGTAGAAGATTCATGGCAATGTTTGACGAAGGGTAAATGTAGAGCATTCATGGCACTATTTGACGAAGGGAAGATGTAGCAGATCCTTGGCACTATTTGATGAAGGGAGTATGTAGAAGATTCATGGCACTATTTGATGAAGGAATGACGTAGAAGATGCATGGCATTTTTTGATGAAGTGTGGATGTAGTATATTCCATGGCACTGTTTGATGAAGGTGGGATATAAAACATCCATGGCACAATTTGTTGAAGGGAGGATGTCGAAGATTCATGGAATTGTTCGACGAAGGGAAGTTATAGAAGGTTCATGGTGCTATATAAACAAGGAATGATGTAGTAGATTAATGGCAGTATTTGACAAAGGGAGGATGTGGAAGATTTGTTGCACTGTTTTTACGAAGAGACAGCATAGACGTTCCATGGCACTATTTGGCGAAGGGGAGATGTTGAATGTTCATGGCACTATTTGATGAAGGGAGTATGTAGAAGATACATGGCAATATTTGATGAAGGGAAGATATCAAAGATTCAAGGCACTATTTGGCAAAGGGTGGATTTTGAAGATTTATGGCACTACTTGATGGAGGTAGTAAGTAGAAAATTCATGGCACTGTTTGACGAAGGGAGGATGTTGAAAATTCATCGCACAATTTTACAAAGGGAGATTGTAGAAGATTCATGGCACTCTTTGATGAAGTGACGATTTAGAAGATTCATGGCAATGCTTGTCCAAGGGAATATGTAGAAGATTCATGGCACTTGATGATGAAGGGAGGATGTATACGATTCATCGCAGTATTTGACAAAGGGAGGGTGTAGATAATCCATTGCACTATTTGATGAAGGGAAGATATCGAAGATTATTGGCACTGCTTGATGAAGGGAAGATGTAGAAGACTCATGGCTCTAATTGTCAGAGGGAAGATGTAGAGTATTCATGGTACTGTTTGACGAATGGTGGATGTAGAAGGTTCCTGGCAGTGTTTCACCAAGGAAGAATGTGAAATATTCATGGTACTATTTGATGAAGGGAGGATGTAGAAGACTCGTGGCAGTACTTGGCGAAGGGAAGATGTAGAAGGTTCGTGGCACTGATTGACGAAGGAAGGACATGGAAGATTCAAGGCACTATTTGATGAAGGGAAGATGTTGAAGATCTATGGCACTATTTGATGAAGGGAGTATGTAGAAATTTCATGGCACTATTTGATGAAGGAAGGATGTTGAAGATTCATAGCACAATTTTGCGAAGGGAGGTTGTAGAATATTCATGGCACTATTTGATGAAGTGACGATTTAGATGATTCATGGCAATGTTTGGCCAAGGGAATATGTAGAAGATCCATGATACTAGATGATAAAGGGAGGATGTATACGATTCATAGCACTATTTGACAAAGGGTGGATGTAGATCATCCATTGCACTATTTGACGAAGGGAAGATATCGAAGATTATTGGCACTGTTTGATGAAGGGAAGATGTAGAAGATTCATGGCTATATTTGTCGGAGGGAAGATGTAGAGTATTCAGAGCACTGCTGACAAAGGAATGATGTCGAATATTCCATGGCACTGTTTGATGAATGGTGGATGTAGAAGCTTCCTGGCAGTATTTCGCTGAGGAAGGATGTGGAATATTCATGGTACTATTTGACAAGGGAGGATGTAGAAGATTCATGGCAGTATTTGATGAAGGGAAGATGTAGAAGATTCATGGCTTTCTTTGTCGGAGGGAAGATGTAAAGAATTCATGGCACTGTTTGACCAAGTAACGATGTAGAATATTCCATTACACTGTTTGATGAATGGTGGATGTAGAAGGTTCCTGGCATTGTTTCGCTAAGGAAAGATGTGGAATATTCATGGTACTATTTGACGAAAGGAGGATGTAGAAGATTCATGGCCGTATTTGATGAAGGGAAGATGTAGAAGATTCATGGCACTATTTGATGAAGTGACGATTTAGAAGATTCATGGCCATGTTTGTCCAAGGGAATATGTAGAAGATTCATGGTACTTGATGATGAAGGGAGGATATATACAATTCATAGCAGTATTTGACAAAGGGAGGAAGTAGATAATCCATTGTACTATTTGACGAAGGGAAGATATCGAAGATTATTGGCACTGTTTGATGAAGGGAAGATGTAGAAGACTCATGGCTCTAATTGTCGGGGGAAGATGTAGAATATTCATGGCACTGCTGATGAAGGAACTATGTAGAATATTCCATGGCACTATTTGATGAACAGTGGATGTAGAAGGTTCCTGGCAATATTTCACCAAGGAAGAATGTGAAATATTTATGGTACTATTTGACAAAGGGTGGATGTAGAGGATTCGTGGCAATATTTGATGAAGGGAAGATGTAGAAGATTCGAGGCACTATTTGGCAAAGGGAAGATGTTGAAGATCTATGGCACTATTTGATGAAGGGAGTATATAGAAATTTCATGGCACTATTTGACGTAGGAAGGATGTTGAAGATTCATGGCACAATTTTACAAAGGGAGGTTGTAGAATATTCATGGCACTATTTGATGAAGTGACGAATTAGATGATTCATGGCAATGTTTGGCCAAGGAAAATGTAGAAGATCCATGATACTAGATGATGAAGGGAGGATGTATACAATTCATAGCACTATTTGACAAAGGGTGGATGTAGATCATCCATGGAACTATTTGACGAAGGGAAAATATCGAAGATTATTGGCACTGTTTGATGAAGGGAAGATGTAGAAGATTCATGGCTATATTTGTCGGAGGGAAGATGTAGAGTATTCAGAGCACTGCTGACAAAGGAATGATGTCGAATATTCCATGGCACTGTTTGATTAATGGTGGATGTAGAAGCTTCCTGGCAGTATTTCGCTGAGGAAGGATGTGGAATATTCATGGTACTATTTGACAAGGGAGGATGTAGAAGATTCATGGCAGTATTTGATGAAGGGAAGATGTAGAAGATTCATGGCTTTCTTTGTCGGAGGGAAGATGTAAAGAATTCATGGCACTGTTTGACCAAGTAACGATGTAGAATATTCCATTACACTGTTTGATGAATGGTGGATGTAGAAGGTTCCTGGCATTGTTTCGCCAAGGAAAGATGTGGAATATTCATGGTACTATTTGACGAAAGGAGGATGTAGAAGATTCATGGCCGTATTTGATGAAGGGAAGATGTAGAAGATTCATGGCACTATTTGATGAAGTGACGATTTAGAAGATTCATGGCCATGTTTGTCCAAGGGAATATGTAGAAGATTCATGGTACTTGATGATGAAGGGAGGATATATACAATTCATAGCAGTATTTGACAAAGGGAGGAAGTAGATAATCCATTGCACTATTTGACGAAGGGAAGATATCGAAGATTATTGGCACTGTTTGATGAAGGGAAGATGTAGAAGACTCATGGCTCTAATTGTCGGGGGAAGATGTAGAATATTCATGGCACTGCTGATGAAGGAACTATGTAGAATATTCCATGGCACTATTTGATGAACGGTGGATGTAGAAGGTTCCTGGCAATATTTCACCAAGGAAGAATGTGAAATATTTATGGTACTATTTGACAAAGGGTGGATGTAGAGGATTCGTGGCAATATTTGATGAAGGGAAGATGTAGAAGATTCAAGGCACTATTTGGCAAAGGGAAGATGTTGAAGATCTATGGCACTATTTGATGAAGGGAGTATATAGAAATTTCATGGCACTATTTGACGTAGGAAGGATGTTGAAGATTCATGGCACAATTTTACAAAGGGAGGTTGTAGAATATACATGGCACTATTTGATGACGTGACGAATTAGATGATTCATGGCAATGTTTGGCCAAGGAAAATGTAGAAGATCCATGATACTAGATGATGAAGGGAGGATGTATACAATTCATAGCACTATTTGACAAAGGGTGGATGTAGATCATCCATGGAACTATTTGACGAAGGGAAAATATCGAAGATTATTGGCACTGTTTGATGAAGGGAAGATGTAGAAGATTCATGGCTCTATTTGTCGGAGGGAAGATGTAGAGTATTCAGGGCACTGCTGATGAAGGAACAATGTAGAATATTCCATGGCACTGTTTGACGAATGGTGGATGTAGAAGGTTCCTGGCAGCATTTCGCCGAGGATGGATGTGGAATATTCATGGTAATATTTGACAAAGGGAGGAAATAGAAGATTCATGGCAGTATTTGATGAAGGGAAGATGGAGAAGATTCGTGGCTCTATTTGTCAGAGGGAAGATGTAAAGTATTCATGGCACTATTTGACGAAGGAATGATGTAGAATATTCCATGGCACTGTTTGATGAATGGTGGATGTAGAAGGTTCCTGGCAGTGTTTTGCCAAGGAAGGATGTGGAATAGTCATGGTACTATTTGACAAAAGGAAGATGTAGAAGGTTCATGGCTGTATTTGATGAAGGGAAGATGTAGCAGCTTCATGGCATGATTTCACCAAGAAAAGATGTGGAATATTCATGGTACTATTTGACGAAGGGAGGGTGTAGAAGATTCGTGGCACTGTTTGACGAAGGGAGGACATAGAAGATTCATGGCACTATTTGGCGAAAGGAAGATGTTGAAGATCTGTGGCACAATTTGATGAAGGGAATATGTGGAAATTTCATTTCACTATTTGACGAAGAGAGGATGTTTAAGATTCATGGCACAATTTTACGAAGGGAGGTTGTTGAAGATTCATGGCACTATTTGGTGAAGTGACGATTTAGAAGATTCATGGCAATGTTTGGCCAAGGGAATATGGAGAAGATTCATGATACTAAATGACAAAGGGAGGATGTATATGATTCATAGTAATATTTGACAAAGGGTGGATGTAGATCATCCACTTCACTATTTGACGAAGGGAAGATATCGAAGATTATTGGCATTGTTCGACGAAGGGAAGATGTAGAAGATTCATGGCTCTATTTTTCAGAGGGAAGATGTAGAGTATTCAGGGCACTGCTGATGAAGGAATGATGCAGAATATTCCATGGCACTGTTTGACGAATGGTGGATGTAGAACGTTCATGGCACTATTTCGCCAAGGAAGGATGTGGAATATTCATGGTACTATTTGATGATGGGAGGATGTAGAAGATTCATGGCAGTATTTGACAAAGGAAAGATGTAGAAGATTCGAGGCACTGTTTGGTGAAGGGAAGATGTTGAAGATCTATAGCACTATTTGATGAAGGGAGTATGTAGAAATTTCATGGCACTGTTTGACAAAGGGAGGATGTAGAAGATTCATGGCACTATTTCACCAAGGAGGGATGTGGAAGTTTAATGGTACTATTTGACGAAAGGAAGATGCAGAAGATTAATGGCACTATTTGACCAAGGAAGGATGTGGAAGATTCATGGCACAATTTTACGAAGGGAAGTTGTAGAATATTCATGGCACTATTTGATGAAGTGACGATTTAGATGATTCATGGCAATGTTTGGCCAAGGAAATATGTAGAAGATCAATGATACTAGATGATGAAGGGAGGATGTATACAATTCATAGCACAATTTGACAAAGGGTGGATGTAGATCATCCATGGCACTATTTGACGAAGGGAAGATATCGAAGATTATTGGCACTGTTTGATGAAGGGAAGATGTAGAAGATTCGTGGCTCTATTTGGGGGAGGGAAGATGTAAAGTACTCATGGCACTATTTGACGAAGGAACTATGTAGGATATTCCATGGCACTGTTTGACGAATGGTGGATGCAGAAGGTTCCTGGTAGTGTTTCGCCAAGGAAGGATGTGGAATACTCATGATACTATTTGATGAAGGGAGGATGTAGAAGATTCGTGGCACTGTTTGACGAAGGGAGGACATAGAAAATTAATGGCACTATTTGGCGAAGGGAAGATTTTGAAGATCTATGGCACTATTTGATGAAGGGAGTATGTAGGAATTTCATGGCACTATTTGACCAAGGAAGGATGTTGAAGATTCATGGCACAATTTTACAAAGGGAGGTTGTAGAAGTTTCATGGCACTATTTGGTGAAGTGACGATTTAGATGATTCATGGCAATGTTTGGCCAAGGGAATATGGAGAAGATTCATGATACTAAATGATGAAGGGAGGATGTATATGATTTATAGCACGATTTGACAAAGGGTGGATGTAGATCATCCATTGCACTATTTTCCGAAAGGAAGATATCGAAGATTATTGGCACTGTTTGATGAAGGGAAGATGTAGAAGATTCATGGCTCTATTTGTCGGAGGGAAGATGTAGAGTATTCAGGGCACTGTTGATGAAGGAACGATGTAGAATATTCCATGGCACTGTTTAACGAATGGTGGATGTAGAAGATTCCTGGCAGTATTTTGCCGAGGAAGGATGTGGAATATTCATAGTACTATTTGATGATGGGAGGATGTAGAAGATTCATGGCAGCATTTGACAAAGGAACGATGTAGAAGATTCGTGGCACTGTTTGACGAAGGGAGGACATAGAAGATTCATGGCACTATTTGGCGAAGGGAAGATGTTGAAGATCTATGGCACTATTTGAGGAAGGGAGTATGTAGAAATTTAATGGCAATGTTTGACAAAGGGAGGATGTAGAAGATTCATGGCACTATTTCACCAAGGAAGGATGTGGAAGATTAATGGTACTATTTGACGAAGGGAAGATGCAGAAGATTAATGGCACTATTTGACCAAGTAAAGATGTGGAAGATTCATGGCACAATTTTGCGAAGGGAGGTTGTAGAATATTCATGGCACTATGTGATGAAGTGATGATTTAGATGATGCATGGCAATGTTTGGCCAAGGGAATATGTAGAAGATCAATGATACTAGGTCATGAAGGGAGGATGTATACGATTCGTAGCACTATTTGACAAAGGGTGGATGTAGATCATCTATGGCACTATTTGATGAAGGGAAGATATCGAAGATTATTGGCACTGTTTGATGAAGGGAAGATGTAGAAGATTCATGACTCTATTTGTCAGAGGGAAGATGTCGAGTATTCAGGGCACTGCTGATAAAGTAACGATGTCGAATATTCCATGGCACTGTTTGATGAATGGTGGATGTAGAAGGTTCCTGGCAGTATTTCACCAAGGAAGGATGTGGAATATTCATAGTACTATTTGGCGAAGGGAATATGTAGAAAATTCGTGGAACTGTTTGACGAAGGGAAGATGTTGAAGATCTATGGCACTATTTGATGAAGGGAGTATGTAGAACTTTCATGGCACTATTTGATGAAGGTAGGATATTGAAGATTCATGGCACAATTTTAGGAAGTGTGGTTGTAGAAGATTCATGGCACTATTTGGTGAAGTGATGATTTAGAAGATTCATGACAATGTTTGGCCAAGGGAATATGGAGAAGATTCACGATAATAAATGACGAAGGGAGGATGTATATGATTCATAGCACTATTTGACAAAGGGTGGATGTAGATCATCCATTGCACTATTTGACGAAGGGAAGATATCGAAGATTATTGGCACTGTTTGGCGAAGAGAAGATGTAGAAGATTCGTGGCTCTATTTATCGGAGGGAAGATGTAGAGTATTCAGGGCATTGCTGATGAAGGAACGATGCAGAATATTCCATGGCACTGTTTGATGAATGGTGGACGTAGAAAGTTCTGGCAGTATTTTGCCAAGGAAGGATGTGGAATATTTATGGTACTATTTGACGAAGGGAGGATGTAGAAGATTCATGGCAGTATTTGATGAAGGAAAGATGTAGAAGATCTATAGCACTATTTGATGAAGGGAGTAAGTAGAAATTTCATGGCACTGTTTGACAAAGGGAGAATGTAGAAGATTCATTGTACTAATTTGATGAAGGGAGTATGTAGAATATTCATTGCAATATTTGATGAAGGGAGGTTGTAGGAGATTCACAGCAATATTTGGCTAAGGAAGGATGTGGAAGATTCCTGGATCTATTTGACCAATGAAGGATGTAGATATTAATGGCACTATGTGATGAAGGGAAGGTGTAGAATATTCATCGCAATATTTTATGAAGGGAAGATGTAGAAGATTGATAGCACTGTTTGATGGACGGAGGACTAGAAGATTCATGGCACTATTTGGTGAAGGGAAGGTGTTGAAGATTCATGGAAATATTTGATGAAGGGAAGATGTAAAAGATTCGTGTTACTTTTGGATGAATGGAGGACATAGAAGATTTAAGGCACTATTTGACGAAGTGAAGATGTTGAAGACTCATGGCACTATTTGACCAAAGAAGATTGTAGAAGATTCATGGCACTATTTGATGTACGGAGGATGTAGAACATTTGTGCTACTGTTTGACGAAGGGAGGACATAGCAGATTCAGGGCACAATTTGGCGAAGGGAGGTTGTAGAAGATTCATGGCACTATTTGAAGAAGTGACAATGTAGAAGATTCATGGCACTATTTGAAGAAGTGACAATGTAGAAGATTCATGGCACTATTTGAAGAAGTGACGATGTAGAAGATTCATGGCAATATTTGATGAAGTGACGATGTAGAAGATTCATGGCAATATTTGATGAAGGGAGTATGTAGAAGATAGCTGGCACTATTTGATGAAGGGAAGATGTCAAAGACTCAAGGCACTATTTGGCGAAGGGTTGATGTTGAAAATTTATGGCACTATTTGATATAGTAGTAAGTAGAAAATTCATGGTACTGTTTGACGAAGCGAGGATATAGAAGTTTAATGCCACTATGTCACCAAGGAAGGATGTGGAAGTTTCATGGTAGTATTTGACGAAGGAAGGATATTGACGATTCATGGCACAATTTGACAAAGATTGGTTGTAGCAGATTCATGGCACTATTTGATGAAGGGAGTATGTAGAAGATTCATGGCCCTGTTTGCCGAAGGGAGGATGTTGAAGATTTATGGCACTATTTGACCAAGGATTGACATGGAAGATTCCATGGCACTATTTGCAGAAGGTTGGATCTAAAAGATTCATGGCACTGATTGCTGAAGGGAGGATGTAGAAGATTCATGGCAGTATTGGACACAGGGAGGTTGTAGAAGATTTATGGCACTATTTGATAAAGGGAAGATGTCAAAGAATAATGGCGCTATTTGACAAAGGGACAATGCAGAATATTCTATGGCACTGTTTTAGAAGGAAAGATGTAGAAGATCCATGGCACGAGATGAAGAAGGGAGGATGTAATCCATTCATAGCACTATTTGACAAAGGGAGGATGTAGACAATCCATGGCACTATTTGACGAAGGGAAGATATAGAATATTATTAGCACTGTTTGATGAAGGGAAGATGTAGAAGATTCATGGCACTATTTCAGCAAGGAAGGATATGGAAGATTAATGGTACTATTTGAGGAAGGGAAGATGTTGAAGATTCATGGCACAATTTGATGAAGGGACGATGTAGAAGATTCCAAGGCACTGCTTGACGAAGTGTGACTGTAGACTGTTCGTGGCACTGTTTGACAAAGGGATGATTTAGAAGATTCATGGCACGATTTGGCCAAGGAAGGATATGGAAGATTCCTGGATCTATTTGACCAATGAAGGATGTAGTAGATTAATGGCACTATTTGATGAAGGGAAGATGTAGAAAATTGATGGCACTGTTTGACGGAGGGAGGACATAGAATATTCATGATGCTATTTGGTGAAGGGAAGGTGTTGAAGATTCATGGAAGTATTTGACAAAGTGAAGATGTAGAAGATTCGTGCTACTGTTTGATGAATGGAGGACATAGAAGATTCATGGCACTATTTGGTGAAGTGAAGATGTTGAAGATTCATGCCACAATTTGACGAAGGGTGGTTGTAGAAGATTCATGGCACAATTTGATGAAGTGACGATGTAGAAGATTCATGGCACTGTTTGACGAAGGGAGGATGTAGAAGATTCATGGCAATATTTGACCAAGGATGGATGTGGAAGATTCGTGGCACGATTTGAACAAGGAAAGATGTAGGTGATTAATGCCAGTATTTGACAAAGGGATGGAATATATTCATGGCAGTATGTGACGAAGGGAAGATGTAGAAGATTGGTGGCAGTATTTGATGAAGGGAGTATGTAGAAGATTCATGGCACTGTTTGACGAAGGTATGATGTAGAAGAATCATGGCACTGTTTAATGAAGGGAGGAAATCGAAGATTCATGGCAGTATTTGATGAAGGGATGATATAGATGATTCCATGGCATTATTTGAAGAGGATAGGCTGTAGAAGATACGTGGCACTGATTGATGAATGGAGGATGTAGAAGATTCATGGCACTATTTGTCGAATGGAGGATGTAGATGATTCATGGCACTATTTGATGAAGGGAATATGTCGATGATTGATTGCACTATTTGATTAAGGGAGTATCTTGAAGATTCATTGTAATATTTGATGAAGGGAGGGTGTAGAAGATTCACGGCACTATTTGACCAAGGAAGGTTGTGGAAGATTCCTGGCACTACTTGACCAATGAAGGATGTAGTAGATTAATGGCATGATGTGATGACGGGAAAATGTAGAAGTTTCATGGCACTATTTTACAAAGGGAAGATGTAGAAGATTCGTGCTACTGTTTGACGAAGGGAGGACATAGAAGATTCTTGGCACTATTTGGCGATGGGAGATTGCAGAAGATTCATGGCACTATTTGATGAAGTGATGACGTAGAAGATTCATGGCGCTATCTGATGAAGAGACGATGTATAATATTCCATTTCACTGTTTTAGAAGGGAAGGTGTAGAAGATCCATGGCAGTATTTGACAAAGGAAGGATGTAGAAGATTCATGGCACTATTTGACGAAGGGAGGATGTAGAAGATTCATGGCCCTATTTGACGAAGTGAAGATATCGAATATTCATGGCACTCTTTGATGAAGGGAAGATGTCGAAGATTCATGACGCTATTTGATGAATGGTTGACGTATAATATTCCATGGCACTCTTTTCGAAGGGAAGGTGTAGAAGATCCATGGCAATAAATGTCGAAGGGAGGATGTATACGATTCATAGCACTATTTGACAAAGGGAGGATATAGATAATCCATGGCATTATTTGACAAAGGGAATATATAGAAGATTGTTGGCATTGTTTGATGAAGGGAAGATGTAGAAGATTTATGGCAATATTTGATGAAAGGAAGTTATCGAAGATTCATGGCACTATTTGACAAAGGGAAGATGTAGAAGATTTATAGCACTGTTTGACGAAGAGAGGATGTAGTAGATTCATGGCACTATTTGATGATGGGATGATGTAGAAGATTCATGGCATTTTTTAGCATGGCACTGTTTGATGAAGGGTGGATATATAAGATCCATGGCAGTATTTGATGAAGGGAGGATGTAGAAGATTCATGGAACTGTTTGATAAAGGGAAGATATAGATGTTCATGGCACTATTTCATGAAGTGTAGATTTAGAAGATTCATGGCACTATTTGATGAAGGGAGTATGTTGAAGATTCATGGCACTATTTGATGAAGGGGGGATGTAGAATGTCCATGGCACTATTTGACGAAGGGAAGATGTGGAAGATTTAGGTACTATTTGTCAAAGGCAAGATTTGGATGTTTAATGGCACTATTTGATGAAGGGAAGATGTAGAGGATTCATGGGATTATTTGAACAAGGAAGGATGTAGAAGATTCATGGCACTATTTCATGAAGGGAAGATGTACAAGATTTATGGCACTGTTTAACGACGAGCAGACATAGAAGATTCATGGCACTATTTGATGAAAGGTGGATAAAGAAGATCCATGGCACTATTTGATGAAGGGAAAATGTAGAATATCCATGGCACTATTTGTTGAAAGGGTGATGTAGAAGATTCATGGAACTGTTTGACGAAGGGATGATATTGAAGATTTATGCAACTATTTGATAAAGGTAGGATGTAGAATATTCATGAAACTGTTTGAAGAAGGGATGATATAAATGATTAATGGCACTATCTGACAAAGGAAGGATGCAGAAGATAAATGGCATTATTTGATGAAGATAAGATGCAGAATATACATGGCATGATTTATCAAAGGGAAGATGTAAAAGATTCATTGCACGATTTGATCAATGAAGTTTGTAGCAGACTCATGGCAAGATTTGACCAAGGAAGGATGCAGAATATTAATGGCACTAGTTGATGAAGGGAGGATATGGAAGATTCCTGGTACTGCTTGATGAAGTGAGGATGTAGAACATTCGTGGCAGTATTTGATTAAGGACAGATGTAGAAGATTCATGGCACTATTTGACAAAGGGACGATGTAGAATATTGATGGCACTATTTGATGAAGGGAACTTGTAGAACATCATGGCACGATTTGACAAGGGGAGGATGTAGAAGATTCATTGCACTATTCGATGAAGGGTTGATGTAGATGACCCATGGCACTGTTTGAGGAATGGAAGATGCAGCAGATTCATGACACTATTTGATGAAGGGATGATCTAGAAGATTCATGGCATTTTTTGACGATGGGTTCATGTAGAAAACTCCATGGCACTGTTTGATGAAGGTGGGATGTAGAAGATTAATGGCACTCTTTGACCAAGGACGGATTTGGAAGATTCATGGTACTATTTGACCAAGGAAGGATGTAGCAGATTAGTGGCACTATTTGATGAAGGGAAGATATAAAAGATTCATAGCACTATTTGATGAAGGGAAGATGTAGAAGCTTCGTGGCACTAATTCAACAAGGAAAGATGCGGAATATTCATGGGACTATTTGACGAAGGGAGGATGTAGAATTTTCACGGCAGTATTTGACAAAGGGAAGATGTAGAAGATTCGTGGCTCTGTTTGACAAAGGGAGGACATAGAAGATTTAAGGCACTATTTGGCGAAGGGAAGATGTTGAATATTCATTGCACTATTTGATGATGTGATGACGTAGAAGACTCATGGCACTATTTCACCAAGGACGTATGTGGAAGTTTCCAAGGCACTGTTTGATGAAGTGTGAATGTAGAATGCACATGGCACTGTTTGACGAAGGGATGATTTAGAAGATTCCGTGGCACTGTTTGATGAAGGGAGGACATAGAACATTTAAGGCACTATTTGACGAATTAAGATGTTGAACATTCATGGCACAATTTGATGAAGGGAGGATGTAGCAGATTCATGGCACTATTTGACGGAGGGAGGATATAGAAGATTCATGGCACTATTTGATGGAGGGAGGATGTAGAAGATTAATGGCACTGTTTGACAAATGGAGGATGTAGAAGATTCATGGTACTATTTGATGAAGGGATGATGTAGAAGATGCATGGCCTTTTTTGACGAAGGGTGGATGTAGAACATTCCATGGCACTGTATGATGAAGGTGGGATATAGAAGATCCATGGCACTATTTGATGAAGAGAACATGGAGACGACTCATGGCACTATTTGATGAAGGTAGGAAATAGATGAATCTTGGCACTATTTAAGGAAGGGAGGATGTAGAAGATTAATGGCTCTATTTGACCAAGGAGGGATGTGGAAGATTCACGGTACTATTTGACCAAGGGAGGATGTAGTAGATTAGTGGCACTATGTGATGAAGGGAAGATGTTGAAGATTCGTAGCACTATTTGATGAAGGAAAATGTAGAAACTTCATGGCACTATTTCACCAAGGAAAGATGTGCTATATTCATGGCACTATTTGATGAAGGGAGTATGCAGAAGATTCATGGCTTTGTTTGATGAAGGGAGGCTGTAGAAGATTCATGGCACTATTTCATCAAGGAAGAATGTGGAAGATTAATGGTACTATTTGACGAAGGGAAGATGTTGAAGATTCATGGCACGATTTGATGAAGGGAGGATGTAGAAGATTCCAAGGCACTGTTTGATGAAGCGTGAATGTAGCATGTTAATGGCACTGTTTTTGGAAGAGATAATGTAGAAGAATCATGGCACTCTTTAATGAAGGGAGGAAATAGAAGATCGATGGCAGTATTTGATGAAGGGCTGATATAGAAGATTCCATGGCACTATTTCAAGAAGTTAGGATGTAGAGGCTTCGTGGCACTGATTGATGAATGGAGGATGTAGCAGATTCATGGCACTATTTGTCGAAGGGAGGATGTGAAAGATTCAAGGCTCTGTTTGATGAAGGGAAGATGTAGATGATTCATGGCACTATTTGATGAAGGGAGGGTGTAGAAGATTCATGGCACTATTTGACCAAGGAAGGATGTGGAAGATTCTTGGCACTATTTCACCAATGAAGGATGTCGTAGAGTAATAGCACTATGTGATGAAGGGAAGATGTAGAAGATTCATGGCACTACTTTACGAAGGGAAGATGTAGAAGATTTGTGCTAATGTTTGACGAAGGGAGGACATAGAAGATCCATGGCACTATTTGGTGAAGGGAAGATGTTGAAGATTCATGGCACAATTTGACAAAGAAAGGTTGTAGAAGATTCATGGCACTATTTGATGTAGTGATGATACAGAAGTTTCATGGCAATGTTTGACAAAGTGAAGATGTAGAACATTCATGCCACTATTTGTCCAAGGGAGGATGTAGCAGATTCTTGGCATCATTTCATGAAGGGAGTATGCGGAAGATTGATGGCACTGTTTGACGAATGGTTCATGGCACTATTTCGCCAAGGAAGGATGTGGCATATTCATGGTACTATTTGATGAAGTGAGGATATCGAAGATTCATGGCAGTATTTGATGAAGGGAAATGTAGAAGTTTCATGCCACTGTTTAACAAAGGGAGAATGTAAAAGATTCATGGCAATATTTGACCAAGGATGGATGTGGAAGATTCAAGGGACTATTTGAACAAGGAACGATGTAGTGGATTAGTGGCATTATGTGATGAAGGGAAGATGCAGAAGATTTATAGCACTATTTGTTGAAGGGAAGATGTAGAAGCTTCATGACACTATTTCAGTAAAGAAAGATGTGGAATATTCATGGTACTATTTGACAAAGTGAGGATGTAGAAGATTCGTGGCAGTATTTGATGAAGGGCAGATGTAGAAGTTTCATGGCACTGTTTGAGGAAGGGAGGGTTTAGAAGATTCATGGCAATATTTGACCAAGGATGGATGTGGAAGATTCATGGCACTGTTTGAACAAAGAAGGATGTAGTAGATTAACAACACTATTTGACGAAAAGATGTAGTAGATTCATGGCAGTATTTGATGAAGGGAAGATGTAGAAGATACATGGCACTATATGATGAAGGGAAGATGTCAAAGATTCAAGGCACTATTTGGCGAAAGGTTGATGTTGAAGATTTATGGCACTATATGAAGAAGGTAGTAAGTAGAAAATTCATGGCACTGTTTGATGAAGAGAGGATCTAGAAGATTAATGCCACTATTTCACGAAGGAAGGATGTGGAAGATTCATGGTACTATTTGACGAAGGAAGGATGTAGAAGATTCATGTCACAATTTGATGAAGGGTGGTTGTAGAAGATTCATGGCACTATTTGATGAAGGGAAGATGTAGAAGCTTCATGGCACTATTTCACCAAAGAAAGATGTGCAATATTCAGGGTACTATTTGACGGTGAGGATGTAGATAATTCATGGCACTATTTGATGAAGGGAAGACGTAGAAATTTCATGGCACTGTTTGACGAAGGGAGGATGTAAAAGATTCATGGCAATATTTGACCAAGGATGGATGTGTAAGATTCATGGCACTATCTGAACAAGGAAGGATGTAGTAGACTAATGACACTATTTGACAAAGAGATGTAGTAGATTCATGGCAGTATTTGATGAAGGGAGTATGTGGAAGATCATGGCACTATTTGATGAAGGGAAGATGTCAAAGATTCAAGGCACTATTTGGCAAAGGGTTTATGTTGAAGATTTATGGCACTATTTGATGAAGGTAGTAAGTAGAAAATTCGCAGCAATGTTTGATAAAAGGAGGATGTAGAAGATTAATGCCACTATTTCGCCAAGAAAGGATGTGGAAGATTCATGATACTATTTGACGAAGGAAGGATGTTGAAGATTCATGGCATAATTTGACGAAGGGTGGTTGTAGCAGATTCATGGCACTATTTGATGCAGGGAGCATGTAGAAGATTCATGGCAGTGTTTGACGAAGGGAAGTTGTAGAAGATTTATGGCACTATTTGACCAAGAATGGATATGGAAGATTCGATGGCACTATTTGAAGAAGGTAGGATGTAGAGGATTCGTGGCACTATTTGACGAAGGGAAGATATAGAATATTACTGGCACTGTTTGACGAAGGGAAGATGTAAAAGATTCATGGTACTATATGATGAAGGGAAGATGTCGAAGCTTCAAGGCACTATTTGACAAAGGGACGATGTAGAATATTCATGGCACTGTTTGACGAATGGAAAATGCAGCAGATTCATGGTGCTATTTGATGAAGGGAGGGTGTAGAAGATTCAGGGCACAATTTGACCTAGGAAGGATGTGGAAGATTCCGGCCCAACTTGACCATTGAAGGATGTAGTAGACTAATGGCACTATGTGATGAAGGGAAGATGTGGAAGATTCATGGCACTACTTTACAAAGGGAAGATGTAGAGGATTCGTGCTACTGTTTGATGAAAGGAGGACACAGAAGATTCATGGCATTATTTGGCAAAGGGAAGGTCTTGAAGATTCATAGCACAATTTGACGAAGGGAGGTGGTTGAAGATTCATGTCACTATTTGACAAAGTGATGATGTAGAATATTCCATGGCACTGTATGATGAAGGTGGGATATAGAAGATCCATGGCACACTTTTATGAAGGGAGGATGCAGAAGATTCATGGCACTATTTCACAAAGGGACAATGTAGAATATTGATGGCACTATTTAATGAAGGGAAGATGTAGGACATTCATGGCACGATTTGATAAAGGGAGGATGTAGAAGATTCATGTCACTATTTGACCAATGAAGGATGCAGTAGATTAGTGGCACTATGTGATGAAGTGTAGATGTAGAAGATTCATAGCACTATTTCATGAAGGGAAGATGTAGAAGCTTCATGGCACTATTTGACAAAAGGATGATGTAGAAGATTCATGGCACTATTTGATGCAAGGAAGATGTAGAGGATTCATGGCACTATTTGACAAAAGGATGATGTAGAAGATTCATGGCACTATTTGATGCAAGGAAGATGTAGAGGATTCATGGCACTATTTGATGAAAGGACGATACAGAAGATTAATGGCACTATTTCACGAAGGGAAGAGGTAGAAGATTCTTGGCACTATTTGATGAAGGGAAGATGTAGAAGATTAATGGCACTTTTTGACCAAGGAAGGATGTGGAAGATTCATGTCACTATTTGACCAAGGAAGGATGCAGTGGATTAGTGGCACTATGTGATGAAGGGAAGATGTTGAAAATTCATAGCACTATTTGAAGAAGGGAAGATGTAGAAGCTTCATGGAACTGTTTGATGAAGGGAGGATGGAGAAGATTCATTTCACTATTTGACAGAGGGAAGATTTAGAAGATTAATAGCACTGTTTGACGAAGGTACAATGTAGAAGATTCCAAGGCACTGTTTAATGAAGAGTGAATGTAGAAAGTTCCTCACACTGTTTGATGAACGGATGTTGTAGGAGATTCATGGCATGATTTGTTGAAGGAAAAGTAGAAGTTTCAGGGCAGTATTTGACAAAGGGCTGATGTAGACGATTCCATGGAACTATTTGAAGAACAAAGGATATTAAAGATTCGTTGCACTGTTTGATGGAGGGAGGATGTAGAAGATACATGGCACTATTTGATGAACCGAGGATGTAGAAGATTCATGGCACTATTTGACCAAGGAAGGATGTAGTTGCTTAGTGGCACTATGTGATAAAGTAAAGATGTAGAAGATTCATAGCACCATTTGATGAAGGGAAGATGTAGAATCTTCATGGCACTATTTTGCACAGCAAGGATGTGGGATATTCATGGTACTATTTGACGAAGGGAGGATGCAGAAGATTCATTGCAGTATTTGACGAAGGGACGATGTAGAAGATTTACGGCATTGTTTGTTGAAGGGAGGAAATAGAAGATTCATGGCACTATTTGGTGAAGGGAAGATGTTGAAGATTCAAGGTACTATTTGATGAAGGGTGTATGGAGAAGATTCATGGCCCTATTTGACCAAGGAAGGATTTGGAAGATTCCTGGCACTATTTGACCAATGAAGGATGTAGTAGATTAATGGCACTATGTGATGAAGGGGAGATGTAGAAGATTCATGGCAGTATTTGATGAAGGGAAGATGTAGAAATTTGATGGCACTGTTTGATGAAGGGAAGATGTCGATGATTCAAGGCACTATTTGTTGAAGGGAGGATGTTGAAGATTCATTGCACTATTTTATGAAGGGAGTATGTTGAAGATTCAGTGTAGTATTTGATGAAGGGAGGATGTAGATGATTTATGGCAGCATTTGACAGAGGAGGATGTAGAAGATTAATGGTACTGTTTGATGAAGAAATGATGTAGAAGAGTCCAAGGGTAAATGTAGAAGCTTCATGGCAGTATTTGATGAAGGGATGATGTAGAAGATTCATGGCACTGCTTGATGAAGGGAAGATGTCGATGATTCATGGCACTATTTGTTGAAGGGAGGATGTTGAAGATTCATTGCACTATTTTATGAAGGGAGTATGTTGAAGATTCAGTGTACTATTTGACCAAGGAAGGATTTGGAAGATTCCTGGCACTATTTGACCAATGAAGGATGTAGTAGATTAATGGCACTATTTTACGAAGGGAAGATGTAGAAATTTGATGGCACTGTTTGACAGAGGGAGGACATAGAAGATTCATGGCACTATTTGGTGAAGGGAGGATGTTGAAGATTCATGGAAGTATTTGACGAAGGGAAGATGTCAAAGATTAGTGCTACTGTTTGATGAAGCGAGGATATAGAAGATTAATGGCACTATGTAGCGAAAGGAATATGTTGAAGATTCATGGCACAGTTTTACAAAGGGAGGTTGTAGAAGATTCATGGCACTACTTGACGAAGGGAGGATGTTGATTCATGGCACAATTTGACGAAGGGAGGTTGTAGAAGATTCATGGCACTATTTGTTGAAGTGATGATGTAGAAGATTCATGGCAATGTTTGGCGAACGGAAGATGTTGAAGATTCATGACACTATTTGATGAAGGGAGAACGTTGACAAAGGGAGGATGTTTTGAAGATTCAGGGCACAATTTGGCAAAGGGAGGTTGTAGAAGATTCATGGCACTATTTGATGAAGGGGGGATATCGAAGATGCTTGGCTCTATCTGATAAAGGGAAGATGTGGAAGATTCGTGGCACTATTGGATGAAAGCGGGATGTAGAATGTCCATGGCACCATTTGACGAAGGGAAGATGTGGAAGATTAATGGCACTATCTGACAAAGTGAAGATGTGGAAGATTAATGGCACTATTTGAGGAAGGTAAGCAGGACAAGATTCATGGCACTATTTGACAAAGGGACGATGTAGAATATTCATGGCACTATTTGATGGAGGGAAGATGTAGAACATTCATGGCACAACATTAGGAGGGGACGATGTAGAAGATTCGTGGCACTATTTGATGAAGGGTGGGTGTAGAAGACACATGGCACTATTTAACGAAGGGAGGAAGTCGAAGATTCATGGCACTATTTGATGAAGGGAAGATGTAGAAGATTTATGGCACTGTTTGACGAAGAGAGGATGTAGATGCTCAGGGCACTATTTCATGAAGCGTAGATTTAGAAGATTCCTGGCACTATTTTATGCAGATAGTATGTAGAAAATCCATGGTACTGTCTGGCGAAGATTGGATGTAGAAGATTCATGGCACTATTTCGCCAAGGAAGGATTTGGAAGATTCATGGTACTATTTGACAAGGGGAGGAAGTTGAAGATTAATGGCACAATTTGACGAAGGGAGGAAGTCGAAGATTCATGGCACTATTTGATGAATGGAAGATGTAGAAGATTCATGGAACTGTTTGACGAAGTGAAGGTGTAGATGTTCATGGCAATATTTCATCAAGCGTAGATTTGGAAGATTCCTGGCACCATTTGATGTAGGTAGCATGTAGAAAATCCACAGCACTGTCTGACAAAGGGAGGATGTAGAAGATTCATGGCACTATTTCGCCAAGGAAGGATGTGCAACATTCATGGTACTATTTGATGAAGGGAGAATGTTGAAGCTTCATTGAAGTATTTCATGAAGTGAGGTTATTGAGGATTCATGGCTTAATTTGATGAAGGGAGGTTGTCGAAGATTCATGGCACTATTTGATGAAGTGACGATGTAGAAGATTCATGGCAATGTTTAGTGAAGGGAAGATGTTGAAGATTCATGGGACTATTTGACGAAGGGAAGATGTTGAAGATTCATAGCACTATTTGATGAAGGGAGTATGTAGAATATTCATGGCACTGTTTGACGAAGGGAGCATGTAGAAGCTTCATGGCACTATTTCACCAAGGAAGGATGTGGAAGATTCATGGCACAATTTGATGAAGGGAGGATGTCGAAAATTCAAGACTCTATTTGTCAGAGACAGGTTGTAGAGGATTCATGGCACTGCTTGACAAAGGGAAGATGTAGAAGATATATGGCACTATTTGATGTAGGTAGTATGTAGAAAATTCACAGCACTCTCTGACCAAGGGAGGATGTAGAAAATTCATGGCACTATTTCGCCAAGGAAGGATGTGGAAGATTCATGGTACTATTTGACGAAGGGAGGATGTTGAAGATTGATGGAAGTATTTGATGAAGTGAGGTTGTTGAAGATTCATGGCATAATTTGACGAAGGGAGGTTGTTGAAGATTCATTGCACTATTTGACGAAGGGAGCATATAGAAGATTCATTGCAATATTTCACCAAGGAAGGATGTGGAAGACTCATGGCACAATTTGACGAAGGGAGGATGTCGAAAATTCATGGCTCTATTTGTCAGAGCAAGGAGGTAGAGGATTCACAGCACTGTTTGACAAAGGGATGATGTAGAATATTCCACAGCACTGTTTGACGAAGGTTTATGTAGAAGGTTCCTAGCACTCTTTGATGAAGGGATGATGTAGAAGATTCATGGCACTGTTTGATGAAGGGTGTACTTAGAACATTCAGGGCAGTATTTGACGAAGAGAGGATGTAGAATATTCCATGGAACTATTTGAAGAATGAAGGATGTAAAAGGTTCATGGCAATGTTTGATGAAGGGTGCATGTAGAAGATTCATGGCTCCAGTTGACGAAGGGCAGAATTAGAAGAATCATGGCACTATTTGATGAAGGGAGTATGTAGAAGATTCCTGGCACTATTTGATGTAGGGAGGATGTAGAAGATTCATGGCACTATTTCACCCTGGGTGGAATTGGAAGATTCATGGCACTATTTGATGAAGGGAGGATGCAGAAGATTCATGTCACTATTTGACCATGGATAGATGTGGAAAATTCATGACACTATGTGATGAAGGGAAGATGTACAAGATTTATGGCACTGTTTGACGAAGGAATGATGTAGAAGATTCATGGCACTATTTGATGAAGGGTGGGTGTAGAAGACACATGGCACTGTTTGACGAAGGGAGGAAGTCGAAGATGCATGGCACTCTTTGTGAAGTGTAGATGGAGAAAATTTATGGCACTGTTTGATGAAGAGATGATGTAGGTGCTCAAGAACTATTTCATGAAGGGTAGATTTAGAAGATTCCTGGCACCATTCAATGTAGGCAGTATGTAGAAAATCCACGACACTGTCGGACGAATGGAGGATGTAGAAGATTCATGACACTATTTCACCAAGGAAGGATGTGGTAGATTCCATGGTACTATTTGGCGAGGGGAGAAAGTTGAAGATCAAAGGCACAATTTAATGAAGGGAGGTCGTAGAAAAATTCATTGCACTATTTGAAGAAGTGATGATGTAGATAATTCATGGCAATGTTTGACGAAGGGAAGATGTAGAACATTGCTAGCACTATTTGACGAAGTGAAGATATAGCAGATTCATGGCACTATTTGTTGACGGGAGTTTGTAGAAAATTCATGGCCCTGTTTCACGAAGAGAGAATATTGAAGATTCATGGCACTATTTGACCAAAGATTGATGTACAATATTCATGGCACTATTTGAACAAGAAAGGATGTAGCAGATTAATGGCAGTATTTGATGAAGGGAGGACGTCGAAGATTCATGGCATTATTTGGTGAAGGCAATATGTTGAAGATGCATAGCACTGTTTGACGAATGGAGCATGTAAAAGATTCATGGCACTATTTCACCAAGGAAGGATGTGGCAAATTAATGGTACTATTTGACGAACGGAAGATGTTGACGATTCATGGCACAATTTGACGAAGGGAGGATGTCGAAGATTCATATCCCTATTCGTTGGAAGGAGGATGTAAAGGATTCCTGGCACTTTTTGAAGAAGGGACGATGTAGAATATTCCATGGCACTGTTTGATGAAGGGTGGATGTAGAAGATTCATCGCTCTATTTGACCAAGAATGGATGCGGAAGATTCATGGCACTATTTGATGAAGGGAAGATATACGAGATTTATGGTGTTGTTTGACGAAGTGAAGAATTAGAAGATTCATGGCACTATTTCATGAAGGGAAGATGTTGAAGATTGATGGCACTATTTGATAAATGGACGATGTAGAATATTCATGGCACTATTTGATGAAGGGAACATGTAAAACATTCATGGCACAATATGACGAGGCGAGGATGTAGAAGAATCACGGCAGTATTTGATGAAGGGTGGGTTTAGAAGACCCATGGCACTGTTTGACAAAGGGAGGAAGTCGAAGATTCATGACCCTATTTGATGAAGGGAAAAAGTAGAAGACTTATGGCACTGTTTGATGAAGAGAGGATGTAGAATGTTCATGGAACTGTTTGATGAAGTGAAGATGTAGATGTTCATGGCACTATTTAATCAATCATAGATTTAGAAGATTCCTGGCACTATTTGATGTAGGTAGTATGTAGAAAATCCACAGCACTGTCTGACAAAGGGAAGATGTAGAAGATTCATGGCACTATTTCGCCAAGGAAGGATGTTTAAGATTCACGCTAATATTTGACAAAGGGAGAATGTTGAAGATTCATGGCACTATTTTGCCAAGGAAGGATGTGTAAGATTCATGGTACTATTTGACAAAGGGAGGATGTCAAACATTCATGGCTCTATTTGTCAGAGCAAGGATGTAGAGGATTCATGGCACTGTTTGACGAAGGGACGATGTAGAATATTCCATGGCACTGCTTGACGAAGGGTGGATGTAAGAGGTTCCTAGCACTCTTTGACGAAGGCATGATGTAGAAGATTCTTGGCACTGTTTGATGAGGGGTGAACATGGAAGATTCAGGGCAGTATTTGACGAAGGGAGGATGTAAAGATTCCATGGAACTATTTGAAGAACGTAGGATGTAAAAGATTCATGGCAATGTTTGACGAAGGGAGGATGTAGAAGATTCATGGCACTATTTGACCATGGATGGGTGTGGAAGATTCATGGCACTATGTGATGAAGGGAAGATGTACAAGATTTATGGCACTGTTTGGTGATGGAAGGATGTAGAAGTTTCATGGCACTATTTGATGAAGGGAAGATGTCAAAGATTCATGGCACTATTTGACAAAGGGACAATGTAGAATATTCATGGCACTAATTGATGGAGGGAAGATGTAGAACATTCATGGCACAACATTAGGAGGGGACGATGTAGAAGATTCATGGCACTATTTGATGAAGGGAAGATGTAGAAGATTTGTGGCATTGTTTGGCGAAGAGATGATGTAGACGCTCAGGGCACTATTTCATGCAGGGTAGATTTAGAAGATTCCTGGCACTATTTGATGTAGGTAGTATGTAGAAAATCCATGGTACTGTCTGACGAAGGTTGGATGTAGAAGATTCATGGTACTATTTCGCCAAGGAAAGATTTGGAAGATTCATGGTACTATTTGACAAGGGGAGGAAGTTGAAGATTGATGGCACAATTTGACGAAGGAAGTCGAAGATTCATGGCACTATTTGATGAATGGAAGATGTCGAAGAAATATGGCACTGTTTGAAGAAGAGAGGATGTAGAAGATTCATGGAACTATTTGATGAAGTGAAGATGTAGATGTTCATGGCACTATTTCATCAAGCGTAGATTTGGAAGATTCCTGGCACTATTTGATGTAGGTAGCATGTAGAAAATCCACGGCACTGTCTGACAAAGGGAGAATGTAGAAGATTCATGGCACTATTTCGCCAAGGAAGGATGTGCAACATTCATGGTACTATTCGATGAAGGGAGAATGTTGAAGATTAATGGCACAATTTGATGAAGGGAGGTTGTAGAAAACTCATGGCACTATTTGATGAAGTGACAATGTTGACGTTTCATGGCAATGTTTGATGAAGGGAAGATGTTGAACATTCCAGGCAATATTTGATGAAGTGAAGACGTAGCAGATTCATGGCACTATTTGATGACGGGAGTATGTAGAAGATTCATGGCACTGTTTGGCGAAGAGAGGATGTTGAAGATTCTTGGCACTATTTGACCAAAGATTGATGTGGACGATTCATGGCACTATTTGAACAAGGAAGGATGTATTAGATTCATGGCAGTATTTGACGAAGGGAAGATGTAGAAGATCGTGGCACTATTTGATGGAGGGAGGACATAGAAGATTCATGGCATTATTTGCCAAAGGGAAGATGTTGAAGATTCATGGCAATGTTTGATGAATGGAGCATGTAGAAGATTCATGGCACTATTTCACCAAGGAATGATGTGGCAGTTTAATGGTACTAATTGACGTAGTGAAGATGTAGAAGATTCATGGCTCTATTTGTTGGAAGGAGGATGTAGAGGATTCATGGCACTATTTGATGAAGGGACGATGTAGACTATTCCATGGCACTGTTTGACGAAGGCTGGAAGTAGCAGCTTCGTGGCACTGTTTGCTGAACTGATGATGTAGAAGATTCATGGCACTATTTGACCATGGATGGATGTGGAAGATTCATGGTACTTTGTGATGAAGGGAAGATTACAAGCTTTATGGCACTGTTTGATGAAAGGAAGATGTAGAAGATTCATGGCACTCTTTGACGAAGGGATGATGTAGAAGATTGATGGCACTATTTGACAAAGGAAGGATGCAGAAGATAAATGGCATTATTTGATGAAGGTAAGATGCAGAACATTCATGGCACCATTTAACAAAGTAAAGAAGTAGTTGATTCATGGCACGATTTGACCAATGATGTTTATAGAAGATTCATGGCAAGATTTGAGCAAGGAAGGATATAGAATATTAATGGCACTAGTTGATGAATGGAGGATTTAGAAGATTCCTGGCACTGTTTGACGAAGGGAGGATATAGAACATTCAGGGCATTTTATGATGAAGGGAAGATGTAGAAGATTTATGGCTCTATTTGATGAAGTTAGTATGTAGAAAATTCACGGCACTATTTGATGAAATGACAATGTTGAAGTTTCATGGCAATGTTTGATGAAGGGAAGATGTTGAACATTCCTGGCAATACGAAGTGAAGATGTAGCAGATTCATGGCTCTATTTGATGACGGGGGTATGTAGAAGATTCATGACACTGTTTGGCAAAGAGACGATGTTGAAGATTCATGGCACTATTTGACCAAAGATTGATGTGGACGATTCATGGCACTATTTGAACAAGGAAGGATGTATTAGATTCATGGCAGTATTTGACGAAGGGAAGATGTAGAAGATTCGTGGCACTGTTTGATGGAGGGAGGACATAGAAGATTCATGGCATTATTTGCCAAAGGGAAGATGTTGAAGATTCATGGCACTGTTTGATGAATGGAACATGTAGAAGATTCATGGCACTATTTCACCAAGGAAGGATGTGGCAGTTTAATAGTACTATTTGACGTAGGGAAGATTTTGAAGATTCATAGCTCTATTTGTCGGAGGGAGGATGTAGAGGATTCATGGCACTTTTTGATGAAGGGACGATGTAGAATATTCCTTGGCACTGTTTGATGAAGGGTGGCTATAGAAGCTTCCTGGCACTGTTTGCCAAAGGGATGATGTAGAACATTCATGGCACTATTTGACCATGGATGGATGCGGAAGATTCATGGCACTTTGTAATGAAGGGTGAATGTTGAAGATTCATGGCACAATTTAACGAAGGGAGGTTGTAGGAGATTCATGGCACTATTTGATGAAGTGACGATGTAGAAGATTCATGGGGCTATTTGGCGACGGGAAGATGTGGAAGATTCATAGCACTATTTGATGAAGGTCGGATGTTGAAGATTCAGGGCACAATTTGATGAAGGGAGGTTGTAGAAGATTCATGGGACTATTTGGTGAAGGGAAGATGTTCAGGATTCATGGCATATTTGATGAAAGGAGTATGTAGAATATTCATGGCACTGTTTGACGAAGGGGGCATGTAGGAGATTCATGGCACTATTTCACCAAGGAAGGATGTTGAAGATTAATAGCACAATTTGACAAAAGGAGGTTATAGAAAATTCATGCAACTATTTGATGAAGAGTCGATGTAGAAGTTTCATGGCAATGTTTGACGAATGGAAGATGTTGAACATTCCTGGCAATATTTGTCGAAGTGAAGATGTAGCTGATTGATGGCACTTGTTGATGACAGGAGTATGTAGAAGATTCATGGCACAGTTTGGTGAAGAGAGGATGTTGAGGATTCATGGCACTATTTGAACAAGGAAGGATGTGTTAGATTCTTGGCAGTATTTGATGAAGGGAAGATGTAGAAGATTCGTGGCACTGTTTGATGGAGGAAGGACATAGAAGATTCATGGCATTATTTGGTGAAGGGAATATGTTGAAAATTCATGGCACTGTTTGACGAATGGAGCATGTAGAAGATGCATGGCACTATTTCACCAAGAAAGGATGTGGCAGATTAATGGCACAATTTGACGAAGGGAGGATGTAGAAGATTCATGGTTATATTTGTCGGAAGGAGGATGTAGAGGATTCATGGCACTTTTTGATGAAGGGACGATGTAGAATATTCCATGGCACTGTTTGATGAAGGCTGGAAGTAGCAGCTTTCTGGCACTGTTTGTCGAAGGTATGATGTAGAAGATTCATGGCACTATTTGACCATGGATGGATGCGGAAGATTCATGGCACTTTGTGATGAAGGGAAGATGTAGAAGATTCATGACACTGTCTGACGAAGGGATGATGTAGAAGATTGATGGCACTATTTGACAAAGGAAGGATGCAGAAGTTAAATGGCATTATTTGATGAAGGTAACATGCAGAATATTCATGGCACCATTTAACAAAGTAAAGAAGTAAATGATTCATGGCACGATTTGACCAATGACGTTTATAGAAGATTCATGGCAAGATTTGAGCGAGTAAGGATTTAGAATATTAATGGCACTAGTTGATGAAGGGAGGATTTAGAAGATTCCTGGCACTGTTTGACGAAGGGAGGATGTAGAACATTCATGGCCCTATTTTGCCAAGGAAGGATGTGGAAGATTCATGGTACTATTTGACGAAGGGAGGATGTTGAAGTTTCATGGAAGTATTTGATGAAGTTAGGTTGTTGAAGAGTCATGGCATAATTTAACGAAGGGAGGTTATCAAAGATTCATGGCACTATTTGACGAAGTGATGATGTAGAAGATTCATGGCAATGTTTATCAAAGGAAAGGTGTTAAAGATTCATGAGACTATTTGGCGAAGGGAAGATGTTGAAGATTCATGGCATAATTTAACGAAGGGAGGTTGCCGAAGATTCATTGCACTATTTGACAAGTGACGATGTAGTGGATTCATGGCAATGTTTAGCGAAGGGAAGATGTTGAAGATTCATGGGACTATTTGGCGAAGGGAGGATGTTGAAGATTCATGGCACTATTTGATGAAGGGAGTATGTAGAATATTCATGGCACTGTTTGACGAAGGAATTATGTAGAAGATTCATGGCACAATTTGACGAAGGAAGGATGTCAAAAATTCATGGTTCTATTTGTCAGATCAAGGATGTAGAGGATTCATGGCACTGTTTGACAAAGGGACGATGTAGAATATTCCATGGCACTGATTGACGAAGGGTGTATGTAGAAGGTTCCTAGGACTCTGACGAAGGGATGATGTAGAAGATTCATGGCACTGTTTGATGAAGGGTGTACTTAGAAGATTCAGGGCTGTATTTGACGAAGGGAGGATGTAGAATATTCCATGGAACTATTTGAAGAACGAAGGATGTAAAAGGTTCATGGCAATGTTTGATGAAGGGTGCATGTAGAAGATTCATGGCTCCAGTTGACGAAGGGCAGAATTAGAAGAATCATGGCACTATTTGATGAAGGGAGTATGTAGAAGATTCCTGGCACTATTTGATGTAGGGAGGATGTAGAAGATTCATGGCACTATTTCACCCTGGGTGGAATTGGAAGATTCATGGCACTATTTGATGAAGGGAGGTTGCAGAAGATTCATGTCACTATTTGACCATGGATAGATGTGGAAGATTCATGACACTATGTGATGAAGGGAAGATGTACAAGATTTATGGTACTGTTTTACGAAGGAATGATGTAGAAGATTCATGGCACTATTTAATGAGGGGAAGGTGTAGAACATTCACGGCACAACATGGTGAGGGGAGGATGTAGAAGATTCACGGCACTATTTGACGAAGGGTGGGTGTAGAAGACACATGGCACTGTTTGACGAAGGGAGGAAGTCGAAGAAGCGTGGCACTCTTTGTGAAGTGAAGATGTAGAAAATTTATGGCCCTGTTTGATGAAGAGAGGATGTAGGTGCTCAAGAACTATTTCATGAAGGGTAGATTTAGAAGATTCCTGGCACCATTTGCTGTAGGTAGTATGTAGAAAATCCATGGCACTGTCTGACGAATGGAGGATGATGAAGATTCATGGCACTATTTTGCCAAAGAGGGAGGTGGTAGATTCCATGGTACCATTTGGTGAGGGGAGGAAGTTGAAGATCAAAGGCACAATTTGATGAAGGGAGGTCGTAGAAAAATTCATTGCTCTATTTGAGGAAGTGACGATGTAGATAATTCATGGCAATGTTTGACGAAGGGAAGATGTAGAACATTGCTAGCACTATTTGACGAAGTGAAGATATAGCAGATTCATGGCACTATTTGTTGACGGGAGTTTGTAGAAAGTTCATGCCCTGTTTGATGAAGAGAGAATGTCAAAGATTCATGGCACTATTTGACCAAAGATTGATGTACAAGATGCATGGCACTATTTGAACAAGGAAGGATGTAGCAGATTAATGGCAGTATTTGATGAAGGGAGGACATCGAAGATTCATGGAATTATTTGGTGAAGGCAATATGTTGAAGATTCATAGCACTGTTTGAAAAATGGAGCATGTAGAAGATTCATGGCACTATTTCACCAAGGAAGGATGTGGCAGATTAATGGTACTATTTGACGAATGGAAGATGTTGAAGATTCATGGCACAATTTGACGAAGAGAGGTTATCGAAGATTCATGGCCCTATTTGTTGGAAGGAGGATGTAAAGGATTCATGGCACGTTTTGATGAAGGGACGATGTAGAATATTCCATGTCACTGTTTGACGGAGGGTGGATGTAGAAGATTCATGGCACTATTTGACCAAGAATGGATGCTGAAGATTCATGGCACTTTCTGATGAATGGAAGATGTACAAGGTTTTTGGTACGGTTTGACGAAGTGAAGATGTAGGAGATTCATGGCACTATTTGATGAAGGGAAGATGTCGAAGATTGATGGCACAATTTGATAAATGGACGATGTAGAATATTCATGGTACTATTTGATGAAGGGAACATGTAAAACATTCATGGCACAATATGACGAGTCGAGGATGTAGAAGTTTCATGGCACTATTTGATGAAGGGTGGGTGTAGAAGACCCGTGGCACTGTTTGACAAAGGGAGGAAGTCGAAGATTCATGGCACTACTTGATGAACGGAAAATGTAGAAGATTTATGGCACTGTTTGACGAAGAGAGGATGTAGAAGATTCATGGAACTGTTTGATGAAGTGAAGATGTAGATGTTCATGGCAATATTTAATCAAGCATAGATTTAGAAGTTTCCTGGCACTATTTGATGGAGGTAGTATGTAGAAAATCCAAGGCACTGTCTGACAAAGGGATGATGTAGAAGATTCATGGCACTATTTCACCAAGGAGGGATGTGCAAGATTCACGCTAATATTTGACAAAGGGAGGATGTTTAAGATTCATGGCACTATTTTACCAAGGAAGGACGTGGCAGATTAATGGTACTATTTGACGAACAGAAGATGTTGAAGATTCATGGCACAATTTGACGAAGAGAGGTTATCGAAGATTCATGGCCCTATTTGTTGGAAGGAGGATGTAAAGGATACATGGCACATTTTGATGAAGGGACGATGCAGAATATTCCATGGCACTGTTTGACGAAGGGTGGATGTAGAAGATTGATGGCACTATTTGACAAAGGAAGGATGCAGAAGTTAAATGGCATTATTTGATGAAGGTAACATGCAGAATATTCATGGCACCATTTAACAAAGTAAAGAAGTAAATGATTCATGGCACGATTTGACCAATGACGTTTATAGAAGATTCATGGCAAGATTTGAGCGAGTAAGGATTTAGAATATTAATGGCACTAGTTGATGAAGGGAGGATTTAGAAGATTCCTGGCACTGTTTGACGAAGGGAGGATGTAGAACATTCATGGCCCTATTTTGCCAAGGAAGGATGTGGAAGATTCATGGTACTATTTGACGAAGGGAGGATGTTGAAGTTTCATGGAAGTATTTGATGAAGTTAGGTTGTTGAAGAGTCATGGCATAATTTAACGAAGGGAGGTTATCAAAGATTCATGGCACTATTTGACGAAATGATGATGTAGAAGATTCATGGCAATGTTTATCAAAGGAAAGGTGTTAAAGATTCATGAGACTATTTGGCGAAGGGAAGATGTTGAAGATTCATGGCATAATTTAACGAAGGGAGGTTGCCGAAGATTCATTGCACTATTTGACAAGTGACGATGTAGTGGATTCATGGCAATGTTTAGCGAAGGGAAGATGTTGAAGATTCATGGGACTATTTGGCGAAGGGAGGATGTTGAAGATTCATGGCACTATTTGATGAAGGGAGTATGTAGAATATTCATGGCACTGTTTGACGAAGGAATTATGTAGAAGATTCATGGCACAATTTGACGAAGGAAGGATGTCAAAAATTCATGGTTCTATTTGTCAGATCAAGGATGTAGAGGATTCATGGCACTGTTTGACAAAGGGACGATGTAGAATATTCCATGGCACTGATTGACGAAGGGTGTATGTAGAAGGTTCCTAGGACTCTGACGAAGGGATGATGTAGAAGATTCATGGCACTGTTTGATGAAGGGTGTACTTAGAAGATTCAGGGCTGTATTTGACGAAGGGAGGATGTAGAATATTCCATGGAACTATTTGAAGAACGAAGGATGTAAAAGGTTCATGGCAATGTTTGATGAAGGGTGCATGTAGAAGATTCATGGCTCCAGTTGACGAAGGGCAGAATTAGAAGAATCATGGCACTATTTGATGAAGGGAGTATGTAGAAGATTCCTGGCACTATTTGATGTAGGGAGGATGTAGAAGATTCATGGCACTATTTCACCCTGGGTGGAATTGGAAGATTCATGGCACTATTTGATGAAGGGAGGTTGCAGAAGATTCATGTCACTATTTGACCATGGATAGATGTGGAAGATTCATGACACTATGTGATGAAGGGAAGATGTACAAGATTTATGGTACTGTTTTACGAAGGAATGATGTAGAAGATTCATGGCACTATTTAATGAGGGGAAGGTGTAGAACATTCACGGCACAACATGGTGAGGGGAGGATGTAGAAGATTCACGGCACTATTTGACGAAGGGTGGGTGTAGAAGACACATGGCACTGTTTGACGAAGGGAGGAAGTCGAAGAAGCGTGGCACTCTTTGTGAAGTGAAGATGTAGAAAATTTATGGCCCTGTTTGATGAAGAGAGGATGTAGGTGCTCAAGAACTATTTCATGAAGGGTAGATTTAGAAGATTCCTGGCACCATTTGCTGTAGGTAGTATGTAGAAAATCCATGGCACTGTCTGACGAATGGAGGATGATGAAGATTCATGGCACTATTTTGCCAAAGAGGGAGGTGGTAGATTCCATGGTACCATTTGGTGAGGGGAGGAAGTTGAAGATCAAAGGCACAATTTGATGAAGGGAGGTCGTAGAAAAATTCATTGCTCTATTTGAGGAAGTGACGATGTAGATAATTCATGGCAATGTTTGACGAAGGGAAGATGTAGAACATTGCTAGCACTATTTGACGAAGTGAAGATATAGCAGATTCATGGCACTATTTGTTGACGGGAGTTTGTAGAAAGTTCATGCCCTGTTTGATGAAGAGAGAATGTCAAAGATTCATGGCACTATTTGACCAAAGATTGATGTACAAGATGCATGGCACTATTTGAACAAGGAAGGATGTAGCAGATTAATGGCAGTATTTGATGAAGGGAGGACATCGAAGATTCATGGAATTATTTGGTGAAGGCAATATGTTGAAGATTCATAGCACTGTTTGAAAAATGGAGCATGTAGAAGATTCATGGCACTATTTCACCAAGGAAGGATGTGGCAGATTAATGGTACTATTTGACGAATGGAAGATGTTGAAGATTCATGGCACAATTTGACGAAGAGAGGTTATCGAAGATTCATGGCCCTATTTGTTGGAAGGAGGATGTAAAGGATTCATGGCACGTTTTGATGAAGGGACGATGTAGAATATTCCATGTCACTGTTTGACGGAGGGTGGATGTAGAAGATTCATGGCACTATTTGACCAAGAATGGATGCTGAAGATTCATGGCACTTTCTGATGAATGGAAGATGTACAAGGTTTTTGGTACGGTTTGACGAAGTGAAGATGTAGGAGATTCATGGCACTATTTGATGAAGGGAAGATGTCGAAGATTGATGGCACAATTTGATAAATGGACGATGTAGAATATTCATGGTACTATTTGATGAAGGGAACATGTAAAACATTCATGGCACAATATGACGAGTCGAGGATGTAGAAGTTTCATGGCACTATTTGATGAAGGGTGGGTGTAGAAGACCCGTGGCACTGTTTGACAAAGGGAGGAAGTCGAAGATTCATGGCACTACTTGATGAACGGAAAATGTAGAAGATTTATGGCACTGTTTGACGAAGAGAGGATGTAGAAGATTCATGGAACTGTTTGATGAAGTGAAGATGTAGATGTTCATGGCAATATTTAATCAAGCATAGATTTAGAAGTTTCCTGGCACTATTTGATGGAGGTAGTATGTAGAAAATCCAAGGCACTGTCTGACAAAGGGATGATGTAGAAGATTCATGGCACTATTTCACCAAGGAGGGATGTGCAAGATTCACGCTAATATTTGACAAAGGGAGGATGTTTAAGATTCATGGCACTATTTTACCAAGGAAGGACGTGGCAGATTAATGGTACTATTTGACGAACAGAAGATGTTGAAGATTCATGGCACAATTTGACGAAGAGAGGTTATCGAAGATTCATGGCCCTATTTGTTGGAAGGAGGATGTAAAGGATACATGGCACGTTTTGATGAAGGGACGATGCAGAATATTCCATGGCACTGTTTGACGAAGGGTGGATGTAGAAGATTGATGGCACTATTTGACAAAGGAAGGATGCAGAAGTTAAATGGCATTATTTGATGAAGGTAACATGCAGAATATTCATGGCACCATTTAACAAAGTAAAGAAGTAAATGATTCATGGCACGATTTGACCAATGACGTTTATAGAAGATTCATGGCAAGATTTGAGCGAGTAAGGATTTAGAATATTAATGGCACTAGTTGATGAAGGGAGGATTTAGAAGATTCCTGGCACTGTTTGACGAAGGGAGGATGTAGAACATTCATGGCCCTATTTTGCCAAGGAAGGATGTGGAAGATTCATGGTACTATTTGACGAAGGGAGGATGTTGAAGTTTCATGGAAGTATTTGATGAAGTTAGGTTGTTGAAGAGTCATGGCATAATTTAACGAAGGGAGGTTATCAAAGATTCATGGCACTATTTGACGAAATGATGATGTAGAAGATTCATGGCAATGTTTATCAAAGGAAAGGTGTTAAAGATTCATGAGACTATTTGGCGAAGGGAAGATGTTGAAGATTCATGGCATAATTTAACGAAGGGAGGTTGCCGAAGATTCATTGCACTATTTGACAAGTGACGATGTAGTGGATTCATGGCAATGTTTAGCGAAGGGAAGATGTTGAAGATTCATGGGACTATTTGGCGAAGGGAGGATGTTGAAGATTCATGGCACTATTTGATGAAGGGAGTATGTAGAATATTCATGGCACTGTTTGACGAAGGAATTATGTAGAAGATTCATGGCACAATTTGACGAAGGAAGGATGTCAAAAATTCATGGTTCTATTTGTCAGATCAAGGATGTAGAGGATTCATGGCACTGTTTGACAAAGGGACGATGTAGAATATTCCATGGCACTGATTGACGAAGGGTGTATGTAGAAGGTTCCTAGGACTCTGACGAAGGGATGATGTAGAAGATTCATGGCACTGTTTGATGAAGGGTGTACTTAGAAGATTCAGGGCTGTATTTGACGAAGGGAGGATGTAGAATATTCCATGGAACTATTTGAAGAACGAAGGATGTAAAAGGTTCATGGCAATGTTTGATGAAGGGTGCATGTAGAAGATTCATGGCTCCAGTTGACGAAGGGCAGAATTAGAAGAATCATGGCACTATTTGATGAAGGGAGTATGTAGAAGATTCCTGGCACTATTTGATGTAGGGAGGATGTAGAAGATTCATGGCACTATTTCACCCTGGGTGGAATTGGAAGATTCATGGCACTATTTGATGAAGGGAGGTTGCAGAAGATTCATGTCACTATTTGACCATGGATAGATGTGGAAGATTCATGACACTATGTGATGAAGGGAAGATGTACAAGATTTATGGTACTGTTTTACGAAGGAATGATGTAGAAGATTCATGGCACTATTTAATGAGGGGAAGGTGTAGAACATTCACGGCACAACATGGTGAGGGGAGGATGTAGAAGATTCACGGCACTATTTGACGAAGGGTGGGTGTAGAAGACACATGGCACTGTTTGACGAAGGGAGGAAGTCGAAGAAGCGTGGCACTCTTTGTGAAGTGAAGATGTAGAAAATTTATGGCCCTGTTTGATGAAGAGAGGATGTAGGTGCTCAAGAACTATTTCATGAAGGGTAGATTTAGAAGATTCCTGGCACCATTTGCTGTAGGTAGTATGTAGAAAATCCATGGCACTGTCTGACGAATGAGGATGATGAAGATTCATGGCACTATTTTGCCAAAGAGGGAGGTGGTAGATTCCATGGTACCATTTGGTGAGGGGAGGAAGTTGAAGATCAAAGGCACAATTTGATGAAGGGAGGTCGTAGAAAAATTCATTGCTCTATTTGAGGAAGTGACGATGTAGATAATTCATGGCAATGTTTGACGAAGGGAAGATGTAGAACATTGCTAGCACTATTTGACGAAGTGAAGATATAGCAGATTCATGGCACTATTTGTTGACGGGAGTTTGTAGAAAGTTCATGCCCTGTTTGATGAAGAGAGAATGTCAAAGATTCATGGCACTATTTGACCAAAGATTGATGTACAAGATGCATGGCACTATTTGAACAAGGAAGGATGTAGCAGATTAATGGCAGTATTTGATGAAGGGAGGACATCGAAGATTCATGGAATTATTTGGTGAAGGCAATATGTTGAAGATTCATAGCACTGTTTGAAAAATGGAGCATGTAGAAGATTCATGGCACTATTTCACCAAGGAAGGATGTGGCAGATTAATGGTACTATTTGACGAATGGAAGATGTTGAAGATTCATGGCACAATTTGACGAAGAGAGGTTATCGAAGATTCATGGCCCTATTTGTTGGAAGGAGGATGTAAAGGATTCATGGCACGTTTTGATGAAGGGACGATGTAGAATATTCCATGTCACTGTTTGACGGAGGGTGGATGTAGAAGATTCATGGCACTATTTGACCAAGAATGGATGCTGAAGATTCATGGCACTTTCTGATGAATGGAAGATGTACAAGGTTTTTGGTACGGTTTGACGAAGTGAAGATGTAGGAGATTCATGGCACTATTTGATGAAGGGAAGATGTCGAAGATTGATGGCACAATTTGATAAATGGACGATGTAGAATATTCATGGTACTATTTGATGAAGGGAACATGTAAAACATTCATGGCACAATATGACGAGTCGAGGATGTAGAAGTTTCATGGCACTATTTGATGAAGGGTGGGTGTAGAAGACCCGTGGCACTGTTTGACAAAGGGAGGAAGTCGAAGATTCATGGCACTACTTGATGAACGGAAAATGTAGAAGATTTATGGCACTGTTTGACGAAGAGAGGATGTAGAAGATTCATGGAACTGTTTGATGAAGTGAAGATGTAGATGTTCATGGCCCTATTTAATCAAGCATAGATTTAGAAGATTCCTGGCACTATTTGATGGAGGTAGTATGTAGAAAATCCAAGGCACTGTCTGACAAAGGGAGGATGTAGAAGATTCATGGCACTATTTCGCCAAGGAGGGATGTGCAAGATTCACGCTAATATTTGACAAAGGGAGGATGTTTCAGATTCATGGCACTATTTCACCAAGGAAGGATGTGGCAGATTAATGGTACTATTTGACGAACGGAAGATGTTGAAGATTCATGGCACAATTTGACGAAGAGAGGTTATTGAAGATTCATGGCCCTATTTGTTGGAAGGAGGATATAAAGGATACATGGCACGTTTTGATGAAGGGACGATGCAGAATATTCCATGGCACTGTTTGACGAAGGGTGGATGTAGAAGATTGATGGCACTATTTGACAAAGGAAGGATGCAGAAGTTAAATGGCATTATTTGATGAAGGTAACATGCAGAATATTCATGGCACCATTTAACAAAGTAAAGAAGTAAATGATTCATGGCACGATTTGACCAATGACGTTTATAGAAGATTCATGGCAAGATTTGAGCGAGTAAGGATTTAGAATATTAATGGCACTAGTTGATGAAGGGAGGATTTAGAAGATTCCTGGCACTGTTTGACGAAGGGAGGATGTAGAACATTCATGGCCCTATTTTGCCAAGGAAGGATGTGGAAGATTCATGGTACTATTTGACGAAGGGAGGATGTTGAAGTTTCATGGAAGTATTTGATGAAGTTAGGTTGTTGAAGAGTCATGGCATAATTTAACGAAGGGAGGTTATCAAAGATTCATGGCACTATTTGACGAAGTGATGATGTAGAAGATTCATGGCAATGTTTATCAAAGGAAAGGTGTTAAAGATTCATGAGACTATTTGGCGAAGGGAAGATGTTGAAGATTCATGGCATAATTTAACGAAGGGAGGTTGCCGAAGATTCATTGCACTATTTGACAAGTGACGATGTAGTGGATTCATGGCAATGTTTAGCGAAGGGAAGATGTTGAAGATTCATGGGACTATTTGGCGAAGGGAGGATGTTGAAGATTCATGGCACTATTTGATGAAGGGAGTATGTAGAATATTCATGGCACTGTTTGACGAAGGAATTATGTAGAAGATTCATGGCACAATTTGACGAAGGAAGGATGTCAAAAATTCATGGTTCTATTTGTCAGATCAAGGATGTAGAGGATTCATGGCACTGTTTGACAAAGGGACGATGTAGAATATTCCATGGCACTGATTGACGAAGGGTGTATGTAGAAGGTTCCTAGGACTCTGACGAAGGGATGATGTAGAAGATTCATGGCACTGTTTGATGAAGGGTGTACTTAGAAGATTCAGGGCTGTATTTGACGAAGGGAGGATGTAGAATATTCCATGGAACTATTTGAAGAACGAAGGATGTAAAAGGTTCATGGCAATGTTTGATGAAGGGTGCATGTAGAAGATTCATGGCTCCAGTTGACGAAGGGCAGAATTAGAAGAATCATGGCACTATTTGATGAAGGGAGTATGTAGAAGATTCCTGGCACTATTTGATGTAGGGAGGATGTAGAAGATTCATGGCACTATTTCACCCTGGGTGGAATTGGAAGATTCATGGCACTATTTGATGAAGGGAGGTTGCAGAAGATTCATGTCACTATTTGACCATGGATAGATGTGGAAGATTCATGACACTATGTGATGAAGGGAAGATGTACAAGATTTATGGTACTGTTTTACGAAGGAATGATGTAGAAGATTCATGGCACTATTTAATGAGGGGAAGGTGTAGAACATTCACGGCACAACATGGTGAGGGGAGGATGTAGAAGATTCACGGCACTATTTGACGAAGGGTGGGTGTAGAAGACACATGGCACTGTTTGACGAAGGGAGGAAGTCGAAGAAGCGTGGCACTCTTTGTGAAGTGAAGATGTAGAAAATTTATGGCCCTGTTTGATGAAGAGAGGATGTAGGTGCTCAAGAACTATTTCATGAAGGGTAGATTTAGAAGATTCCTGGCACCATTTGCTGTAGGTAGTATGTAGAAAATCCATGGCACTGTCTGACGAATGGAGGATGATGAAGATTCATGGCACTATTTTGCCAAAGAGGGAGGTGGTAGATTCCATGGTACCATTTGGTGAGGGGAGGAAGTTGAAGATCAAAGGCACAATTTGATGAAGGGAGGTCGTAGAAAAATTCATTGCTCTATTTGAGGAAGTGACGATGTAGATAATTCATGGCAATGTTTGACGAAGGGAAGATGTAGAACATTGCTAGCACTATTTGACGAAGTGAAGATATAGCAGATTCATGGCACTATTTGTTGACGGGAGTTTGCAGAAAGTTCATGCCCTGTTTGATGAAGAGAGAATGTCAAAGATTCATGGCACTATTTGACCAAAGATTGATGTACAAGATGCATGGCACTATTTGAACAAGGAAGGATGTAGCAGATTAATGGCAGTATTTGATGAAGGGAGGACATCGAAGATTCATGGAATTATTTGGTGAAGGCAATATGTTGAAGATTCATAGCACTGTTTGAAAAATGGAGCATGTAGAAGATTCATGGCACTATTTCACCAAGGAAGGATGTGGCAGATTAATGGTACTATTTGACGAATGGAAGATGTTGAAGATTCATGGCACAATTTGACGAAGAGAGGTTATCGAAGATTCATGGCCCTATTTGTTGGAAGGAGGATGTAAAGGATTCATGGCACGTTTTGATGAAGGGACGATGTAGAATATTCCATGTCACTGTTTGACGGAGGGTGGATGTAGAAGATTCATGGCACTATTTGACCAAGAATGGATGCTGAAGATTCATGGCACTTTCTGATGAATGGAAGATGTACAAGGTTTTTGGTACGGTTTGACGAAGTGAAGATGTAGGAGATTCATGGCACTATTTGATGAAGGGAAGATGTCGAAGATTGATGGCACAATTTGATAAATGGACGATGTAGAATATTCATGGTACTATTTGATGAAGGGAACATGTAAAACATTCATGGCACAATATGACGAGTCGAGGATGTAGAAGTTTCATGGCACTATTTGATGAAGGGTGGGTGTAGAAGACCCGTGGCACTGTTTGACAAAGGGAGGAAGTCGAAGATTCATGGCACTACTTGATGAACGGAAAATGTAGAAGATTTATGGCACTGTTTGACGAAGAGAGGATGTAGAAGATTCATGGAACTGTTTGATGAAGTGAAGATGTAGATGTTCATGGCCCTATTTAATCAAGCATAGATTTAGAAGATTCCTGGCACTATTTGATGGAGGTAGTATGTAGAAAATCCAAGGCACTGTCTGACAAAGGGAGGATGTAGAAGATTCATGGCACTATTTCGCCAAGGAGGGATGTGCAAGATTCACGCTAATATTTGACAAAGGGAGGATGTTTCAGATTCATGGCACTATTTCACCAAGGAAGGATGTGGCAGATTAATGGTACTATTTGACGAACGGAAGATGTTGAAGATTCATGGCACAATTTGACGAAGAGAGGTTATTGAAGATTCATGGCCCTATTTGTTGGAAGGAGGATGTAAAGGATACATGGCACGTTTTGATGAAGGGACGATGCAGAATATTCCATGGCACTGTTTGACGAAGGGTGGATGTAGAAGATTCATGGCACTTTTTGACCAAGAATGGATGCAGAAGATTCATGGCACATTGTGATGAAGGGAAGATGTACAAGAGTTATGGTACTGTTTGACGAAGTGAAGATGTAGAAGATTCATGGCACTTTTTGATGAAGGGTGGACATGGAAGATTCAGGGCACTATTTGACGAAGGGAGGATGTAAAGATTCCATGGAACTATTTGAAGAACGTAGGATGTAAAAGATTCATGGCAATGTTTGACGAAGGGAGGAAGTAGAAGATTCATGGCACTATTTGACCATGGATGGATGTGGAAGATTCATGGCACTATGTGATGAAGGGAAGATGTACAAGATTTATGGCACTGTTTGACGAAGAGAGGATGTAGAAGATTCATGGAACTGTTTGATGAAGTGAAGATGTAGATGTTCATGGCAATATTTAATCAAGCATAGATTTAGAAGTTTCCTGGCACTATTTGATGGAGGTAGTATGTAGAAAATCCAAGGCACTGTCTGACAAAGGGATGATGTAGAAGATTCATGGCACTATTTCACCAAGGAGGGATGTGCAAGATTCATGCTAATATTTGACAAAGGGAGGATGTTTAAGATTCATGGCACTATTTTACCAAGGAAGGACGTGGCAGATTAATGGTACTATTTGACGAACAGAAGATGTTGAAGATTCATGGCACAATTTGACGAAGAGAGGTTATCGAAGATTCATGGCCCTATTTGTTGGAAGGAGGATGTAAAGGATTCATGGCACGTTTTGATGAAGGGACGATGTAGAATATTCCATGGCACTGTTTAACGAAGGGTGGATGTAGAAGATTCATGGCAATGTTTGATGAAAGGAAGATGTAGAGCATTCAAGGCACTCTTTGACGAAGTGAAGATGTAGCAGATTCATGGAACTATTTGACCAAAGATTGATGTGGAAGATTCATGGCAATATTTGTACAAGGACGGATATAGTAGATTAATGGTAATATTTGATGAAGCGAGTATGTGGAAGATACATGGCACTATTTGATGAAGGGAAGATGTCAAATATTCAAGGCACTACTTGGCAAAGGGTTAATGTTGAAGATTTATGGCACTATTTGTTGAAGGTCGTAAGTAGAAAATTCACGGCACTGTTTGACAAAGGGAGGATTTAGAAGATTAATGCCACTCTTTCGCCAAGGAATAACTTGGAAGATTCATGGTACTATTTGACGAAGGGAAGTTGTAGGAGATTCATGGCACTAGATGATGAAGTGGTGATTTAGAAGATTCATGGCAATGTTTGACGAAGGGAAGATGGAGAACATTCATGGCACTTTTTGATGACGGGAATACGTAGAAGATTCATGGCACTGTTTGATGAAGAGAGGATGTCGAAGATTCATTGCACTATTTGACCAAAAATTGATGTGGAAGATTCATGGCACTATTTGAACAAGGAAGGATGTAGTAGATTAATGGCACTATTTGATGAAGAGATGCAGTAGATTCATGGCAGTATTTGACAAAGGGAAGATGTAGAAGATTTGTGGAACTGTTTGATGAAGGGAGGACATAGAAGATTCATTGCACTATTTCACGAAGGGAAGATGTTGAAGATTCATGGCACAATTTGATGAAGGGAGGATGTTGAAGATTCGTGGCTCTATTTGTTGGAGGGAGGATGTAGAGGATTCATGGCACTTTTTGACAAAGAGACTAAGTAGAATATTCCATAGCACTGTTTGACGAAGAGTGGATGCAGAAGGTTCCTGGCACTGTTTGCTGAAGGGATATTGTAGAAGATTCATGGCACTCTTTGACCATGGATGGATGTGGAAGATTCATGGCACTATGTGATGAAAGGAAGATGTACAAGATTTATGGCACTGTTTGATGAAGGGTAGATGTCAAAGATTCATGGCACTATTTGACAAAGGGACAATGTAGAATATTCATGGCACTATTTGACGAAGGGTGGGTGTAGAAGACCCATGGCACTGTTTGACAAAGGGAGGAAATCGAAGATTCATGGCACTATTTGATGAAGGTAGAATGTAGAAGATTCATGGCACTATTTGATGGAGGGAGGATGAAGAAGATTAATGGTACACTTTGATGAAGGGTGAATGTAGAAGTTTCATGGCACTGTTTGACGAAGGGATGATGTAGATGATTCATGGCATTGTTTAACAAGGAAGGAATTAGAAGATTCATGGCAATATTTGAAGAAGGGAAGATAAACAAGATTCCATGGCACTATTTGAAGAAGGTAGGAATTAGAAGATTCGTGGCAGTGATTGATGTGGGCAGAATGTAGAAGATTTGTGGCACTATTTGACGCAGGGATGATGTAGAACATTAATGGCACTGATTGACAAAGGGATGATGTAGAAGATTCATGGTACTGTTTGACAAAGGGAAGACATTGAAACTTCTTGGCAATATTTGATGAAGGGAGGATATAGAAGATTCCATGGCAGTATTTGAAGAAGGTAGGTTGCAGAAGATTTGTGACACTGTTTGACGAATGGACCAAGTAGAAGATTCATGGCACTGTTTGATGAAGGGATGATGTAGAAGATTCATGGCACTATTTCACCAAGGAAGGATGTGGAATTTTAATGATACTATTTGACGAAGGGAGGATGTTGAACATTCATGGCACAATTTGACGAAGGGAGGATTTAGAATGTTAATGGCACTGTTTGATGAAGGAATGATGTAGAAGATTCCAAGGCACTATTTGACGAAGTGTGAATGTAGAAGATTCATGGCACTATTTGGTGAAGGGAGAATGCTGAAGGTTCATGGCACTGTATGACAAATGAAGGATGTCAAAGATTCATGTCAATATTTGACCAATGGTGGATGTGGAAGATTTATGGAAGTATTTGACCAGAGAAGAATGTAGTGGATTAATGGCACTATTTGATTAAGGGAAGATGTAGAAGATTCATGCCTGTATTTGACGAAGGGAAGATGTAGAAGATTCGTGGAACAGTTTGACAAAGGGAGGACATAGAAAAGTCATGGCACTATTTGACAAAGGGAAGATGTTGAAGATTCATAGCACAATTTGACTAAAGGAGGATCTAGAAGATTCATGATGCTGTTTGATGAATGGTGGATGAAGAAGTTTCATAGCATTGTTTGATGAAGGGATGATTTAGAATATTCATGGTACTATTTGACAAAGGGAGGATGTTGAAAATTCATGGCACAATTTGATGAAGGGCGATTGGAGCAGTTCATGGCACTTTTTGACAAAGGGTTGATATTGAAGATTCATGGCAATGTTTGACGAAGGCAACATGTACAAATTCATAGCACTATTTAACAAAGGGAAGGCATAGAAGATTCGTGGTATTGTCTGACAAAGTGAGGATGTAAAAGATATGTCGCAATATTTTGCCATGGAAGGATTTGGAATATTCATAGTACTATATGACAAAGGGAGGATGTTGAAGATTCATGGAACAATTTGATGAAGGGTGGTTGGAGAAGATTCATGGCACTTTTTGACAAAGGGTCGATATTGAAGATTCATGGCACTGTTTGACGAAGGCAACATGTGCAAATTCATGGTACTATTTGACAAAGGGAAGACATAGAAGATTTGTGGCACTATTTGACTCGAGCAGGATGTAGAAGATTCATGGCACTATTTGACCAAGGATGGATATGGAAGATTCAAGGCACTATTTGACAAAGGAAAGATGTAGTAGATTAATGGCACTATTTGATGAAGGGAATATGTAGAAGATTCATGGCAATGTTTGATGAAGGGAAGATGTAGAAGATTCATGGCACTATTTGATGAAGTGAAGATGTGGAAGATTCATGGCACTATTTGATGAAGGGAAGATGTAGAAGATTCATGGCACTGTTAGATGAAGCGAGGATGTAGAAGATTCATGGCAATATTTCACCAAGCAACTATGTGGAAGATTCATGGTACTATTTGACGAAGGGAGGGTGTTAAAGTTTCATGGCTCAATTTGACAATGGGAGGATCTAGAAAATTCATGGCATGATTTGACGAAGGGACGACGTAGAAGATTCATGGCAATGTTTGATGAAGGGAAGATGTAGAAGATTCATGGCACTATTTGAAGAAGAGAGGATGTCAAAGATTCATGTTACTACTTCACCAATAATGGTTGTGGAAGATTCATGGCACCATTTGCTTAAGGGAAGATGTAGAAGATTCATGGCTGTATTTGATGAAGGGAAGATGAAGAAGATTCATGGGACTGTTTCACGAATGGAGTACATAGAAGATTCATGGCACTACATGGTGAAGGGAAGATGTTGAAGATTCATGGCACTATTTGATGAAGTGAAGATGTGGAAGATTCATGGCACTATTTGAAGAAGGGAGGATGTCGAAGATTCATGGCACTATTTCAAAAGGAAGGATGTGGAAGATTAATGATGCTATTTGATGAAGGGAAGATGTAGAAGATTCATGGCACTGTTAGATGAAGCGAGGATGTAGAAGATTCATGGCAATATTTCACCAAGCAAATATGTGGAAGATTCATGGTACTATTTGACGAAGGAAGGGTGTTAAAGATTCATGGCTCAATTTGACAATGGGAGGATCTAGAAAATTCATGGCATGATTTGACGAAGGGACGACGTAGAAGATTCATGGCAATGTTTGATGAAGGGAAGATGTAGAAGATTCATGGCACTATTTGACGAAGTGAAGATGTGGAAGATTCATGGCACTATTTGAAGAAGGGAGGATGTCAAAGATTCATGTTACTACTTCACCAATAATGGTTGTGGAAGATTCATGGCACCATTTACTTAAGGGAAGATGTAGAAGATTCATGGCTGTATTTGATGAAGGGAAGATGAAGAAGATTCGTGGGACTGTTTCACGAATGGAGTACATAGAAGATTCATGGCACTACATGGTGAAGGGAAGATGTAGAAGATTCATGGGACTGTATGACAAAGGGATGATGTAGAAGATTCATGGCACTGTTTGACAAAGGGAGGATTTAAAACATTCATGGCACTATTTCACCAAGAAGAATGAGGAAGTTTCATGGTACTATTTGACGAAGGGAAGGTGTTGAAGATTCAGAGCACAATTTGACAAAGGGAGGATGTAGAAGATTCATGGCACTATTTCACCAAGGAATGATGTGGAAGATTAATGATACTATTTGACGAAGGGATGATTTAGAATATTCATGGTACTATTTGATGAAGGGAGGATGTTGAAGATTCAAGGTAAAATTTGATGAATGGAGATTGGAGCAGAATCATGGCACTTTTTGACAAAGGGTCGATATTGAAGATTCATTGCAATGTTTGATGAAGGCAACATGGTAAAATGCATGGTACTCTTTGACAAAGGGAAAACATAGAAGATTCATGGCATTGCTTGACGAAGGGAGGATGTAAAAGATTTGTTGCACTATTTCGCCATGGAAGGATGTGGAATATTCATGGTACTATTTGACAAAGGGAGGATGTTGAAGATTCAATGCACAATTTGATGAAGTGTGGTTGGAGAAGACTCATGGCACTTTTTGACAAAGGGTTGATGTTGAAGGTGCATGGCAATGCTTGACGAAGGCAACATATACAAATTCATGGTACTATTTGACAAAGGGAATACTTAGATGAATCATGGCACTATTTGACGCTGGCTGGATGTAGAAGATTCATGGCATTATTTGACAAAGGGAAGATATAGAATATTCGTGGCAATGTTCGATGAAGGGAGCATGTAGATGATTCATGGCACAATTTGCCGAAGGGAGGATGTAGAAGATTCATGGCACTGTTTGATGAAGGGATGACATAGAGGATTCATGACAGTATTGGTCGAAGGGAGGATATAGATGATTCCATGGCACTATTTGAAGAAGGTAGGATGCAGAAGATTCGTGGCACTGTTTGATGAAGGGAGGATGTAGAATGTTAATTGCACTGTTTGATGAAGGGAAGATGTAGAATATTCATGGCCCTATTTGATGAAGGGAAGATGTAGAAGAATCATGGCCCTATTTGATGAGGGAGTATGTAGAAAATTCATTGCACTGTTTGACGAAGCGAGGATTTAGAAGATTCATGGCAATATTTCACCAAGGAAGGATGTGGAAGATTCATGGTACTATTTGATGAAGGGAAGATGTTGAAAATTCATAGCACAATTTGACAAAGTGTGGATGTAGAAGATTCATGCAATGTTTGATGAAGGGATGGTGTAGAAGATTCATGGCACCATTTCACCAAGGAAGGATGTGGAAGATTAATGATACTATTTGATGAAGGGAAGATATAGAATATTAGTGGCAATGTTCGACGAAGGGAGCATGTAGATGATTCATGGCACAATTTGCCGAAGGGAGGATGTAGAAGATTCATGGCACCGTTTGAAGAAGGGATGAGATAGAGGATTCATGACAGTATTCGTCAAAGGGAGGATATAGATGATTCCATGGCACTATTGAAGAAGGTAGGATGCAGAAGATTCGTGGCACTGTTTGATGAAGGGAGGATGTAGAATGTTAATTGCACTGTTTGATGAAGGGAAGATGTAGAATATTCATGGCCCTATTTGATGAAGGGAAGATGTAGAAGATTCATGGCCCATTTTGATGAAGGGATGATGTAGAAGATTCATAGCACTATTTCACCAAGGAAGGATGTGGAAGATTAATGATACTATTTGACGAAGGGAAGATATTGAAGATTCATGACACAATTTGACGAAGGGAGGATACAGAAGATTATTTGTGCTGTTTGACAAAGGGATGATGTAGATGATTCCAAGGCACTATTTGACAAAGTGTGAATGTCGAAGAATCATAGCACTATTTGGTGAAGGGAGCATGCTGAGGATGCATTACACTGTATTACAAATGAAGGATGTCGAAGATTCCTGTTACTATTTGACCAATGATGGATGTAGAAGATTTATGGCAGTATTTGACCAGGGAAGAATGTAGTCGATTAATGGCCCTATTTGATTAAGGGAAGATGTAGAAGATTCACGCCTGTGTTGGATGAAGGGAAGATGTTGACGATTCGTGGAACTGTTTGATAAAGGGAGGACATAGAAGATTCATGGCACTTTTTGGCGAAGGGAAGATGTTGAAGATTCATGGCATTATTTGTTGAAGGGTATATTTAAAAGAATCATGGCACTATTTCACCAAGGAAGGATGTGGAAGATTCATGGTACGATTTGACAAAGGGAAGATGTTGAAGATTCATAGCACAATTTGACGAAAGGAGGATGTAGAAGATTCATGACACTGTTTGATGAATGGTGGATGTAGAAGATTCATAGCACAATTTGACGAAAGGAGGATGTAGAAGATTCATGACACTGTTTGATGAATGGTGGATGTAGAAGATTCATAGCACTGTTTGATGAAGGGATGATTTAGAATATTCATGGTACTATTTGAGAATGGAAGACATAGAAGATTCATGGCACTATTTGATACAGGCAGGATGTAGAAGATTCATGGCACTATTTGAAGAAGGGAAGATGTTGAAGATTCATAGCACAATTTGACAAAGGGTGGTTGTAGAAGATTCATGGCAATGTTTGACGAAGGGATGATGTAGAAGATTCATGGCACTATTTCACCAAGAAAGGATGTGGAAGATTAATGATACTATTTGACGAAGGGAAGATATTGAAGATTCATGGCACAATTTGACAAAGGGAGGATTTAGAAGATTAATGGTGCTGTTTGACGAAGGGATGATGTAAAAGATTCCAAGGCACTATTTGACAAAATGCGAATGTCGAAGATTCATGGCATTATTTGACCAATGATGGATGTAGAAGATTTATGGCAGTATTTGACCAGGGAAGAATGTAGTCGATTAATGGCCCTATTTGATTAAGGGAAGATGTAGAAGATTCACGCCTGTGTTGAACGAAGAGAAGATGTCGAAGATTCGTGGAACTGTTTGACAAAGGGAGGTCTTAGAAGATTCATGGCACTATTTAACGAAGGGAGGATGTTGAAGATTCATGGCATTATTTGTTGAAGGGTATATTTAAAAGAATCATGGCACTATTTCACCAAGGAAGGATGTGGAAGATTCATAGTATGATTTGACAAAGGGAAGATGTTGAAGATTCATAGCACAATTTGATGAAGGGAGGATGTAGAAGATTCATGATACTGTTTGATGAATGGTGGATGTGGAAACTTCATAGCACTGTTTGACGAAGGGATGATTTAGAATATTCATGGTACTATTTGAGAAAGGGAAGACACAGAAGATTCATGGCATTATTTTACACAGACAGGTTGTAGAAGATTCATGGCACTATTTGGACATGGATGGATATGGCAGATTCAAGGTACTATTTGACCAAGGAAGATTGTAGTAGCTTAATGGGACTGTTTGATGCAGCGAATATGTAGAAGATTCATGGCAGTATTTGACGGAGGGAAGATACAGAATATTCATGGCACTGTTTGATGAAGGGAGCGTGTAGATGATTCCTGGCACTATTTGACCAAGGAAGAATGTGGAAGATTCATGGTACTATTTGACAAATGGAGGATGAAGATGATTCATGGCACCGTTTGATGAAGGGATGACATAGAGGATTCATAGCAGTATTTTTCGAAGGGAGGATATAGATGATTCCATGGCACTATTTGAAGAAGGTAGGATGAAGAAGTTTCATGGCACTGTTTGATGAAGGGAGGATGTAGAAATGTTCATTGCACTGTTTGATGAAGGGAAGATGTGCAAGATTCATGGCCCTATTTGATGAAGGGAAGGCGTGGAAAATTCATGGAAGTGTTTGATGAAAGGACGAAGTAGAAGATTCATGGCAATATTTGACGAAGGATGGATGCAGAAGATTCATGTCACCATCTGACAAAGGGAGGATGTAGAACATTCGTGGCACTATTTGATAAGGGAGTATGCAGAAAATTCAAGGCACTGTTTCATGAAGCTAGGATGTAGAAGATTCATGGCAATATTTCACCAAGGAAATATGTGGAAGATTCATGGTACTATTTGACGAAGGGAGGGTGTTAAAGATTCATGGCTCAATTTGACAAAGGGAGGATCTAGAAAATTCATGACATGATTTGACGAAGGGACGATGTTGAAGATTCATGGCAATGTTTGATGAAGGGAAGTTGTAGAAGATTCATGGCACTATTTGACAATGTGAAGATGTGGAAGAGTCATGGCACTATTTGAAGAAGGGAGGATGACGAAGATTCATGTTACTACTTCACCAATAATGGATGTAGATGATTCATGGCAGTATTTGACCAGGGAAGTATATAGTAGATTAATGGCACCATTTGCTTAAGGGAAGATGTAGAAGATTCATGGCTGTATTTGATGAAGGGAAGATGTAGAGGATTCATGGAACTGTTTCACAAATGGAGTACTTAGAAGATTCATGGCACTACATGGTGAAGGAAAGATGTTGAAGATTCATGGCACTTTTTGCTGAAGGGATGATGTAGAAGATTCATGGCACTGTTTGACGAAGGGAGGATTTAAAACATTCGTGGCACTATTTCACCAAGAAGGATGAGGAAGATTCATGGTACTATTTGATGAAGGGAAGGTGTTGAATGTCCGAGCACAATTTGGCAAAGGGAGGATGTAGAAGATTCACGGCACTATTTCACCAAGGAATGATGTGGAAGATTAATGATACTATTTGATGAAGGAATGATTTAGAATATTCATGGTACTATTTGACGAAGGGAGGATGTTGAAGATACATGGTAAAATTTGATGAATGGTGATTGGAGCAGATTCATGGCACTTTTTGACAAAGTGTCGATATTGAAGATTCATTGCAATGTTTGACGAAGGCAACATGTACAAATTCATTGTACTCTTTGACAAAGGGAAGACATAGAAGATTCATTGCTTGACGAAGGGAGGATTTAAAAGATTTGTTGCACTATTTCGCCATGGAAGGATGTGGAATATTCATGGTACTATTTGACGAAGGGAGAATGTTGAAGATTCATGGCACAATTCGATGAAGTGTGGTTGGAAAAGATTCATGGCACTTTTTGACAAAGGGTTGATATTGAAGGTTCATGGCAATGCTTGACGAAGGCAACATGTACAAATTCATGGTACTATTTGACAAAGGGAAGACATAGAAGATTCATGGCACTACTTGACGCAGGCAGGATGTAGAAGGTTCATGGCATTATTTGACAAAGGGAAGACATAGAAGGTTCATGGCACTATTTGACGCAGGCAGGATGTAGAAGATTCATGGCATTATTTGACGAAGGGAAGATATAGAATATTCATAGCAATGTTCGACGAAGGGAGCGTGTAGATGATTCATGGCACAATTTGCCGAAGGAAGGATGTAGAATATTCATGGCACTGTTTGATGAAGGGATGACATAGAGGATTCATGACAGTATTGGTCGAAGGGAGGATATAGATGATTCCATGGCACTATTTGAAGAAGGTAGGATGCAGAAGATTCGTGGCACTGTTTGATGAAGGGAGGATGTAGAATGTTAATTGCACTGTTTGATGAAGGGAAGATGTAGAATATTCATGGCCCTATTTGATGAAGGGAAGATGTAGAAGAATCATGGCCCTATTTGATGAGGGAGTATGTAGAAAATTCATTGCACTGTTTGACGAAGCGAGGATTTAGAAGATTCATGGCAATATTTCACCAAGGAAGGATGTGGAAGATTCATGGTACTATTTGATGAAGGGAAGATGTTGAAAATTCATAGCACAATTTGACAAAGTGTGGATGTAGAAGATTCATGCAATGTTTGATGAAGGGATGGTGTAGAAGATTCATGGCACCATTTTACCAAGGAAGGATGTGGAAGATTAATGATACTATTTGACGAAGGGAAGATATAGAATATTCGTGGCAATGTTCGACGAAGGGAGCATGTAGATGATTCATGGCACAATTTGCCGAAGGGAGGATGTAGAATATTCATGGCACCGTTTGATGAAGGGATGAGATAGAGGATTCATGACAGTATTTGTTGAAGGGAGGATATAGAAGATTCCATGGCACTATTTGAAGAAGGTAGGGTGTAGAAGATTTGTGGCACTGTTTCATGAAGGGAGGATGTAGAATGTTAATTGCACAGTTTGATGAAGGGAAGACGTAGAATATTCATGGCCCTATTTGATGAAAGGAAGATGTAGAAGATTAATGCCCTTGTTGGATGAAGGGAAGATGTCGAAGATTCGTGGAACTGTTTGACAAAGGGAGGACATAGAAGATTCATGGCACTATTTGTCGAAGGGAAGATGTTGAGGATTCATGGCTTTATTTGTTGAAGGGTATATTTAAAAGAATCATGGCACTATTTCACCAAGGAAGGATGTGGAAGATTCATGGTACGATTTGACAAAGGGAAGATGTTGAAGATTCATAGCACAATTTGATGAAGGGAGGATGTAGAAGATTCATGACACTGTTTGATGAATGGTGGATGTAGAAGGTTCATAGCACTGATTGATGAATGTATGATTTAGAATATTCATGGTACTATTTGACAAAGGGATGATGTTGAAGATTCTTGGCACAATTTGATGAAGGGAGATTGGAGCAGATTCATGGCACTTTTTGACAAAGGGTCAATATTGAAGATTCATGGCAATATTTGACGAAGGCAACATATACAAATTCATGGTACTATTTAACCAAGAGTAGGCATAGAAGTTTCATGGCACTGTTTGACGAAGTGAGGATGTAAAAGATATGTCGCACGATTTCGCCATGTAAGGATGTGGAATATTCATAGTACTATTTGACAAAGGGAGGATGTTGAAGATTCATGGAACAATTTGATGAAGGGTGGTTGGAGAAGTTTCATGGCACTTTTTGACAAAGGGTCGATATTGATGATTCATGGCACTGTTTGATGACAGCAACATGTACAAATTCATGGTACTATTTGACAAAGGGAAATCATAGAAGATTCATGGCACTACGTGACGCAGGCAGGATGTATGAAGATTCATGGCAACATTTGACCAAGGATGGATATGGAAGATTCAAGGCACTATTTGACCAAGGAAGGATGTAGTAGATTAATGGCATTATTTGACGAAGGGAGGATGTTGAGGATTCATGTTACTACTTGACCAATAATGGAGGTGGACGATTCATGGCAGTATTTGACCAGGGAAGTATATAGTTGATTAATGGCGCCATTTGCTTAAGGGAAGATGTAGAAGAGTCATAGCTGTATTTGATGAAGGGAAGATGTAGAAGATTCATGGAACTGTTTCACGAATGGAGGACATAGAAGATTCATGGCATCACGTGGCGAAGGGATGATGTAGAAGATTCATGGTACTGTTTGATGAAGGTAGGATTTAAGACATTCGTGCCAGTATTTCGCCAAGAAGGATATGGAAGATTCATGGTACTATTTGACGAAGGGAAGGTGTTGAAGATTCATAGCACAATTTGACAAAGGGAGGATGTAGAACATCCATGGCACTATTTCACCAAGGAAGGATGTGGAAGATTAATGATACTATTTGATGAAGGGAGGATGTAGAATATTCATGGTACTATTTGATGAAGGGATGATGTTGAAGATTCTTGGCACAATTTGATGAAGGGAGATTGGAGCAGATTCATGGCACTTTTTGACAAAGGGTCAATATTGAAGATTCATGGCAATATTTGACGAAGGCAACATGTACAAATTCATGGTACTATTTAACCAAGAGTAGGCATAGAAGTTTCATGGCACTGTTTGACGAAGTGAGGATGTAAAAGATATGTCGCACGATTTCGCCATGTAAGGATGTGGAATATTCATAGTACTATTTGACAAAGGGAGGATGTTGAAGATTCATGGAACAATTTGATGAAGGGTGGTTGGAGAAGTTTCATGGCACTTTTTGACAAAGGGTCGATATTGATGATTCATGGCACTGTTTGATGACGGCAACAAGTACAATTTCATGGTACTATTTGACAAAGGGAAATCATAGAAGATTCATGGCACTACGTGACGCAGGCAGGATGTATGAAGATTCATGGCACTATTTGACCAAGGATGCATATGGAAGATTCAAGGCACTATTTGACCAAGGAAGGATGTAGTAGATTAATGGCATTATTTGACGAAGGGAGGATGTCGAAGATTCATGTTACTACTTGACCAATAATGGAGATGGAAGATTCATGGCAGTATTTGACCAGGGAAGTATATAGTTGATTAATGGCGCCATTTGCTTAAGGGAAGATGTAGAAGAGTCATAGCTGTATTTGATGAAGGGAAGATGTAGAAGATTCATGGAACTGTTTCACGAATGGAGGACATAGAAGATTCATGGCATCACGTGGCGAAGGGATGATGTAGAAGATTCATGGCACTGTTTGACGAAGGTAGGATTTAAGACATTCGTGCCAGTATTTCGCCAAGAAGGATATGGAAGATTCATGGTACTATTTGATGAAGGGAAGGTGTTGAAGATTCATAGCACAATTTGACAAAGGGAGGATGTAGAACATCCATGGCACTATTTCACCAAGGAAGGATGTGGAAGATTAATGATACTATTTGATGAAAGGAGGATGTAGAATATTCATGGTACTATTTGATGAAGGGAGGATGTTGAAAATTCATGGTATAATTTGATGAAGTGTGGTTGGAGAAGACTCATGGCACTTTTTGACAAAGGGTTGATATTGAATGTTCATGGCAATGTTTGACGAAGGCAACATGTACAAATTCAAGGTACTGTTTGACAAAGTGAAGACATAGAAGATTCATGGCACTATTTGACCAAGGAAGGATGTAGTAGATTAATGGCACTATTTAATGAAGGGAATTTGTAGAAGATTCATGGCAGTATTTGACGAAGGGAAGATATAGAATATTTGTGGCACTGTATGACGAAGAGAGCATGTAAATTATTCATGGCACTATTTGACCAAGGAGGAATGTGGAAGATTCATGGTACTATTTGATGAAAGCAAGATGTTGAAGATTCATAGCACAATTTGATGAAGGGAATATGTAGAAGATACATGGCACCATTTGACGAAGTGATGACATAGTAAATTCATGGCAGTATTTGTCGAAGGGAGGATATAGATGATTCCATGGCACTATTTGAAGAAGGTAGGATGAAGAGGTTTCGTGGCACTGTTTGATAAAAGGAGGATGTAGAATGTTCATTGCACTGTTTGATAAAGGGAAGATGTAGAAGATTCATGGCCCTAGTTGATGAAGGGAAGGTATGGAAAATTCATGGAACTGTTTGATGAAAGGACGATGTAGAAGATTCATGGCAATATTTGACGAAGGTTGGATGCAGAAGATTCATGTCACCATTTGACAAAGGGAAGAGGTAGAAAATTCATGGCACTATTTGATAAGGGAGTATGCAGAAAATGCACGGCACTGTTTCACAAAGCGAGGATGTAGAAAATTCATGGCAATATTTCACCAAGCAAATATGGGGAAGATTCATGGTACTATTTGACGATGTGAGGATCTAGAAAATTCATGGCATGATTTGACGAAGGGACGATGTCGAAGATTCATGGCAATGTTTGATGAAGGGAAGATGTAGAAGATTCATGGCACTATTTGACAAAGTGAAGATGCGGAAGATTCATGGCACTATTTGAAGAAGGGAGGATGTCGTAGATTCATGTTACTACTTCACCAATATTGGATGTGGACGATTCATGGCAGTATTTGACCGGGGAAGTATATAGTAGATTAATGGCACCATTTGCTTAAGGGAAGATGTAGAAGATTCATGGCTGTATTTGATGAAGGGAAGATGTAGAAGATTCGTGGAACTGTTTGATGAAAGGAGAACATAGAAGATTCATGGCACTACATGGCAAAGGGAAGATGTTGAAGATTCATGGCACTGTTTGACGAAGGGATGGTGTAGAAGATTCATGGCACTATTTGGCAAAGGGAGGATGTAGAAGATTCATGGCACTATTTCACCAAAGAAGGATGTGGACGATTCATGGTACTATTTGAAGAAGGGAGGATGTTGAAGATTCATGGCACAATATGATGAAGGAGGGTGTAGAAGATTAATGGCACTATGTGACGGAGGGAGGATTTAGATTGTTAATGGCACTGTTTGATGAAGGAATGATGTAGAATATTCCAAGGCACTATTTGATGAAGTGTGAATGTATAAGATTCATGGCACTATTTGGTGAAGGGAGAATGCTGAAGGTTCATGGCACTGTGTGACAAATGAAGGATGCTAAAGATTCATTTCACTATTTGACCAATGGTGGATGTGGAAGATTTATGGCAGTTATTGACCAGGAAAGAATGTAGTGGATTAATGGCGCTATTTAATTAAGGGAAGATGTAGAAGATTCATGCCTGTATTTGACGAAAGGAAGATATAGAAGATTCGTGGAACTGTTTGACAAAGGGAGTACATGGAAAATTGATGGCACTATTTGACGAAGGGAAGATGTTGAAGGTTCATGGCATTATTTGTTGAAGGGTATATTTAAAAGAACCATGGCACTATTTCACCAAGGAATGATGTGGAATATTCATGGTACAATTTGACAAAGGGAAGATGTTGAAGATTCATAGCACAATTTGACTAAGGAAGGATGTAGAATATTCATGACACTGTTTGACGAATGGTGGATGTAGAAGGTTCATAGCACTGTTTGATGAAGGGATAATTTAGAATATTCATGGTACTATATGAGAAAGTGAAAACATAGAAGATTCATGGCACAATTTGATGCAGGCAGGATGAAGAAGCTTCATGGCACTCTTTGACCAAGGATGGATATGGAAGATTCAAGGTACTATTTGACCAAGGAAGGATGTAGTAGATTAATGGGACTATTTGATGAAAGGAATATGTAGAAGATTCATTGCAGTATTTGACGGAGGGAAGATACAGAATATTCATGGCACTGTTTGATGAAGGGAGCGTGTAGACAATTCATCGCAATATTAGACAAGGAAGAATGTGGATGATTCATGGTACTATGTGATGAATGGAAGAGGTAGAGGATTCATTGTACCGTTTGATGAAGGGATGACATAGAGGATTCATAGCAGTATTTGTCGAAGGGAGGATATAGATGATTCCATGGCACTATTTGAAGAAGGTAGGATGAAGAAGTTTCGTGGCACTGTTTGATGAAGGGAGGATGTAGAATGTTCATTGCACTGTTTGATGAAGGGAAGATGTGGAAGATTCATGGCCCTAGTTGATGAAGGGAAAGCGTGGAAAATTCATGTAACTGTTTGATGAAAGGACAATATAGAAGATTCATGGCAATGTTTGACGAAGGATGGATGCAGAAGATTCATGTCACCATTTGACAAAGGGAAGATGTAGAACATTCATGGCACTATTTGATAAAGGAGTATGCAGAAAATTCATGGCACTGTTCCACGAAGCGAGGATGTAGAAGATTCATGGCAATATTTCACCAAGCAAATATGTGGAAGATTCATGGTACTATTGGACAAAGGGAGGGTGTTAAAGATTCATGGCTCAATTTGACGAAGGAAGGATCTAGAAAATTCATGGCACGATTTGACGAAGGGACGATGTAGAAGATTCATGGCAATGTTTGATGAAGGGAAGATGTAGAAGATTCATGGCAATATTTGATGAAGTGAAGATGTGGAAGATTTATGGCACGATTTGAAGAAGGGAGGATGTTGAAGATTCATGTTACTACTTGACCAGTAATGGATGTGGAAGATTCATGGCAGTATTTGACCAGGGAAGTATGTAGTAGATTAATGGCACCATTTGCTTAAGGGAAGATATAGAAGGTTCATGGCTGTATTTGATGAAGGGAAGATCTAGAAGATTCGTGGAACTGTTTCATGAATGGAGGATATAGAAGATTCATGGCACTATTTGGCGAAGTGAAGATTTGAAAGATTCATGGCACTATTTGAAGAAGGGAGGATGTCGAAAATTCATGTTACTATTTGACCAATAATGGATGTGGAAGATTCATGGCAGTATTTGACCAGGGACGTATATAGTAGATTAATGGCACCATTTGCTTAAGGGAAGATGTAGAAGATTCATGGCTGTATTTGATGAAGGGAAGATGTAGAAGATACGTGGAACTGTTTGATGAATGGAGGACATTGAAGATTTGTGGCACTACATGGCAAAGGGAAGATGTTGAAGATTCATGGCATTGTTTGACGAAGGGATGATGTAGAAGATTCATGGCACTATTTCACCAAGGAAGGATGTGGAATTTTAATGATACTATTTGACGAAAGGATGATGTTGAAGATTCATGGCACAATTTGATGAAGGGGGGATGTAGAAGATTAATGGCACTATGTGACGAAGGGAGGATGTAGAATGTTAATGGCACTGTTTGATGATGGAATGATGTAGAAGATTCCAAGGCACTATTTGACGAAGTGTGAATGTATAAGATTCATGGCACTATTTGGTGAATGGAGAATGCTGAAGATTCATGGCACTGTGTGACAAATAAAGAATGGCAAAGATTCATGTTGCTATTTGACCAATGGTGGATATGGAGGATTTATGGCAGTATTTGACCAGGGAAGAATGTAGTGTATTAATGGCACTATTTGATTAAGGGTAGATGTAGAAGATTCATGCCAGTATTTGACAAAGGGAAGATGTAGAAGATTTGTGGAACTGTTTGACGAAGGGAGGATCTAGAAGATTCATGACGCTGTTTGATGAATGGTGGATGTTGAAGTTTCATAGCATTGTTTGATGAAGGGATGATTTAGAATATTCATGGTACTATTTGACAAAGGGAGGATGTTGAAAATTCATGGCGCAATTTGATGAAGGGAGATTGGAGCAGTTCATGGCACTTTTTGACAAAGGGTCAATATTGAAGATTCAAGGCAATATTTGACTAAGGCAACATATACAAACTCATAGTACTATTTAACAAAGAGAAGGCATAGAATATTTGTGGCACTGTCTGACAAAGTGAGGATGTAAAAGATATGTCGCACTATTTCGCCATGGAAGGATGTGGAATATTCATAGTAATATTTGACAAAGGGAGGATTTTGAAGATTCATGGAACAATTTGATGAAGGGTGGTTGGAGAAGGTTCATGGCACTTTTTGACAAAGGGTTGATATTGAAAATTCATGTCACTGTTTGACGAAGGCAACATGTGAAAATTCATGGTACTATTTGACAAAGGGAAGACATAGAAGATTTCTGGCACTATTTGACGCAGGCAGGATGTATGAAGATTCATGGCACTCTTTGACCAAGGATGGATATGGAAGATTCAAGGCACTATTTGACAAAGGAAAGATGTAGTAGATTAATGGCACTATTTGATGAAGGGAATATGTAGAAGATTCATGGCAATGTTTGATGAAGGGAAGATGTAGAAGATTCATGGCACTATTTGACGAAGTGAAGATGTGGAAGATTCATGGCACGATTTGAAGAAGGGAGGATGTCAAAGATTCATGTTACTACTTCTCCAATTTGGTTGTGGAAGATTCATGGCAGTATTTGACCAGGGAAGTATATAGTAGATTAATGGCACCATTTGCTTAAGGGAAGATGTAGAAGATTCATGGCTGTATTTGATGAAGGGAAGATGTAGAGGATTCATGGAACTGTTTCACGAATGGAGAACATAGAAGATTCATGGCACTACATGGTGAAGGAAAGATGTTGAAGATTCATGGCACTGTTTGATGAAGAGATGATGTAGAAGATTCATGGCACTGTTTGATGAAGGGAGGATTTAAAACATTCGTGGCACTATTTCACCAAGAAGGATGAGGAAGATTCATGGTACTATTTGACGAAGGGAAGGTGTTGAAGATTCAGAGCACAATTTGACAAAGGGAGGATGTAGAAGATTCACGGCACTATTTCACCAAGGAATGATGTGGAAGATTAATGATACTATTTGATGAAGGGATGATGTAGAATATTCATGGTACTATTTGATGAAGGGAGGATGTTGAAAATTCATGGTATAATTTGATGAAGTGTGGTTGGAGAAGACTCATGGCACTTTTTGACAAAGGGTTGATATTGAATGTTCATGGCAATGTTTGACGAAGGCAACATGTACAAATTCAAGGTACTGTTTGACAAAGTGAAGACATAGAAGATTCATGGCACTATTTGACCAAGGAAGGATGTAGTAGATTAATGGCACTATTTAATGAAGGGAATTTGTAGAAGATTCATGGCAGTATTTGACGAAGGGAAGATATAGAATATTTGTGGCACTGTATGACGAAGAGAGCATGTAAATTATTCATGGCACTATTTGACCAAGGAGGAATGTGGAAGATTCATGGTACTATTTGATGAAAGCAAGATGTTGAAGATTCATAGCACAATTTGATGAAGGGAATATGTAGAAGATACATGGCACCATTTGACGAAGTGATGACATAGTAAATTCATGGCAGTATTTGTCGAAGGGAGGATATAGATGATTCCATGGCACTATTTGAAGAAGGTAGGATGAAGAGGTTTCGTGGCACTGTTTGATAAAAGGAGGATGTAGAATGTTCATTGCACTGTTTGATAAAGGGAAGATGTAGAAGATTCATGGCCCTAGTTGATGAAGGGAAGGTATGGAAAATTCATGGAACTGTTTGATGAAAGGACGATGTAGAAGATTCATGGCAATATTTGACGAAGGTTGGATGCAGAAGATTCATGTCACCATTTGACAAAGGGAAGAGGTAGAAAATTCATGGCACTATTTGATAAGGGAGTATGCAGAAAATGCACGGCACTGTTTCACAAAGCGAGGATGTAGAAGATTCATGGCAATATTTCACCAAGCAAATATGTGGAAGATTCATGGTACTATTTGACGATGTGAGGATCTAGAAAATTCATGGCATGATTTGACGAAGGGACGATGTCGAAGATTCATGGCAATGTTTGATGAAGGGAAGATGTAGAAGATTCATGGCACTATTTGACAAAGTGAAGATGCGGAAGATTCATGGCACTATTTGAAGAAGGGAGGATGTCGTAGATTCATGTTACTACTTCACCAATATTGGATGTGGACGATTCATGGCAGTATTTGACCGGGGAAGTATATAGTAGATTAATGGCACCATTTGCTTAAGGGAAGATGTAGAAGATTCATGGCTGTATTTGATGAAGGGAAGATGTAGAAGATTCGTGGAACTGTTTGATGAAAGGAGAACATAGAAGATTCATGGCACTACATGGCAAAGGGAAGATGTTGAAGATTCATGGCACTGTTTGACGAAGGGATGGTGTAGAAGATTCATGGCACTATTTGGCAAAGGGAGGATGTAGAAGATTCATGGCACTATTTCACCAAAGAAGGATGTGGACGATTCATGGTACTATTTGAAGAAGGGAGGATGTTGAAGATTCATGGCACAATATGATGAAGGAGGGTGTAGAAGATTAATGGCACTATGTGACGGAGGGAGGATTTAGATTGTTAATGGCACTGTTTGATGAAGGAATGATGTAGAATATTCCAAGGCACTATTTGATGAAGTGTGAATGTATAAGATTCATGGCACTATTTGGTGAAGGGAGAATGCTGAAGGTTCATGGCACTGTGTGACAAATGAAGGATGCTAAAGATTCATTTCACTATTTGACCAATGGTGGATGTGGAAGATTTATGGCAGTTATTGACCAGGAAAGAATGTAGTGGATTAATGGCGCTATTTAATTAAGGGAAGATGTAGAAGATTCATGCCTGTATTTGACGAAAGGAAGATATAGAAGATTCGTGGAACTGTTTGACAAAGGGAGTACATGGAAAATTGATGGCACTATTTGACGAAGGGAAGATGTTGAAGGTTCATGGCATTATTTGTTGAAGGGTATATTTAAAAGAACCATGGCACTATTTCACCAAGGAATGATGTGGAATATTCATGGTACAATTTGACAAAGGGAAGATGTTGAAGATTCATAGCACAATTTGACTAAGGAAGGATGTAGAATATTCATGACACTGTTTGACGAATGGTGGATGTAGAAGGTTCATAGCACTGTTTGATGAAGGGATAATTTAGAATATTCATGGTACTATATGAGAAAGTGAAAACATAGAAGATTCATGGCACAATTTGATGCAGGCAGGATGAAGAAGCTTCATGGCACTCTTTGACCAAGGATGGATATGGAAGATTCAAGGTACTATTTGACCAAGGAAGGATGTAGTAGATTAATGGGACTATTTGATGAAAGGAATATGTAGAAGATTCATTGCAGTATTTGACGGAGGGAAGATACAGAATATTCATGGCACTGTTTGATGAAGGGAGCGTGTAGACAATTCATCGCAATATTAGACAAGGAAGAATGTGGATGATTCATGGTACTATGTGATGAATGGAAGAGGTAGAGGATTCATTGTACCGTTTGATGAAGGGATGACATAGAGGATTCATAGCAGTATTTGTCGAAGGGAGGATATAGATGATTCCATGGCACTATTTGAAGAAGGTAGGATGAAGAAGTTTCGTGGCACTGTTTGATGAAGGGAGGATGTAGAATGTTCATTGCACTGTTTGATGAAGGGAAGATGTGGAAGATTCATGGCCCTAGTTGATGAAGGGAAAGCGTGGAAAATTCATGTAACTGTTTGATGAAAGGACAATATAGAAGATTCATGGCAATGTTTGACGAAGGATGGATGCAGAAGATTCATGTCACCATTTGACAAAGGGAAGATGTAGAACATTCATGGCACTATTTGATAAAGGAGTATGCAGAAAATTCATGGCACTGTTCCACGAAGCGAGGATGTAGAAGATTCATGGCAATATTTCACCAAGCAAATATGTGGAAGATTCATGGTACTATTGGACAAAGGGAGGGTGTTAAAGATTCATGGCTCAATTTGACGAAGGAAGGATCTAGAAAATTCATGGCACGATTTGACGAAGGGACGATGTAGAAGATTCATGGCAATGTTTGATGAAGGGAAGATGTAGAAGATTCATGGCAATATTTGATGAAGTGAAGATGTGGAAGATTTATGGCACGATTTGAAGAAGGGAGGATGTTGAAGATTCATGTTACTACTTGACCAGTAATGGATGTGGAAGATTCATGGCAGTATTTGACCAGGGAAGTATGTAGTAGATTAATGGCACCATTTGCTTAAGGGAAGATATAGAAGGTTCATGGCTGTATTTGATGAAGGGAAGATCTAGAAGATTCGTGGAACTGTTTCATGAATGGAGGATATAGAAGATTCATGGCACTATTTGGCGAAGTGAAGATTTGAAAGATTCATGGCACTATTTGAAGAAGGGAGGATGTCGAAAATTCATGTTACTATTTGACCAATAATGGATGTGGAAGATTCATGGCAGTATTTGACCAGGGACGTATATAGTAGATTAATGGCACCATTTGCTTAAGGGAAGATGTAGAAGATTCATGGCTGTATTTGATGAAGGGAAGATGTAGAAGATACGTGGAACTGTTTGATGAATGGAGGACATTGAAGATTTGTGGCACTACATGGCAAAGGGAAGATGTTGAAGATTCATGGCATTGTTTGACGAAGGGATGATGTAGAAGATTCATGGCACTATTTCACCAAGGAAGGATGTGGAATTTTAATGATACTATTTGACGAAAGGATGATGTTGAAGATTCATGGCACAATTTGATGAAGGGGGGATGTAGAAGATTAATGGCACTATGTGACGAAGGGAGGATGTAGAATGTTAATGGCACTGTTTGATGATGGAATGATGTAGAAGATTCCAAGGCACTATTTGACGAAGTGTGAATGTATAAGATTCATGGCACTATTTGGTGAATGGAGAATGCTGAAGATTCATGGCACTGTGTGACAAATAAAGAATGGCAAAGATTCATGTTGCTATTTGACCAATGGTGGATATGGAGGATTTATGGCAGTATTTGACCAGGGAAGAATGTAGTGTATTAATGGCACTATTTGATTAAGGGTAGATGTAGAAGATTCATGCCAGTATTTGACAAAGGGAAGATGTAGAAGATTTGTGGAACTGTTTGACGAAGGGAGGATCTAGAAGATTCATGACGCTGTTTGATGAATGGTGGATGTTGAAGTTTCATAGCATTGTTTGATGAAGGGATGATTTAGAATATTCATGGTACTATTTGACAAAGGGAGGATGTTGAAAATTCATGGCGCAATTTGATGAAGGGAGATTGGAGCAGTTCATGGCACTTTTTGACAAAGGGTCAATATTGAAGATTCAAGGCAATATTTGACTAAGGCAACATATACAAACTCATAGTACTATTTAACAAAGAGAAGGCATAGAATATTTGTGGCACTGTCTGACAAAGTGAGGATGTAAAAGATATGTCGCACTATTTCGCCATGGAAGGATGTGGAATATTCATAGTAATATTTGACAAAGGGAGGATTTTGAAGATTCATGGAACAATTTGATGAAGGGTGGTTGGAGAAGGTTCATGGCACTTTTTGACAAAGGGTTGATATTGAAAATTCATGTCACTGTTTGACGAAGGCAACATGTGAAAATTCATGGTACTATTTGACAAAGGGAAGACATAGAAGATTTCTGGCACTATTTGACGCAGGCAGGATGTATGAAGATTCATGGCACTCTTTGACCAAGGATGGATATGGAAGATTCAAGGCACTATTTGACAAAGGAAAGATGTAGTAGATTAATGGCACTATTTGATGAAGGGAATATGTAGAAGATTCATGGCAATGTTTGATGAAGGGAAGATGTAGAAGATTCATGGCACTATTTGACGAAGTGAAGATGTGGAAGATTCATGGCACGATTTGAAGAAGGGAGGATGTCAAAGATTCATGTTACTACTTCTCCAATTTGGTTGTGGAAGATTCATGGCAGTATTTGACCAGGGAAGTATATAGTAGATTAATGGCACCATTTGCTTAAGGGAAGATGTAGAAGATTCATGGCTGTATTTGATGAAGGGAAGATGTAGAGGATTCATGGAACTGTTTCACGAATGGAGAACATAGAAGATTCATGGCACTACATGGTGAAGGAAAGATGTTGAAGATTCATGGCACTGTTTGATGAAGAGATGATGTAGAAGATTCATGGCACTGTTTGATGAAGGGAGGATTTAAAACATTCGTGGCACTATTTCACCAAGAAGGATGAGGAAGATTCATGGTACTATTTGACGAAGGGAAGGTGTTGAAGATTCAGAGCACAATTTGACAAAGGGAGGATGTAGAAGATTCACGGCACTATTTCACCAAGGAATGATGTGGAAGATTAATGATACTATTTGATGAAGGGATGATTTAGAATATTCATGGTACTATTTGATGAAGGGAGGATGTTGAAGATTCATGGTAAAATTTGATGAATGGTGATTGGAGCAGATTCATGGCACTTTTTGACAAAGTGTCGATATTGAAGATTCATTGCAATGTTTGACGAAGGCAACATGTACAAATTCATTGTACTCTTTGACAAAGGGAAGACATAGAAGATTCATTGCTTGACGAAGGGAGGATTTAAAAGATTTGTTGCACTATTTCGCCATGGAAGGATGTGGAATATTCATGGTACTATTTGACGAAGGGAGAATGTTGAAGATTCATGGCACAATTCGATGAAGTGTGGTTGGAAAAGATTCATGGCACTTTTTGACAAAGGGTTGATATTGAAGGTTCATGGCAATGCTTGACGAAGGCAACATGTACAAATTCATGGTACTATTTGACAAAGGGAAGACATAGAAGATTCATGGCACTACTTGACGCAGGCAGGATGTAGAAGGTTCATGGCATAATTTGACAAAGGGAAGACATAGAAGGTTCATGGCACTATTTGACGCAGGCAGGATGTAGAAGATTCATGTCATTATTTGACGAAGGGAAGATATAGAATATTCGTGGCAATGTCCGACGAAGGGAGAGTGTAGATGATTCATGGCACAATTTGCCGAAGGAAGGATGTAGAATATTCATGGCACCGTTTGATGAAGGGATGAGATAGAGGATTCATGACAGTATTTGTCGAAGGGAGGATATAGAAGATTCCATGGCACTATTTGAAGAAGGTAGGGTGTAGAAGATTTGTGGCACTGTTTCATGAAGGGAGGATGTAGAATGTTAATTGCACAGTTTGATGAAGGGAAGATGTAGAATATTCATGGCCCTATTTGATGAAAGGAAGATGTAGAAGATTAATGCCCATGTTGGATGAAGGGAAGATGTCGAAGATTCATGGAACTGTTTGACAAAGGGAGGACATAGAAGATTCATGGCACTATTTGTCGAAGGGAAGATGTTGAAGTTTCATGGCATTATTTGTTGAAGGGTATATTTAAAAGAATCATGGCACTATTTCACCAAGGAAGGATGTGGAAGATTCATGGTATGATTTGACAAAGGGAAGATGTTGAAGATTCATAGCACAATTTGATGAATGGTGGATGTAGAAGATTCATAGCACTGTTTGACGAAGGGATGATTTAGAATATTCATGGTACTATTTGAGAAAGGGAAGCCACAGAAGATTCATGGCATTATTTGATGCAGGCAGGATGTAGAAGATTCATGGCACTATTTGGCCATGGATGGATATAACAGATTCAAGGTACTATTTGACCAAGGAAGGATGTAGTAGCTTAATGGGACTATTTGATGCAGGGAATATGTAGAAGATTCATGGCAGTATTTGATGGAGGGAAGATACAGAATATTTGTGGCACTGTTTGACGAAGGGAGCGTGTAGACAATTCCTGGCACTATTTGACCAAGGAAGAATGTGGAAGATTCATGGTACTATTTGACGAATGGAGGATGTAGATGATTCATGGCACCGTTTGATGAAGCGATGCCATAGAGGATTCATAGCAGTATTTGTCGAAGGGAGGATATAGATGATTCCATGGCACTATTTGAAGAAGGTAGGCTGAAGTGGTTTCATGGCACTGTTTGATGAAGGGAGGATGTAGAAATGTTCATTGCACTGTTTGATGAAGGGAAGGCGTGGTAAATTCATGGAACTGTTTGATGAAAGGACGATGTAGAAGATACATGGCACTATGTGACGGAAGGAGGATGTAGTATGTTAATGGCACTGTTTGATGAAGGAATGATGTAGAATATTCCGAGGCACTATTTGACGAATTGTGAATGTAGAAGATTCATGGCACTATTTAGTGAAGGGAGAATGCTGAAGATTCATGGCACTGTGTGACAAATGAAGGATGTTGAAGATTCATGTCACTATTTGACCAATGGTGGATGTGGAAGATTTATGGCAAAGTTTGACCAGGAAAGAAAGTAGTGGATTAATGGCACTATTTAATTAAGGGAAGATGTAGAAGATTCATGCCTGTATTTGATGGAGGGAAGATGTATAAGTTTCATGGAACTGTTTGACAAAGGGAGTACATGGAAAATTCATGGCAATATTTGGTGAAGGGAAGATGTTGAAGATTCATGGCATTATTTGTTGAAGGGTATATTTAAAAGAACCATGGCACTATATCACCAAGGAATGATGTGGAAGATTCATGGTACAATTTGACAAAGGGAAGATGTTGAAGATTCATAGTACAATTTGACTAAGGGAAGATGTAGAGGTTTCATGACACTGTTTGATGAATGGTGGATATAGAAGGTTCATAGCACTGTTTGATGAAGGGATGGTTTAAAATATTCATGGTACTATTTGAGAAAGTGAAGACATTGAAGATTCATAGCACTACTTGATGCGGGCAGAATGTAGAGGATTCATGGCACTCTTTGACCAAGGAAGGATGTAGTAGATTAATTGGACTATTTGATGATAGGAATGTGTAGAAGATTCATTGCAGTATTTGACGGAGGGAAGATACAGAATATTCATGGCACTGTTTGACGAAGGGAGCGTGTAGACAATTCATCGCACTATTCGACCAAGGAAGAACGTGGAAGATTCGTGGTACTATTTGACGACTGGAGGATGTAGATGATTCATGGCACCGTTTGATGAAGGGATGACATAGAGGATTCATTGCAGTATTTGTCGAAGGGAGGATATAGATGATTCCATGGCACTATTTGAAGAAGGTAGGTTGAAGAAGTTTCATGGCACTGTTTGATGAAGGGAGGATGTAGAATGTTGATTGCATTGTTTGATGAAGGGAAGCTGTGGAAGATTCATGGCCCTATTTGATGAAGGGAAGATGTGGAAGATTCATGGCACTAGTTGATGAAGGGAAGGTGTGGAAAATTCATGGAACTGTTTCATGAAAGGACGATATAGAAGATTCATGGCAATGTTTGATGAAGGATAGATGCAGAAGATTCATGTCACCATTTGACAAAAGGAAGAGGTAGAACATTCATGGCACTATTTGATAAGGGAGTATGCAGAATATTCATGGCACTGTTTCACGAAGCGAGGATGTAGAAGATTCATGGCAATATTTCACCAAGCAAATATGTGGAAGATTCATGGTACTATTGGACAAAGGGAGGGTGTTAAAGATTCATGGCTCAATTTGACGAAGGAAGGATCTAGAAAATTCATGGCATGATTTGCTGAAGGGTCGATGTAGAAGATTCATGGCAATGTTTGATGAAGGGAAGATGTAGAAGATGCATGGTACTATTTGATGAAGTGAAGATGTGGAAGATTCATGGCACGATTTGAAGAAGGGAGGATGTTGAAGATTCATGTTACTACTTGACCAGTAATGGATGTGGAAGATTCATGGCAGTATTTGACCAGGGAAGTATGTAGTAGATTAATGGCACCATTTGCTTAAGGGAAGATGTAGGAGGTTCATGGCTGTATTTGATGAAGGGAAGATCTAGAAGATTCGTGGAACTGTTTCATGAATGGAGGACATAGAAGATTCATGGCACTACTTGGCGTAGTGAAGATTTGAAAGATTCATGGCACTATTTGAAGAAGGGAGGATGTCGAAAATTCATGTTACTATTTGACCAATAATGGATGTGGAAGATTCATGGCAGTATTTGACCAGGGAAGTATGTAGTAGATTAATGGCACCATTTGCTTAAGGGAAGATGTAGAAGATTCATGGCTGTATTTGATGAAGGGAAGATGTAGAAGATTCGTGGAACTGTTTGACAAATGGAGGACATAGAAGATTCATGGCACTACATGGCGAAGGGAAGATGTTGAAGATTCATGGCACTGTTTGACGAAGGGATGATGTAGAAGATTCATGGCACTATTTGACGAAGGGAGAATGTAAAACATTTGTGGCACTATTTCACCAAAAAGGATGTGGACGATTCATGGTACTATTTGATGAAGGGAAGATGTTGAAGATTCATAGCACAATTTGACAAAGGGAGGATGGAGAAGATTCATGACACTGTTTGATGAATCGAGGATGTAGAAGATTCATGGCACTGTTTGATGATGGGATGATGTAGAAGATTCATGGCACTATTTCACCAAGGAAGGATGTGGAATTTTAATGATTTTATTTGAAGAAGGGAGGATGTAGAAGATTCATGGCACTATGTGACGGAGGGAGGATGTAGAATGTTAATGGCACTGTTTGATGAAGGAATGATGTAGAAGATTCCAAGGCACTATTTGACAAAGTGTGAATGTAGAAGACTCATGGCACTATTTGGTGAAGGGAGAATGCTGAAGATTCATGGCACTGTGTGACAAATAAAGGATGTCAAAGATTCATGTTACTATTTGACCAATGGTGGATATGGAGGATTTATGGCAGTATTTGACCAGGGAAGAATGTAGTGGATTAATGGCGCTATTTGATTAAGGGAAGATGTAGAAGATTCATGCCAGTATTTGACGAAGGGAAGATGTTGAAGATTCGTGGATCTGTTTGAAATAAGGGAGGATGTAGAAAATCCATGGCACTATTTGGTGAAGGGAAGATGTTGAAGATTCATAGCATTATTTGTTGAAGGGTATATTTAAAAGAATCATGGTACTATTTCACCAAGGAAGGAAGTGGAATATTCATGGTACTATTTGACAAAGGGAAGATGTTGAAGATTCATAGTACAATTTGACTAAGGGAGGATGTAGAAGATTCATGACACTGTTTGATGAATGGTGGATGTAGAAGGTTCATAGCAGTGTTTGATGAAGGAATGATTTAGAATATTCATGGTACTATTTGACAAAGGGAGGATATTGAAGATTCATGGAACAATTTGATGAAGGGTGGTTGGAGAAGGTTCATGGCACTTTTTGACAAAGTGTCGATATTGAAGATTCATGGCACTGTTTGACGAAGGCAGCATGTGCAAATTCATGGTACTATTGGACAAAGGGAAGTCAAAGAAGATTCATGGCAGTACGTGACGCAGGCAGGATGTATGAAGATTCATGGCACTATTTGACCAATGATGGATATGGAAGATTCAAGGCACTATTTGACCAAGGAAGGATGTAGTAGATTAATGGCACTATTTGATGAAGGGAAGATGTAGAAGATTCATGGCATTATTTGATGAAGTGAAGGTGTGGAAGATTCATGGCATGATTTGAAGAAGGGAGGATGTTGAAGATTCATGTTACTACTTGACCAATAATGGATGTGGAAGATTCATGGCAGTATTTGACCAGGGAAATATATAGTAGATTAATGGTACCATTTGCTTAAGGGAAGATGTAGAAGAGTCATGGCTTTATTTGATGAAGGGAAGATGTAGATGATTCATGGAACTGTTTCATGAATGGAGGACATAGAAGATTCATGGCATCACGTGGCAAAGGGATGATGTAGAAGATTCATGGCACTGTTTGACGAAGGGAGGATTTAAAACATTCGTGGCACTATTTCGCCATGAAGGATGTGGAATATTCATGGTACTATTTGACAAAGGGAATGTGTTGAAGATTCATTGCACAATTTGACAAAGGGAAGACATAGAAGATTCATGGCATTGTTTGATGAAGGGAGGATGTAAAAGATTTGTTGCACTATTTTGCCATGGAAGGATGTGGAATATTCATAGTACTATTTGATGAAAGGAGGATGTTGAAGATTCATGGCACAATTTGATGAAGTGTGGTTGGAGAAGATTCATGGTACTATTTGACAAAGGGAAGACATAGAAGATTCATGGCAGTATTTGACGAAGGGAAGATATAGAATATTTGTGGCACTGTTTGACGAAGGGAGCGTGTAAATGATTCATGGCACTATTTGACCAAGGAAGAATGTGGAAGATTCATGGTACTATTTGACGAAGGCAAGATGTTGAAGATTCATGGCACAATTTGATGAAGGGAGGAAGTAGAAGATTCATGGCACCATTTGACGAAGGATGACATAGAGAATTCATGGCAGTATTTGTCGAAGGGAGGATATAGATGATTCCATTGCACTGTTTGATTAAGGGAAGATGTAGAAGATTCAAGGCCCTATTTGATGAAGGGAAGATGTAGAAGATTCATGGCCCTTTTTGATGAAGGGGAGGTGTGGAAAATTCATCGAACTATTTGATGAAAGGACAATATAGTAGATTCATGCCAATGTTTGGTGAAAGATAGATGCAGAAGATTCATGGCATCATTTGACGAAGGGAAGATGTAGAACATTCATGGCACTGTTTGATGAAGTGAGGATGTAGAGGTTTGATGGCAATATTTCGCCAAGGAAATATGTGGAAGATTCATGGTTCTATTTGATGAAGGGAGGGTGTTGAAGAATCATGGTTCAATTTGACTAATAGAGGATGTAGGAAATTCATGGCATGATTTGACGAAGTGACGATGTAGAAGATTCATGGCAATGTTTGAAGAAGGGATGATGTAGCAGATTCATGGCACTATTTGAAGAATTGAGGATGTCGAAGATTCATGTTACTATTTGACCAAAGATGGATGTAGAAGATTTATGGCAGTATTTGACCAGGGAAGAATGTAGTCAATTAATGGTGCCATTCGATTAAGGGAAGATGTTGAAGATTCATTGCCTGTATTTGATGAAGGAAAGATGTAGAAGCTTCGTGGCACTGTTTGATGAACAGAGGACATAGAAAATGCATGGCACTATTTGGCAAAGGGAAGATGTTGAAGATTCATGGCACTATTTGTTGAAGGGTGTATTTAAAAGAATCGTGGCACTATTTCATCCAGAAAGGATGTGGAAGATTCATGGTACTATTTGACAAAGGGAAGATGTTGAAGATTCATAGCACAATTTGACAAAGGGAGGATATAGAAGATTCATGACACAGTTTGATGAGTGATGGATGTAGAAGATTCATAGCACTGTTTGACGAAGGGATCGTGTAGAATATTCAGGGTACTATTTGACAAAGGGAGGATGTTGAAGATTCATGGCACAATTTGGTGAAGGGAGATTGGAGCAGATTCATGGCACTTTTTGACAAAGGGTCGATATTGAAGATTCATGGCAACGTTTGACGAAGGCAACATGTACAAATTCATGGTACTATTTGACAAAGGGAAGACATAGAAGATTCATGGCACTGTTTGAAGAACGGTGGATGTAAAAGATTTGTTGTACTATTTCACCATGGAAGGATGTGGAATATTTATGGTACTATTTGACGAAGGGAGGATGTTGAAGATTCAATGCACAATTTGATGAAGGGAGATTGGAGCAGATTCATTGGACGTTTTGACAAAGGGTCGCTATTGAAGATTCATGGCAATATTTGATGAAGGCAACATGTACAAATTCATGGTACTATTGGACAAAGGGAAGACATAGAAGATTCATGGCACTATTTGACGCAGGCAGGATGTAGAAGATTCATGGCACTATTTGACCAAGGATGGATATGGAAGATTCAAGGCACTATTACACCAAGGAATGATGTGGTAGATTAAGGGCACTCTTTGATGAAGGGAATATGTAGAAGATTCATGGCAGAATTTGATGAAAGGAAAATATAGAATATTCGTGGCACAGTTTGATGAAGGGAGTGTGTAGATGACTCATGGCACAATTTGACGAAGGGATGATGTAGAAGATTCATGGCACTGTTTGGCGAAGGGATGACATAGAGGATTCATGGCAGTATTTGTCGAAGGGAGGATATAAATGATTCCATGGCACTATTTGATGAAGGTAGGATGCAGAAGATTCGTGGCACTGTTTGATGAAGGGACGATGTAGAATGTTTGTTGCACTGTTTGATGAATGGAAAATGTCGAAGATTCATGGCCTTATTTCAGGAAGGAAAGATGTCAAAGACTCATGGCCCATTTGATGAAGGGAAGGTGTGGAAAATTCAAGGAACTATTTGATGAAAGGACGATGTAGAACATTCATGGCAATATTTTGCAAAGGAAATATGTGGAAGATTCATGGTACTATTTGACAAAGGGAGTGTGTTAAAAATTCATGGCTGAATTTGCCGAAGGGAGGATCTTGAAATTCATGGCATGATTTGACGAAGGGAAGATGTAGAAGATTCATGGCACTATTTGATGAAGAGAAGATGTGGAAGATTTAAGGCATGGTTTGAAGAAGGGAGGATGTTGAAGATTCATGTTACTATTTGACCAATAATGGATGTGGAAGATTCATGGCAATATTACACTAGGGAAGGATTTAGTAGATTAATGGTACCATTTGCTTAAGGGAAGATGTAGAAGATTCATAGCTGTATTTGATGAAGGGAAGATCTAGAAGATTCGTGGAACTGTTTGACAAATGGAGGACATAGAATATTCATGGCACTGTTTGATGAAGGGATGATGTAGAAGATTCATGGCACTGTTTGACGAAGGGAGGATGTAGAAGTTTCATGGCACTGCTTGATGAAGGGATGATGTAGAAGTTTCATGGCACTGTCTGATGAAGGGAGAATGTCAAGGATTCGTGGCACAATTTCACCAAGGAAGGCTATGCAATATTCATGGTACTATGTGATGAAAGGATGATGTTGAATATTCATGGAACAATTTGATGATGGGAGGTTGTAGAAAATTCAGGCACTCTTTGATGAAGGGTCAATACAGAGTATTCGTGGCAATGTTTGATGAAGGGAAGATGTAGAAGACTCATGGTACTATTTGACGAAAGCAGAATGCTGAAGATTCATGGCACTGTTTGACAAATGAAGGATGTCGAAGATTCATGTTACTATTTGAGCAATGATGGATGTGGAAGATTTACGGCAGTATTTGACCAGGGAAGAATGTGGTCGATTAATGGTGCTATTTGATTAAGGGAAGATGTAGAAGATTCATGCCAGTATTTGATGAAGGGAAGATGTAGAAGCTTTGTGAAACTGTTTGACGAAGGGAGAACATAGCAGATTCATGGCACTATTTGGTGAAGGGAAGATGTTGAAGATTCATGGAATTATTACACCAGGGAAGGATTTAGTAGATTAATGGCACCATTTGCTTAAGGGAAGATGTAGAAGATTCATGGCTGTATTTGATGAAGGGAAGATGTAGAAGATTCGTGGAACTGTTTGGCAAAGGGAAAAAATAGCAGATTCATGGCACTCTTTGGCGAAGGGCAGATGTTGAAGATTCATGGCATTATTTGTTGAAGTGTGTATTTAAAAGAATCATGGCACTATTACACCAAGGAAGGATGTGGAAGATTCATGGTACTATTTCACAAAGGGAAGATGTTGAAGATTCATAGCACAATTTGATGAAGGGAGGATGTAGAAGATTCATAGCACAATTTGATGAAGGGAGAATGCAGAAGATTCATGACACTGTTTGATGAATGGTGGATGTAGAAGATTCATAGCACTGTTTGACGAAGGGATGGTGCAGAATATTCATGGTACTATTTGACAAAGGGAGGGTGTTGAACATTCATGGCACAATTTGATGAAGGGAGATTGGAGCAGATTCATGGCACTTTTTGACAAAGGGTCAATATTGAAGATTCATGGCAATGTCTGACAAAGGCAACATGTACAAATTCATGCTACTATTTGACAAAGGAAGACATAGAAGATTCATGACATTGTTTGACGAAGGGAGGATGTAAAAGATTTGTTGCACTATTTCACCATGGAAGGATGTGGAATATTCATGGTACTATTTGACGAAGGGAGGATGTTGAAGATTCATGGCACAATTTGATGAAGTGTGTTTGGAGAAGATTCATGGTACTTTTTGACAATGTGTCGATATTGAAGATTCATGGCAATGTTTGACGAAGGCAACATATACAAATTCATGGTACTATTTGACAAAGGGAAGACGTAGAAGATTCATGGTACTATTTGACACAGGCAGGATGTAGAATATTCATGGCACTATTTGACCAAGGATGGATATGGAAGATTCTAGCATTATTTGACCAAGGAAGGATGTAGTAGATTAATGGCACTATTTGATGAAGGGAATATGTAGAAGATTCATGGCAGTATTTGATGAAGGGAAGATATAGAATATTTGTGGCACTGTTTGATGAAGGGAGCATGTAGATGACTCATAGCACAATTTGATGAAGGGAGGATGTAGACGATTCATGGCACCATTTGACGAAGGGATGATGTGGAAGACTCGTAGCATTGTTTGATGAAGGGATGACATAAAGGATTCATGGCAGTATTGGTCGAAGGGAGGATATAGATGATTCCATGGCACTATTTGAAGAAGGTAGGATGCAGAAGGTTTGTTGCACCATTTGATGATGGGACGTTGTAGAACATTCATGGTACTTTTTGATGAGGGAGCATGTAGAAAATTCATTGCACTGTTTAACGAAGTGAGGATGTAGAAGATTCATGGCAATATTTCGCCAAGGAAATATGTGAAAGATTCATGGTACTATTTGACGAAGGAAGTGTGTTGAAGATTCACGGCTCAATTTGACGAAGGGAGGATGTAGAAAATTCATGGCATGGTTTGACGAAGGGACGATGTAGAAGATTCATGGCATTATTTGACAAAGTGAAGATTTGGAAGATTCATGGCACTATTTGAAGAAGGGAGGATGATGAAGATTCATGTTACGATTTGACCAATAATGGATGTGGAAGATTCATGGCAGTATTTGACCAGGGAAGGATATAGTAGATTAATGGCACCATTTGCTTAAGTGAAGATGTAGAAGATTCATGGCTGCATTTGATGAAGGGAAGATGTAGAAAATTCAGGGCACTGTTTGATGAAGGGAGGATGTAAAAGACTCGTGGCACTATTTCACCAAGGAAGGATGTGGAAGATTCATGGTATTATTTGATGAAGGGATGATGATGATTCATAGCACAATTTGACAAAGGGAGGATGTAGAAGTTTCATAGCACTGTTTGACGAATGGAGGATGTAGAAGATTCATGGCACTGTTAGACGAAGGGATGATGTAGAAGATTCATGGCACTGTTTGGCGAAGGGAAGATGTAGAAGATTCATGGTACTATTTGACGAAGGCAGAATGCTGAAGATTCATGGCACTGTTTGACAAATGAAGGATGTCGAAGATTCATGTTACTATTTGAGCAACGATGGATGTGGAAGATTTACGGCAGTATTTGACAAGGGAACAATGTGGTCGATTAATGGCGCTATTTGATTAATGGAAGATGTAGAAGATTCATGCCCATATTTGATGAAGGGAAGATATAGAAGCTTTGTGGCACTGTTTGATGAAGGGAGAGCATAGCAGATTCGTGGCACCATTTGGTGATGGGAAGATGTTGAAGATTCATGGCATTATTTGTTGAAGGGTGTATTTAAAAGAATCATGGCACTATTTCACCAAGGAAGGATGTGGAAGATTCATGGTATTATTTGACAAAGGGAAGATGTTGAAGATTCATAGTACAATTTTACTATGAATTGACGATGGGAGCATGTAGATTCATGACACTGTTTAATGAATGGTGGATGTAGAAGATTCATAGCACTGTTTTACGAAGGGATGATGTAGAATATTCATGGTACTATTTGACCAAGGGAGGATGTTGAAGATTCATGGCACAATTTGATGAAGGGAGATTGGAGCAGATTCATGGCACTTTTTGACAAAGGGTCGACATTGAAGATTCATGGCAATATTTGACGAACGCAACATGTACAAATTCACGGTACTATTTGACAGAGGGAAGACATAGAAGATTCATGGCACTATTTCATGCAGGCAGGATGTAGAAGATTCATGGCACTATTTGACCAAGGAGGATATGGAAGATTCAAGCACTATTTGACCAAGGAAGGATGTAGTAGATTAATGGCATTCTTTGAAGAAGAGAATATGTAGAAGATCATGGCAGTATTTGATGAAGGGAAGATATAGAATATTCGTGGCACTGTTTGACGAAGGGAGGGTGTAGATGACTCATGGCACAATTTGACGAAGGGAGGATATAGAAGATTCATGGCACCGTTTGACGAAGGGATGATGTGGAAGATTTGTGGCACTGTTCGATGAAGGGATGACATAGAGGATTCATGGCAGTATTTGTCGAAGGGAGGATATAGATGATTCCATGGCACTATTTGAAGAAGGTGGGATGCAGAAGATTCATGGCACTGTTTGATGAAGGGAGGATGTAGAATGTTCATTGCACTATTTGATGAAGGGAAGATGTCGAAGATTCATGGCCCTATTTGATGAAGGGAAGATGTAGAAGGTTCATGGCCCTATTTGATGAAGGGAAGGTGTGGAAAATTCAAGTAACTATTTGATGAAAGGACGATGTAGAAGATTCATGGCAATGTTTGACGAAGGATAGATGCAGAAGATTCATGTCACCATTTGATGATGGGATGTTGTAGAACATTCATGGCACTATTTGATGAGGGAGTATGTAGAAAATTCATTGCACTGTTTAACGAAGTGAGGATGTAGAAGATTCATGGCAATATTTCGCCAAGGAAATATGTGAAAGATTCATGGTACTATTTGACGAAGGGAGTGTGTTGAAGATTCACGGCTTAATTTGACGAAGGGAGTATGTAGAAAATTCATGGCACGGTTTAACGAAGGGACTATGTAGAAGATTCATGGCACTATTTGATGAAGTGAAGATTTGGAAGATTCATGGCACTATTTGAAGAAGGGAGGATGTTGAATATTCATGTTACTATTTGACCTATAATGGATGTGGAAAATTCATGGCAGTATTTGACCAGGGAAGAATATAGTTGATTAATGGCACCATTTGCTTAAGGAAAGATGTAGAAGATTCATGGCATTATTTGATGAAGGGAAGCTGTAGAAGATTCACGGAACTGTTTGACAAATCGAGGACTTATAAGATTCATGGCACTACATGGCGTAGGGAAGATGTTGAAGATTCATGGCACTGTTTGACGAAGGGATGATGTAAAAGATTTGTGGCACTATTTCACCAAGGAAGGATGTGGAAGATTCATGGTATTATTTGACGAAGGGATGTTGTTGAAGATTCATAGCACAATTTGACAAAGGGAGGATGTAGAAGTTTCATAGCACTGTTTGATGAATCGAGGATGTAGAAGATTCATGGCAATGTTAGATGAAGGGATGATGTAGAAGATTCATGGCACTGTTTGGCAAAGCGAGGATGTATAGTATTCGTGGCAGTATTTCACCAAGGAAGGGTGTGCAATATTCATGGTACTACGTGATGAAAGGAGGATGTTGAAGATTCATGGCACAATTTGATGAAGGGAGGTTGTAAAAAGTTATGGGCGCTATTTGACGAAGGTTTGATACAGAAGATTCGTGGCAATGTTTGATGTAGGGAGGATATAGAAGATTCATGGTACTATTTGATGAAACGAAGATGTAGAAGATTCACGGCACTATTTGATGAAGGGATGATGTAGAAGATTCATGGCACTATTTGATGAACAGAGTATGTAGAAGATTCATGGCACTATTTCAAAAGGAAGGATGTGGAAGATTAATTATACTATTTGATGAAGGGAAGATGTTGAAGATTCATGGCACAATTTGATGAAGGGAGGATGTAGAAGATTCATGACACTATTTCACGGAAGCAGGATGTAGATGATTAATGACATTGTTTGACGAAGGGACGATGTAGAAGATTCCAAGGCACTATTTGACGAAGTGTGAATTTAGAAGATTCATGGCACTATTTGGTGAAGGGAGAATGCTGAAGATTCATGGCACTGTTTGAAAAATGAAGGATGTCAAAGATTCATATTACTATTTGACCAATGATGGACGTGGAAGATTTATGGCAGTATTTGACCAGGGAATGATGTAGTCGATTAATGGTGCTATTTGTTTAAGGGAATATGTAGAAGATTCATGCCTGTATTTGATGAAGGGAAGATGTAGAAGCTTCATGGCACTGTTTAACGAAGGGAGGACATAGAAGATTCATGGCACTATTTGGCGAAGGGAAGATGTTGAAGATTCATGGCACTATTTGTTGAAGGGTGTATTTAAAAGAATCATGGCACTATTTTACCAAGGAAGGATGTGGAAGATTCATGGTACTATTTAACGAAGGGAAGAAGTTGAAGATTCATGCTTCAATTTGACAAAGGGAGGATGTAGAAGATTCATGGCACTGTTTGACGAAAGGTGAATGTAGAAGATTCACGGCATTGTTTGACAAAGGGAAGTCATAGAAGATTCATGGCAATGTTTGACGAAGGGAAGATGTAGAAGATTCATAGTACTATTTGACGAAGAGGAGATGTAGCAAATTTGTGGCACCATTTGATGAATGGAGTATGTAGAGGTTCATGGCACTGTTTGACCAAGGATGGATGTGGAAGATTCATGGCACTATTTGACCAAGGAAGGAAGTAGCAGATTAATGGCTATTTGATGAAGGGAAGATGTAGAAGATTCATGGCAGTATTTGACGAAGGGAAGATGTATAAGATTCATGGTGCTGTTTGATGAAGGGAGCGTGTTGAAGATTCATGGCACTATTTGACCAAGGAAGGATGTGGAAAATTAATGGTACTAATTGACAAAGGGAAGATGTTGAAGATTCATGGCAGAATTTGACGAAGGGAGGACGTTGAAGATTCATGGCACTATTTGACGGAGGCAGGATGTAGAAGATTAATCACACTGTTTGATGAAGGGACGATGTAGTAGATTCCAAGGCACTGTTTGATGAAGGGTGAATGTAGAAGGTTCATGGCACTGTATGGTGAAGGGAGAACGCTGAAGATTCATGGCACTGTTTGACGATGAGAAGATGTCAAAGATTCATGTTGCTATTTGACCAATGATGGATGTGGAGATTCATGGCAGTATTTGACCAGGGAAGGATGTAGTAGCTTAATGGCGCTATTTGATTAAGGGAAGATGTAGAATATTCATGGAATTGTTTGATGAAGGAAGGACATAGAATATTCATGGCACTATTTGGCGAAGGGAAGATTTTGAAGATCCATGGCATTATTTGTTGAAGGGCGTATGGCGAAGATTCATGACACTATTTCACTAAGGAATGATGTGGAAGATTCATGGTACTATTTGACTAAGGGAAGATGTTGAAAATTCATAGCACAATTTGATGAAGGCATGATGTAGAAGATTGATAGCACTATTTGACGGAGGGAGGATGTAGAAGATTCATGACACTGTTTGACCAAGGGGCGATTAGGAGATTCATGGCACTTTTTGACAAAGAGCTGGTGAGTTCTTCCTTTTTTATGCCTCAATACACATCACCAAAACAGATGAACTGGTCACACTCAGCTTGCTTTTGGTCACAGGTCGCTGTTTTGCAGATTTCATATACAAGTGATGACACTTCAAAAGTAATTGGTGGGCAGTAAAGCACTTTCAGTTGATCCTCAAGTTGTGAAAAGCGCTATATTAATGCAAGTTATTCCTTTTCTTTAATATCGTCCTATCTTTGAGCAACTTAGGCTTAAGGTCAGTCCATCCACCGTTGAATGAAGTGTGGCAAGACTGCAGTTCAGCACAGTCACACTGCCCATACAAAAGCAAGTGACAGCTTTGCTTGAAACATTATGCCATTTCCAGAAGACGATCCCCCAGCACTAAATGTTGTGTAACACAGAGCAGTTTTTCACTGAGGGTTGCAATGTTTTCCAGCACGTCCGTCTAATCTCTCTGACCTTCAGACCCCAGTTCTTCCGTAAACAAAGCCTCTTTGCTAAAAATACATCACTTTCTGTGAACCAGCGTGCTATCTTTGGGGGCAATAATACTAAAAATACACAACCAGAGTTCATTGTGAAACTTGTTAGGCAATTTAATGTTCGCTCTATGTGCAGGATGGCGCACAGATATTATTCCTTAGTGCGGAGTCTTTGATCTGAATGTTGAGAGCTTGGATCTCAATTCACGTCCAACATGACACAGATACAGCATTATGAAGAATTAATGGTTTGCATGTTGAATAAGTGCAGGCCTGAACAAATCTAGCCAAGAATCAGTCATTTGAAGATTTGGTGCTTGTTGTTGAGTCAAGCAACAGTCATTTGAAGATTTGGTGCTTGTTGTTGAGTCGAGCAACAGTCATTTGAAGATTTGGTGCTTGTTGTTGAGTCGAGCAACAGTCATTTGAAGATTTGGTGCTTGTTGTTGAGTCAAGAGTCAGTCATTTGAAGATTTCGTGCTTGCTGCTGAGTCGAGAATCAGTCATTTGAAGATTTGGTGTTTGTTGTTGAGTCGAGAATCAGTCATTTGAAGATTTGGTGCTTGTTGCTGAGTCAAGAATCAGTCATTTGAAGATTTGGTGCTTGTTGCTGAGTCAAGAATCAGTCATTTGAAGATTTGGTGCTTCTCGCTTAGTCAAGAAACAGTCATTTGAAGATTTGGTCCTTGTTGCCAAAAGTTCTTGTAGAGTCCTGAATTTTGCTCATTCATTTGAAATGAAGGCACAGTGCACAGAATCTTCCAAGATTTCATAAGCAGGAATCTCGCTCACTTATCCTTACTCCTACAGGTTTTAAAGCCCAAGTTAAATTTATCCAAGCCCTCATTCTTGATTTGAAATTTTTCTATTTTTTCTAACTTTAGTGTCCTTCGCAATGGACTCTGACCCTTCACAAAGCATCCTCAATTTAAAACATATATGGGAGCATATTCTCCCACGCAAAGGGTCATCCAAACTGCCCACTGCTGCAAATATAACACAGCATAGTTCATATCTACTTCTTGAAGTGTCTACACCTGATAAGTGAATATAATGCTGTCAAAGGACAGTTTTCCACTTAACTGGAGTGCACTGCTTAAGACATGAGCTGACAGCAACATTCCTTAACTCGGTGATAGCTTTAGACTGGAGAATTCCATGTTCACCAATTCTACTCAGCTGAAAGCAGCGCCCGCAGGAATTGTTGCTGAGCTTTGTCACATGAGGACTTGATTTGTGACATCATGAGTGAATGGCCTCTCAGCTGTTTGATGAAGTTGGTCCTTGGGAATAGTTTCCGATACACTGACTCCAGGTCTGATGTGGCTATCCGTTTCATTTTCAGTCAGGACCTTGGTACTGTTTCAGAAATGACCAGCTAGCTTTATTGGATGAGCGAGGCTTCCCCTTTGCAAGCTGTCATTTCACAACGTGGACCTGTGAGAGTTACTGAGAATTTATCAGGTTAATTTTTCTGGATCTGACAGTTTACTGAGCAGTTCAATTCTGAGCAAAGTCCAATGGGGCTGAGGCCATGTTTGGAGGCAATTATTACTGCATTTACTTGTTTTGTAGGTACTTACAGAATTACTTTGAGTTTACAAGTAGCAACGGGCCTTTCAGTCCATCTGGTCTATGCTAGGCATGAATGTTTCATGTCAGCCTCCTTCAGGATCGCTTCACCAGACTTTCCTGGTAGATAAAGAAGGATTTGCATATGTATAAAGCACCTTTCATAATGTCAGGACATCCCAATGCACTTTACAACCAGTGAAGCACCTTTCAAGTGTAGTCACTTTTGCATTGTAAGAATAGGGCCAGCCAATTTGTGCATAAAGGGAAATGGTGGTATAGTGGTAATGTCATTGGACTAGTAATCCAGAGGTCCAAGCTTATGCTCTGGGGACATGGGTTCAAATCCCACCACAGCAGTTGGTGGAGTTTTAATTCAATTCATAAATCTGGAATTTAAAGCTGGTCTCAGTCATGATGACCATGAAACGACCATCGATCGTCGTAAGAACTCTTCTGGTTCACTGGTGTCTTTTCGGAAAGGAAATCTGGCCTACATGTGACTCCAGACCCTCAGCAATGCTCAAGGGATGGACAACAAATGCTGGCCTTGCCAGTGATGCCCACATATCACATCGTGGAAATGACCAGAGAATTTGTTCTTGGTGATGTTGATTGATGGATGAATATTGGCCAGCACACAGGGGAAGAACTCCGGTAGTCTTCTTCAAAATACTCTCACAGCATCTTCAGTTCCTCAGCATGTAGGAATCTAGTCATTGTGTGTGTGTGTGTGTGTGCATATGACAGAGAGTGTGTGTGTCTCTTTGTGTATGAGAGTGGGAGTGTGAGTGCATCTGTCTGAATATAATCAATCTGCATATTTCACTTTTATGAATATTTTAAAAGCCAGATTGAGTCTATTGTAATGAGAATTAGAAATCCAACAAGAATGGAAGATTTCAGCTTTAATATTTCTTGTGTTGATCATTTGAAGGCTTGTATCCTTCTATTCCCTTCTCTCTCATCTGCTTTCCTAGTTTCCCTTAAATACATGAAAGGATCAGTACACTGATGTCAGTCCTACTCGTGGTATGTGTTGAGATTAATTAGCTCTGCAGGAAGTGGGGTGCATAGTACAAGACTTCATTTGACTAAAACTGTTGGCTATTCATGAACAATTGAGGTACTGGGTTCATGGATAAACTCTCATGTGCTGAAGGGGGTGGTGGGTTGGGGGAGAAAGAGGAGATCTGTTTATTGAGTTGATTGACTAAAGTTGATTGTTTTGAAAGTTGGGACTGGATAGGATCCAGTGTGACCAGAGGAAAACACGATGACAGCGAATGGTTCTTCAGGATACCTGAAACACAACGATGGAAAGGTAACTCTGTCCCAGCGGAAGCATCAAGGATTTAATAAATCCATTTCCCATACTAATCATTCTTGTAGCTCCTTGACATAGGCTGGAAGTCTCATACCAAAGCGTAACTCTGCAGTAGATCCACACTAATTTCAACATATGTTGACACTGTCCCTAACTTTGGCTACATTGAGAATAGCGGGGAGGGAATGATCATTCATGAACTTGTGTTAGATTTAGGGTTTAGGGGCAATATCCCTGCCTCCAGAAATAATAGATCTGTACAAATTGTATAACTAGCCTTTCCTGTGACCTAAATGTTGAGGTGTTCAGAGTGAGAGATTGGATGTTGGCAGTGGGAATGGGTTTGAGTGATGAGTATCACAATGAAGCACTTGCAAGACACTCATTCTGGCCTTTTAAATGCAGAGCAACAACCATTTGCCACACAAAGCCAGTTGTGTGGCCTCAGAGTGAGATTTCTCATCAGTAAAAGTTCCCTGACTGTGGGCCCAATGTTTTATACAAGACATGACAGCATGCAAGCTATCCTGCTCTTTGTCTGGCTTCAAATTGATTCTGGGAAGAATTGCAACATGCTGATGTCAATTGGGTTCAGCGGTGCTTAAGAGAGTCTGGCAGATGCCATTCTACTATTCTCTTATTAGGATATATCCTGCTTTTCCTCTTGATAACAGAAAGCTTCGTCTCCAGTATCTTCCGGAAAAATCTACTGGAGAATTCCAAGGCTGTCCCATCATGCTTCAGCAATCCAATCCCAACGCACATTCCAGACATCAGTAACACAATGTCAAGTGTGAAATGACAGCAGATAACACCTCGAGGCTCATCTCTGAGGCATCGCCAATTCGTACGCCACCACCACCACGAGGACTCTCACAAGACTTTCTTGTCATGGAATGCTATCATGGCTGTGAGGTGACAGCAATCTTACTGAGTCCAGGATTTGGAACGTCTGCCGAGTCTGGGGTGAGTGAGGTGCTTTCAATAAAAAAGGAAAGGAGGTTTAAAATTAATTCCATGTGTTGACTTTGTTGACATTCCACTTTGTAGATTCTTGGGGTGGTGGGGGAGGAGGGGGGAGGGGGGAGGGGTGCAGGTGCGGGGGGTGGGGTGGGGGGGTGGCGAGACTAACAATAACTTGTCTTTCTGAGACCAGCTGCGCTCCGAATATGTAACTCAGGTCACAAGTGTTGGTCGGACAGATTAGATATTGGGCTGATTATGGAAACAGAAATAAGGTACAGACCTGCAAAGGGCCATCATTCATTTCCAACAGCAGCCATGTTGCTGCTGGTCAAATCTTGTGATTGGATCCTCATCCATTGCCCCTTGCCAGTAATTAAAGCAGGAAGCAGCAACAGTGTCCATGCAGAGTGAATGGTTCACAATCTGTTGATGCTCACAGCCGATGAGGTCATCTCAAATCCTCATGTCTTTAAAGCTGAGTTCCATCCTCAATATTGAAAACGCAGGCACAGATGAGGGAAGCGCTGCTACATGGCGCAGGCAGAACCCCTACTCAGGTGGTTGGGCTGTACCATTCTCCTGATCCCATGCCACACAAAAGGACAGGTTTGCCCAGACAGTATAATCCAGCAAGGGAACAACCTTGTCATAGGCTGTGGGAGCTCACCATGGAAGGTGCATCTTTGGGGCTAATTGCTCACGTGTGCTACCCTTTAACGCTGGGGAGTTGGGGGTCTCACTGCAGGGGATATACCGTGTGAGGTTTGAAGGCCACTTAACACTAAAGCTATAGATTACAGAGCCAGAATTTTGTGTCCCACTGGCGGGCACGTGCCCGAGCCTAATGGGCGTAAAATCGCACGAGATGACGTTGGGCGACCGTTCTGATGTCATCGCACACTCGTGCAATATTTCACTCAGTGGGCGCGAGCGGGAGTCAGAAGAACACCCGCCGACAATTGAGTGGGCAATTAAGCTTAATAATGGCCCAACTGTAAGCGATTTTACGTGACCCGTCCAACCTTACGGTTGGCAGATGGGCCAATTGGCCAGGCCGGCTTTACATTTTTGATGAAACCTCATCCAAGGGCGGGATGAAATCTCCATCAGGATATAAATTAAGGAGAAATACCTGGGGACAGCATTTTTATGAGGTATGCTCTTAGATAATTGATTGTGCTGCATGAACATATTTTACAGCAATTTTTGTGCTTTCTTTTATTATTTGGAGGTCTGCAACTCCCTGAGGTACCTGTCTATCTTCAGGGAGCTCAGTGGAAGAGCTCACCAGCATCTGCACCCGCCCTCTTCCTGCCCCCACCGGCAGTGCTGAGTCTTTCTCAGGGTGCCTTTCACCCTGACTGGTCATTTCCCATCTGCTCCCGGGCCCGCCGATGAGGGCAAAATTCAGGCCCAGGTGCACAGAGGGTAGGTCAATGCAAACAGCAGTAAGGAATAAGGAGGCCGGAGCCAGAGCAAGGAAAGGGATAATGTCGGGCTCAACCCTGAGCTGGAAACTCCTTCACCCACGCAGGCAACGTGGCAATCAATTTGCGCACGGCAGGATCCCACAAACAGCAATGGGTTAATGACCAGATCCTTTGTTTGTAAGTGTTGGTTGAGTGAAAAGTATTGGCCACAACATTGTGGAAGCCTCCCCGCTATTTTTCAAGTAGCGCCTATTGAGTCCTCTTGGGAGAGCAGACAGGGCCTCGGTTTAACATCTCATTCAGAAGGCAGCACCTACAGCAGTGCAGCACCCACTTGGCATTAGACTCAAAAGCCAGCCTTTGAGTTGATGCTGAGTCTCAGGGTTGGGACTTGAACACAGAACCTTGTAACTCAGAGATGAGAGTGCTACCCACCGAACCACAACTGGCACATTACAGAGAGGCCGCTCAACAAAGGTTGGGCTCTGTCACTCCTGAATAATCCACAAAGAAGAAGGTGACACATAGGCTGAGCTGTTCTCTGCACTGGGAGCATCTGAATTGACAGGGAATCCATTACATCTCACAACTGGCAAAGGATTTTCCATTAACATGCAAGATTCCAAGGATGGCAAAATCGGAAAAGGGAAAGTTGAAGCTATGTTCCGCTTTTTTTGACAGCAAGTTCAGAAATTCTGGATACTGATCGAAATTATGAGAGGGAGAGAAAGAGAGAGCAGGTGAGTTTAACAAGGTGACAGAGAGAGAGAGAGAGAGAGGTAATTTTATCCAGCCAAGACCGAAGTCAGATGATTCGGATGAGCCAAGGTGACCCAGGATAATCACAGATAGGTACATCTCCTTTAAACTGTGACCTTAACTGAGGTCGAGTCAGTTTTCTGTTGGCACCCACATATAGCCTGACACTATGAGCTAGGTCAGACTTTGACAGGCGGCAGACTTCCGTTTGTTGTCAGTTGTGGGAAGGCGCAGAAAGAGCTGTGATCGAAACAGACACAGGGTCAGGTACTTTTGCTGATTGGTGAAACTTATTGCATTGGTTTTCACCTCTGCTCCCCAACTGATCCTCCACAACCGAAAAAAACCTGCAGAAAATATCAGGAGAAGTGACTGTTACATGCTGCTTGTACCTGTGTCTTTATTAGAACTGAATATAGCATGGCCACTTCCAGTCAGTGCCTCATGGCAGAGGTCACCTGACTACAGCAAGACAGGTAGGACCTTTAGTGCATGATTGTATTTCAATCCAATCTGAATCTGAAGTGCTGCCCTCTATGCTCAGTGGCACTTCATTAAAACACCCACAGAAAACCAAAATTTAGAGAAAAGAAACTGCTTAGTTTGGATTTTCTTCTCAGCAAAGTCTTCTACAATTCGCATCCTGCTTTAAATGTCAAAGTTCGCCTCTAGGTCAGGGTCGAACAGGTACTGGTGGGAGAGGAGAGGTAAAAGAAGGCAGGAAAATGCATGAAGGTCCGGGAAAGAAGAAATTGAACAGAATCAATGAGAAATGTTCACTGCAAGCAGGAAGGGAAGAGCATCACATCTCGTTTCATTTATTTCCAGGGTCTCTGGGTTTTTGACACTTTCTTTCCCCCCTCTCTGCCGTGTTAAATTTTTCTGTGTTTGATTGTGTGACACTGTTTATGATCGATGCTCACTGTGCTCAATTGGTTAAACCTGGGTGCTGACTCAGAGAGAAGTAAAACAGAAGTTGCCGGAAGAATGGTGGGGTAGACATTTTGAAGCATTGTGGAAAACTCTACAGATAAAGTTCCTGCACTTAGAAACCAGTGTCATCTCTGCATTACTCTGAGCTAACTCAAATATATCAATATATAACACTGTTTGTCATTTTGAGGTGGTTCGACAGCCTCACTCAGAGCTGTGGGTTTTGCCAGTTCACACAGGTACTCAAAATAAATGTGAACCAGTTGGAATTTGCCAGGGCCAGCATGGCAACAGGTTAAAGGATGCAGTAGAAAACTGTGCAATGATGCAATAAGCTACTGTTTGTTAAATTATCACTTTACATCAAGCTATTCCAGCCACAATATATTTAATACAGAAAGTTTTTTTAAACAAAAACTTAACTTTGCAAATCACAATGCTACCTGTATTCGAACTTGCATCCAGTCCCTTTTCTTGCTGCTGAACTATCTTGGCCCCAGGTCAAACAACACCTTCATTTTAAACTTCTCATCCTTGCTTTTACTTTCTGTTGTAAGATGTTGGAGTAGTTCGGTAGGTCTTACTAAGGTATGCATAGTCTTAGGTCATTCAACATTAAGTATTTATTAACTGCTACTATACATAGGTACAGTAAAGGACCAAGCTTGCTCCTACACATGGCTCTATCCACCTCACCTTGAGGCGGGTCAGGTGTTCCCTTCCATCACCATGTGGGAGGTACTGTATTCAAGCCCATGTTAACCCTTTATGTGCCAGACCCTTTTACTATAAACCCCTCCGTGGCCATGCCCCACCCAATCTCTGCAATCTGCTCTGTCCATAAACCCCTTGAAACACCTACTGCACCACCCTAACTCTGGCCTCTTGAGCATACCAATTTTAAATCGCTCCACCATTGGTGGCCGTGCCTTCAGCTGCTTTGGCCCAAAGCTATGGAATTCCCTCCCTAAACCTCTCCGCCTTCCTCTCTTCCTTGAAGGTGCTCCTAAAAGCCTACCTCTTTGATTAAACGTTTTGTTATCTGCCTGGAGATCGGATTTGGAACCTCTGTAACAAATTTTACTTTGTGAAGCATAAAGTGGTTGCTATATTTGACTTTGTACTCTTTGTCTTGTGTGTCAGATGTGCTCCTCACAGTACATGATCTGGACATCCGGTTTGGAAAGCCTAAACTTGTCAGATTCTGAGGTGACAAGTGCTTTAACGGAATTCCAAAGATCCATTCCATTGCTCATTCATCCTGAGTGAAGTTCTCCCTGGGAATCAGGTAAGTACCCCATACTTGAATCAACCTGATTATGTGTTTCCGAAAAACTTTGGAAATTTGAAAAACCCTGAAAGCTATGTCAATCCCCTGGAAATGAAGAAGTTAAAAATGCCTACACTGAGATTCTCACGTATAAGGACAAGTCATGACGTGGAGGATAACAAAAGGAAGTTTGAATGACTTCAAGGAAATCCTTTCCCCAGTATAATTTCCCTAATTCCTTTATCTTTGGCTGTAAACAGTACATGAGAACCCATGCCAAGATCACTGCATTCTGAGTGAGATTAGAAGATGCTCCGATAGGCTTGATTGCACGAGACACCACCCATTTCAGTGACAGTATCTCTCTTCTAGTGACCATTTGCTTTGAATTCAGTACGCTCAGCATTCTAAGGAATCATTTCAGATTCACTTTCCGGGGAGGACAAATAGTAAATCAGAGTGCTGTTCTATGTCAAATCTCCTCTTCCCAAACACTTTACTGGGCTATTAAACCAATCAGCTGCATACTTGGGAAGTGAGTTGGATCTCTTCCTGTATCCCACTCCTCTTTGTTTCCTCTCATGCTCTTGAGGCCATGATCAGATATTGAAAGACGGAACAAGTGGCCATATGGCCAACTCCTGCTGCTGTTGTTCATGACCGAGATCAACCACATTTTTGTTGGATTAGGATATCAAGCAATCTGGAGCAAAGGAGATGGGGTACAGATCAGCCATGGCCTGACTGATTAGGAAAACTGGGTCAAGTGGCTGAAAGGCCAATTCCTGTTCGTACATTCCAAAAGGATAAAAATTTCTCATTTCAGAAAAAAAATTCTTCAGTCTTTTAAGTAGCTCTTCTCCCTGCCAAGCCAGAGTCACAGGAATTTTATTGAATGTGCCAGATGGTCACCGGATAGCAGAAGATTGATCTGCGGGAACTTAAACACTGAAATCTCAAAATGCTTTTTCAAAAGACATTTGCACCCTTCTTTCACACTCGCTGGAATTTAGAATATTCATGCCATCCTAAAAGAAATAAATATTATTGAATACTAGCACAATTAAAATCACCAATTCGATCTCCCTTTTGTATCCTTTATTCATTTCAATAGTTTCTAATCCAATGCCTCAGCTGCAATGTGAGAGTTTTGCCCCAACAACAACCAGGAGCTTCTAATGATAACCGTATGTTCCGAGAATGTGAACAGTTTCTAGAATATTCCAGAAGATCGGTTTCATATTTGAGAGATTTGAACGGTTTCTAGAACTTTACAATGAATCGTTTTCATATCCCGAAAATCTGAACAGGTTCTAGAATTTTGCAGCCTACAGTGTCTCCATCAGCAGTGAGCTGAAAGGTGCCCTGTCACTGTGGAAGATTCTGCTTTTGTTGCTACAATGCTTTAGCAGGAATTTTAAATTTTCAGAGATTTCTTTCTTTCAAGTTGGTTTCATTTTAATATGTATATCTTTGTGATCAGACGCTGCTCAGTCAACGATCCCATGTTGCGATCTCAGTAAGTTTCTCTTCCCTGTTTCGCTTTCTAATTCATCAAGACTATTGCTCTAAAATGCGTTGTTTCTCCTGCATGCGTAGGCTGAAAATTGTGTTCACGATCTAAAGTGAAGCTTATTTTAGGATTAGGGATTTTGTTACTGTATGCTGGAAAGCTGCTCAAATCACATTCCTTTGAAAATTGTCAGTTCAGTGTGTTTGCTCAGGTGTCTTCCGGTTCATTGTCTGTCTCAGGGGGATCATTGTTTATTCCCGGAAAGCTTGTTTGCTAGCTCCATCTACCTTTTTTTGTTGCATTCTCTTCAATGCCTGGTCTTGGTCAAAAGTGAGCAAGCTCAGTTCTGAAATTTACAATGAATTGGCAGCCTCTTCAGCATTTTTGATGGGGAGAGAGTTCTAACTTGCCACTCGCCTTTGAATGAAGAACTTCTACCCGACATCATCCCCTGAATGGCCCAGCTCGAATTTTAACCTCATTCTGGACTTTCCCACCACCCCAGAGGAAATGGTCTCTCTCTGTACCAAGTCATCAGTTAGACCAGCTCTTCATCTTCTGCCCTGGAGCCTATAGTCCGTGGTGTAAAGGCAGCCACATGGAGTTTGGGCACAGATCACATTGAAAGGATGAACAGCCTCAATCCTGTTCTTATATCCCTCCTCACTGAACTCTTCTAGCCTCTCTCATTCTGGTGAACATAAATTCTTCCTGGGCTGAACACGGAGCTTCAAATGCTTAAATGGAGCTCTGTATGATTGTGTATTTTAGAGCTGCTTGCTCTGCTGCTCTCTCTCCATTACTGTTGGGGAGGTGTAAATAAAGTTAGTTCAATCATGGCTGTCTGCAGTTTTTGAGCATGTGTTAGTCGGAGAGTACAATAAATACACAAGCACAACTGGAATATCACTTAGACCCTTGCAGCCATTGAAAGCAAATGGTCATGTTCCTGCAGCCTTTTGAAATTGGATTTGAAGATGTCCACTGGGTTTCACAAAGTACAGAGTAATTTGGTCCAGGTCAAAGGATGGATGATGTTGCCCCTCACTCCAGTACATGGATTGCTTTGCAGCACATATCAATGTAAAGATAAATTAAGATATATATGTATATATATATATATATATATATATATATATATCAATGTGAGGATACGTTAGAAGCACACTCTAGGTCCCAGGCACCGGGTTGCTGGTGAATATGGGGATGCCGTTGAGAAATAGCCTCCACTGTGGAAGGTAGAAACTTTCTGCCCAGTGTGCAAATGAGTGAACGAAACACCCTTCAACAGACAGAAAACTGCTGAACATGTACAGTGTCAAGAGGAATGGGCAACGTCATAACATGAAAACAGATGCTGACCTTAAACAAACCTCACATTATATCGGAAGCTTGGGGGACAGTTGAGGGGGGTGGTGGGTAGTGGAGGAGGGGGGGGACACACCACAGCCAAGCTCAGTTTACATCCAATTATAGAACTTTTATTTACTCTCGTGTTTGTGTCAGATCCAAACACTCTCCTCATCCAAACAGACAGATTCTCAGCAAGTCTAAGAGCATTTGAAATGACTGGATCTTGTGTTTTTACTGCTGCACTGTGTGAACTTTAACCCTACTGTAGGAACACTGACTACAAGCAAAATATTTACTTCATGCAGTTTATTTCCCTTCTTGGGGCGTGGCCATCTCAAGAGATCTTTTGTTAAGTTTAATTCTGCCAGGTTTCACTTCAGTCTGAATTAGTGGTACCAACTGCATTATAAATTTGACGAAAGAGCTCTTTTCTTTCTCCCACTTAACAACGCCACATCCCCCCCAACCCCACAACCGCACCCCCAAATTTTTGATCTGCCCTGCCTCATTGATCAAGGCTGCTGTGCACCAGTTACACCAGAGCACAGCAGGACACAAGAATGTACATGAACGCAGACTCACATTGGACAGTCAAACTGTGTCCTTCCTTGCATTTATAATCTTTGAGTGTATTATCAATACTTGGGGATCTACTGTGGTGTTGCTCCTACTCCCAGTTTCTGCGAAGCAGCTTGTTTCTGAGCCTCGGATTGTCAGCTGCAGTTTGATGGAGGGAACCTCCTTGTGCTAACTGGAGAGACTACTGGATTCTTTCCCCTATGTGGTCTCAGTGATATTTGATAGGGGAGTCACGAGAGAATTTGATTTACATGACAGTATTACACTGATCTGTGTGTATTTATGAAGCCTCTTCAAAGAGACATGCTGTCAAATGTTTATTGACTTAGTATCTCCAAATTTCCTTTTCATTTGCTGTTTGATGATGTCAAGCATTAATTCAGAAGGAAAATTAGGGTTTGAGTTAAAAATAGCTCGCCACAAATGTGCAATTGCATTTCCCAAGTTAGCACACAAATAATTGGTGACTTTCTCACCCTAAACCCATCCTCTTGCCAACACAAGTGAGCAAACGAAGTGGCTTGGCCAATGTCAATAGTGTTGCCCAGACTGTTGGGAAAGCTTCCAGACAAACTGGTGAGCATTAGCAATTCAACTGAAACATGGCACAGTGATGAACTACACTACAGCACTGGAGAGACAATGGCTTGGATTTAAGTTTGTGATGCATTGGGAGCGTGAGGATCCAGAAGCACATGGGAAAAACAAAAGGTAAGTGTCTTGATTCTGCTGGTTAACCCAATCCAAGTCAACCTTTCAACCCAACCACTGCCTTACCACTTTTCCAGGTGTCTTGACCAATGAGCAGGAGTGATGATGACCCATATGAGTCGATTTCAATTCCAAGATTGAAAAGAGGTCAAGGCACATATGAAATTGATGAAGTTTGGAGCTGGGAGCAGTGGACAACATAATATCTGGACGTTCAAAAGCTGTACCTCATTTTACTGATACGTCCCTGGATGTGAAACTGGGGCTGTAAGGAGCTGCAGGTGGATACTGTTCAGTAGCAAGAAACCTACCAGTGAAGCTAAGAAGGCATGATTGGAGGTTTCCCATCAAATCAGGAGCAGGAGTGGGTTGGCATGGTCATGGATTCAATGCAGATAGCAGTTTAATGACCTAAGCAGGGCAAGAAATGTTACTGATAGTGGAATACTCATATTATACGCTTACTCATTTATCCGTCTGTCTACCCAGCACAGAGCATGAGGAAGAGGCATAGATCCAGAATTAGCCTCCAGTAACCTGGAAACTAACAGCTACAGAGGAGGAAGAATAGGATATGAGTGGAGTCTCAGCATGCTTGTCCATTTGGGATGGGGAGTAAAGTCCTCTCAGCTACATGGGAACAGGATGGAATCAGACAAAACTCATTCAAGTTGATGAGTGCCAATGGAATATAGTCACATGTACAATGATTACTTAAAACACTTATTTTGACAGTTTTTATTCTCCAGCAGGAGATGGTGCAGGAAGACAGTAATGACTGTGACTTCTTATGGAGGGTACATCGTCATCAGGACTCATGGACTAACCAAGATACTCAAACTTTGGTGGGACCAGTTAGGCAAATGGTCGAGTTTTCACCAGGCACCTCACAAATCCAATGGTGGACTGGTGGAGCACAGGCCAAATTCACACAATATGGGATTCCCAGGCAGTGAGGTGCACTGCAGCTGAGGTCTTGGCCACATCACATTCCATCTCCTCTCTGAGGATCATCAGTGGAGTCTCTGTACCTAAGTGTCTACTCATCCTGGCTGACATCATTGGTGTAAAAGTTGACTTAAGTGGCTGCACTGCCACACAAGACATCAGTGACCTAGATTGTGCATTTGTGGACCACCAACTGAGATCCTGCACATGTCTCCAGCAGATCCCTGGAAAGGTCCAGAGGCAAGGAAGTTGAGTGTTAATGTCATGTCATTTACATTGTTAAGGTTAAGAGAAACAGATGAGGGGTATTAATTGTCTTTGAGGGCATCTAAATAGGTGACAGCTGGGACATTGGGTTGAGTGGAAGGAGAGCTGAACAAATCAATAAACTCTCTCAATAAAGAAAAGCTGTGTCTTGGTTTCAGCTTCACAAACCAACTTGGATCCTGTTAATATTGAGGATGGTGGTGACTCTGGCAGCCACTGAAAAAGCATAGCCACTTGGTTCAGTTGGCAGCAGGTCTTATTTCACCCGCCAACACCTGACATTGTTAATCCTATCTTAAGCCAGTTGGTGAAATATGAAACTAGACATGAATACTTTTCTTGATAATAGGTTTATTTACAGAATGCAGCTGCACAAATGTCTGCTTCCTACCTACCAAGCCCCGTGTCCCAGCAGTCTCTCTTTATAAGTGCTCAAATGTCCTTCTGCATATCTTGACAATATAATTAGCACATCATGAGGCACTGGTGTTCAGATGTCCAGGGTGTTAATTCTCTGCCTGTATACACTGCATGACAGGTACAGCCTCCAAAATTGTCAAAGCAGCTTATTCGCCGAAGTCTTATGAACAAAAGCCTTTCACACAAACAGCAAGAGTGTAGCTGGGACGCTTCAGCACTGATTGGCAAGTTTCCCTCTTGTCTTCTGCCCCCTCAATTGCTGCTGTGTTCTCATCTTGTTTTCACTGGCAAGTTGCATATAGCCTGGGAAGCTGTAGGTCCACAGTTAAATTGCAAAAGCCATGTTAACATCCATGTAACTGAGTGACAAAATAACCCAGCACCTGCACTACAGTTACATGCGGGAATTAGCGATTTGGAGCCAGCTTTTTGGCACGCTGTTAGGTCCTCTGGATCTAACAGGATCACCCCTGCAACCCAACCACCCCCACCCCCCAACACACCCCACCTCACGCCCCACCGTAACCAGTCCTACACTTTAAAATTTGGCCCAGTATTCGAGGGCCAGATGAGAGGGGGAAAACTGTGTCAGGGCACAGGAAAAGGCAGCAGTCCAGCAACTCCACCCGCAATTGAAAAAGGGGAAGCCTGCTGATGGTGGCATCAGAAATGGGGCAATGACAGGGCAGGGGAGGTCCAAAGCTTCATTGAGGGGCCTTGGGGTAACACTGCTCAGTGTTGAATCAATAGTGTTTTTATTTACATAGTATTTGTAAAGATGCATTCTCAACTCTTTTGTACAGGAAAAGCAACTCGGCAGCGGTTTACAGACTGTGACTCACATTGAATAATTGCTTCAGAAAGGGACACAGCAAACTTTTTCTTTTCTTTTAAAACAGATTTTATATCAAAACAGTGCACATCAGACAGTTAATGCTGTTACTTATATCCAGAATAAAGATCTCTCATCTTACATCTTTGATAATTCATTCCAAATAAATCAATTTACATTTAATAACTTACAGCTGATATTTAAACAAGTCTCAAAAATAAAAAAAACTCAATAAATATATGATGTTTTATAAACAGGCCTTTCCTCACACAGTCTGCTAGCTGACCATCTGTAGCAGACTGATTAAATAAGGACAGGATAGAAATTACTGTTGGGCTTAACCCATCCATATGATATTCTATAGTACACAAACCTAACTGGGGTTGAACCTGTTGAATATCTGTCCGTTGGTAACACCAGCTGATTGAGTGTGCCCCCAAATCTGTTTCACAGTGACAATTTCACCCCCTGCAGCACGAACCCCACGAATCTCACTCCCTGCAGCACTGACCCCATGAATCCCACCCCCTGCAAAATTTACCAACACAAGGAGCTTTTGCAAGCCAAAATTCCAAGGTTCCACTCAATTGCAAAAACTGAGCACAAAGTCTGTTTTGAAGTCTGACATGGGCTTCACCATTTCTTATGGGATGGAATTTTACGGGAGTGGGGGAGTCGGGGGTGAGGCCAGAAAGCGTGGCGAGCCGTTCAAAAGTCCATTGACTTTGCCGAGACTGGAAGATCCAACCGGTGGGAGAGGATGTAAAATTCTGCCCATGATTGCAGCTTATCGGGGAGTGCACCAAAAAGGAAAGTATAGAATAAATAAATTGCCCCAAAATCTGGGTGACTGTCGAAACAGAGGTTACACCATTTTCAACTTTGAATTGGAAACCTTTATGCTAATGATCCAAATTCATAGGAGATATATTTTAACAGTTTAAAAACACCGAGGTTTTAGTTTTAAAATCAACATGAAAAGAAATAGATCTTTGCTCAGAGTGTTTTTGACCAATATTACATTGGTGAATTGCAGCATCCAATAAAAATAGTGCAGAATGCCAATGTTTCGAGTACACATATCTGGGATTACTTTGGGCTGATATTCAGCAAAGTGCTTCAGGCCATCTCACACAAATTGTGCAATGGAGTTCTTCAGAAGCTGCTTTCTTATCACCCAGGGGAGATAGCTTTACCCTACATGTGTAAAACTGTTGAGAGTCAGTACAGTTGGGACCAGCAGCGTTCACGTCAGTCACACTTCTCCAAGAATCTGACAACTTTGCAGCTCAGTATAAATAAAGTGACAGGGTCCAATGTTTCTCAGCTCTCACGCCTTCTTATCTTGGGCTTTATAGCTACCACGTTGGCAGTGTTCAGGAAGTGCATGTGACAGGACAGAAGGCATTGAAAACTGGCTGAAGGGACAGTTCAGAAACAGGTGGACAAGCAAGGTTCAAATGCAAGATATCCAAGATGAATTAATAATCAAAGGAAATAGGAGCAGGAGTAGGCCATTCAGCCCATTGAGTCAGCTCCACCATTCAATATGATCATGGCTAGTCATCCACTTCAATGCCTTTTTCCAACACTATCCCCATATCCCCTTATGTCATTGGTACTTAGAAATCTGTCAATCTCTGTTTTAAACATAGTGACTGGTCATCCTCAGCCCTCTGGGGTAGAGAATTCCAAAGGTTCACAATCATCTGAGTAAAAACACTTCTCCTCATCTCGATCCTAAGTGGCTTCCCCTTTATTTTGAAACTGGGTTCCCTGGTTCTAGACTCTCATAATAACCAGAATAATAATAACAATTAGCACAGCGACCATCTGAAGCTGCACTAAACTTAGCATGATCAATGACTCTGGGCCACACTGAAGACTGTTCTGTTGTCAGGGGAGCAGTGGGTGGGTTTAAATGTGGCCATCTAATGCAAACCTCTCAACTTGGAGAAAGGGAAATGATGTAACTTGATGAAAGCAGCCCTTTGACATCCCTTGGAAGGAAGGGGAGGTCACACACCACGTGCTTCACAATGACACAATGGCATTTTTTGGGTCAGGGTGGATTTAAATTATCATAATGTGTGATCTATTCACATTCCTTTTCTTGTTTTCCCCATTCAAGAATAGCCCACTAATCTGATATTCCAATGAGATGAGAACCAACGTTCAAGGTTGGAGGCACACAGGCAATGTCGCTTATGTGTGACCACAGGTTTTTTTTCACACAAGTTTGATTAGCAAGGAAATAGCAGACTTAACAAAAATGACAAATACCTTTATAGCAATGACCAGTTTGGATGAAGCCCAACAGTTTCTGATTGTACAGACAAATTGAATCTTTAAAAACACAGTAAAAATTCAATTATCATCGTTCTTTCAGATAAACGTGGAATTCAAACATTATTCTGGCTTGAGATGTAACATTCATGCATGAAATGGACAATTAGTTGGTGGAGGAAAGAGACAAAGTATAGATTCCTCATTTCACAGGGGAGAAGGAGGATTCAGCAAAGGGGAAAAACAGGATGCTTTGTGCAGAGCCAAGTGGCTCGAACCAAAGACACAAACTGTGCACAACAATTCAGAGAGACCAATATAATCACGTTTTACACGGGAGGCTCACCATTGTCATGCTTTGCAAAAAATAATCAAAGCCCATTTTGAAAGGTTTTCAAAAGTGAAATCATTTAAAAAGTTTAAACAATGAATGGTAGTGGCATCAACTGGCTTGATGGAGTCACGGGGAGCCCGCTTTACTCAGGGACTCAGCTGATAACAGTGTCCGGCAAATATGACTGCTCTCCATTTTGCTCATTATTCCTTCAAGCCAGGGCCCAGATAGAATGATAACACTTGCATAAACAGTTCTTTTTCTCATATGGAATGAAATACATTCCATGAAAAAGTTTCATTCATCTTGTTACTGTTAAAGCAACACTGTTAGTGAGAGTCTCTCTTTGCAAGGAATATGCCTGACCAGAATCTCACCATCTCCTGAAGCTAGTCCAAGAATGGTGAAGTTATCCTTTAAGAATCAAAACAATACCTCTTTGTTTAATAAAGAGTAATCTACGCATGGTTTTACATTCAAAGGCATCTTATCTTTACAAGTATATATACAAAAAAACAATATTAAGGCCACAGAAACTCACGCAGGGAGTCATATTCACTTACATATGCATGCTCATTTTTAAATTTGGAGGAAAAAGATTAGAACGTCCTCATAAACAGGACACAGAAGAGTTTAGTTTGACGTACTTTGAAATGAGTAATAATTTCAGTTACTTAGAACATATGATCATTATTCTGACATATAAGTTCTGAAGAAGAGTCATATTAGACTCGAAACATTGACTCAGTTTCTCTCTCCACGATGCTGCCTGACCTGCTGAGTTTTCCAGCATTTTCTGTTTTAATTTTATGTATGATCATTATTGGTTTAGGCTTCAGATGTTTTATTATCAGGAAGGGATCTCTGTCTCAAAGATCTACCTTGCCCATTCCTACGTCCCATCTACATGCTGCTCCTCGGTCACATCACAAGGTCACTCTCTACAGGTGCGGTGACTTACAACACCCAGTTCTACCTCATCACTGTTATTACACTGTGAGACTGACCTCCAGTCCAGGATGAGACAAAGATCTCCTCCAATTAAACATTGGGACAATTGAAGCTATTGTTTTGATACTTGTAAAAAAACTCTAAACCACTTTCTGGCCACTATCCCAGGCTGAACCAGATTGTGCAACAGCCTCGACGTGCTATTTGACCTTGTCCTGAGCTTCTGATCCATCACAAAGACCGTTTGCCTGGCTCCACTCCTGCCTGCTCTCATACTCCTGCCATCTTCCACTCTCCGTAAACTTGACTTCATTGAAAACACACACCAAGTCCTGTTCACTCATCAGCCATGCTCACTGACCTACATTAATTCCTACCCCATCAATACTTCAATTTGAAAATTCCCATCTTTGTGTTCAAATCCCTCCATGGCTTTGCACCTCACCTCAGGAGTCTCTTCTTCTAGCCTTATAATTGTACGCACACTCTGTATTCCTCCAACTCTGGCTGATGTGGGTCCTTTTGCTCCAGCATTGACAGCTGTGCCTTCAGCTATCTCAGCCCCCAAGCTCTATAATTCTCTCCCTGACATTTCTCAGTCCTCCTTTTAGATGCCGTTTGAATTCCAAGTCTTTGTCAAAGATTCTGGTCACAAGTCCAAAACTCGTCTTTTTTCACTCGATGTCAATTTCTATCCAAGTTACACTTTTGCGAAACACTTCTGAGATGTTTTACTGTCTTAAAGAAGGCTCTACATAAATACAAAGTGTTGTTGTTATCTCTCTTGTCATATGTTTGTACATTGGAAAAGCTGGCCTGAAGTGATACATTTATATAGGTTTTAATGTGTTTGTACTTACTGAATGTATCAAGAGCAATACTACGAGGTAGCAGATTTAAAAGGCTGCCTGAGTTCCGTTACAATTTGTGACTTCAAATCTAAAAGCCAACTTGAAGCAACCCAACAGGAGATAGTGCAGTCACATTGCCACACTGAAATAGCCAGTGATTCTTTCTCCAGCAGTTTTACATCGCCTTCGAATGAATACAGGTTCCAACCATCTGTGATTACAAGGTAACTTGCCTCATCCTTCACGAAGCTTGGAACCAGGGACAATGACAAAGCGGTAGCATGCACAATAATTCAGCTATGCATTTGCTAAGAAATGGGAAGAGAGGTTTAGACAATTTGGTTTGCATGTAAAGGACTATCAAAACACAGAACGCTGTTGAAATGCAAGGATACTTAACAATTCATTTAACATTTGAAAAATATTCAAGGATGTTGGGAAAAGTGCAGACATTCTAAATTTGAGGATATGACTCCAATGTGGAGCACAGGTACAAAGGTCCAAGTCACCTTTTTCAATGCTGCAATTTGTATGATTCAAAGAAAAGGAGTATGTTCCTCAATATTCTTCCTGCTTCTTTGTAATTGTCTGTGAAACTTGCTGGACCATATTAAGAATTCCCATTGGAGCTGGTTTCTGTGACCTTATAAACAATGCTGCTTCTCCAGCAATTAAAACAATAAACACACAGTCCATTATAAATCTAGAATTTAGCTGTACACAGATCCTTAAATAAGCATCTTAAATAGGCAGATAAAAAATGTACACATTTACAAACAGTCATTAAATACTTTGACATGAATATATATTAGAGTTATTTTCTAATCATACTTCTGTACTATCTGCAGCCACATTCTGCCACTACCATACCTTCATACTTGAACTTATATGTGACCACACCTGCATCATCCAAATAGAGGATGGAGATGGGGTCCAGTTTGGTAGGGACACAGCAAGCTTTGGCTGCCATGTTAGGGTTGTGGAGGTTGACCAAAGTCTGAACAATCGCGTGCTTGGTTGGGGTAACTTGCTCAGTCAGTGGGTAATTACAGGACCCTTTGCACTCATATGCTTCATATCCTTTTGGGGCTATGATCCAAGAATCCCACTTGATCTCCTTAAATTCGACATAAAGGGGGCTCCTTTTACAGGCACTCATCTTGGCATTCCTTCTGATCCTTGAAGAGGTGTCATAGAGCATGTTTGACCGCCTTTGCAGCAAGGTTTCTTCATTCAAGTTGATGCCAACATTTCCAGCATCCAAGTTCTTAAAGGTCACATCTTGCTCATGGTCAATCATCTGCTCCAACTCTTCAATCGCTTCTTCCTTCATGCTGTTTCGATCATCAGAGAAGACTATTAGCACAGGCATGTGTTTAGTCTCTGGTTTCATGTCTATGTCAAGATTTCCATTTTCATGCTTTTTGTCTTCCATGTTTTCAATGTGTACTTGAAGTCTATGTGTGGTCCCCTCAGATTTTGACCATCTCAGGATGGCTTCTGTCACATCAAAGATCTCCCAGCCGCTGTCTTTGCCAACAATGTGTCTTTTTGCTAATTTGACTAGACCAGAATGTTCTTCTTTCTCTTCATTTTGCTGCTCAGTCACTTCATAGATGGTGACTTTCCTGTCCACTCCCTCATACATTCTTCTGTCCGTATCTACCAAGGTGTACAGTCGAAGTTCAGCCATGGTGATTTCTTCATGGTGAGGCACTGACACGTTGAAGAGGAGAGAATGGATCCTCACACCATTAGTTTGGTTGGAAACTGAAATGTCTGCAAAACACAGAAGTAGTTAGCCAACACTCGTGCCACAAACCTGAGATTTGAACTTGCTCAAGGTACTTCAAATTGAACCTTGCGCTACAGGATGTGATTGATTCCTCCTCTTATCCCTTCAGTAAGCTCAGTATGCATGCTGTTTATCTGATGATTGTGCCCAGTTTGATATTTGGAGGAAGAACAGTTCACCTGCAGTCTGTAATCATTGCTATCTCTGTAACCCAATCACGCACACTGATTGGACCACTGAAACTTGGGTTCGGCATGTGACAGGAAACATTCCCAATGCAGAGACTGGTGATAAGGATAGGGCAGAATTTAACTTCAATGCTGCATTGGATACTGTTGTTTACTTGGGAGGGATGAGCTAAATGGCCGTCATCCTCTGCATGGATCTTTGTGAGTGTTGTATTGTACTGGACAGGCAAAGCCTGCTGTTGTACTTAGCATAGTGCTTCATAGAGGTTTTGCGAAAGCAAAAATGACACCCACCTTAAAGTGAGGTATTAGGGCTGCAAAAAGTTTGGTGAAAAAGAGAGATTTTAAAAGAGTGTCCTTGAGAGTAAGGGAGAAACAGAAAGGTTAAAATAGGGGGCTGGTTCCAGAGCTAAGGGCTGATTACAATGAGGGGACGCTGGACTTTGCTGCAGGGACCAGAACAGGAGGAGGGTAGAAATCTCAGAGGGTTGTAGGACGGGAGGAGGCTGAAGGAAAGGAGTGAAAAGGGATAAGGAATTTTAAAATGGACTTGGGTTAAAATCAAGTGGAATCCCATTGATAGGAGGGGTTGCTTGTCGCTGCGCCATCCCAGAGTGGGACAGTACCTATTGAACATCAATCCTCATTATTTCCCTAGTTCAGTGGTAGTTCAGGATTGTGAGCAAAAGCAACTTCTGTCCCTCCTCAGTCTGTGAACATTAGATTGACTGGATTGATGTTGGTTACAACGCCAGCAGCCTGTTTGCTGGCTTCAATTTCCTCGCTGACTCAATCGACCATACAAGGTGAACATTGAGTCGACAGAAATCTCTGATATTACTCAGTGCAGCAGACCCGTCAAAGATGTGTCAGAAGGATGGTAATCCTCACTAAAGGATGGATATGAGATATGGAGTCTAGGGGAGTAGGGAGGTGGCTGGTGGGGGCGGATTCATTGGGGTTGCTGGAGGTTGCCTTCTTTCACCTCCACCACTGTCCAACAGGGAACCGCGAATGCATTGTGACTTCACTCGACTCTCTCCGAACGGAATGGGAATCTTTGCTGAGAGGGGAAAAAAATGGAAACGCGAACGTTGACTTGACCAAGGTAAGGAAATGTAAGCTCCGTCCTTCGCTGAAATTTTCCCTGTATCCAGAAAGGGATTGAGTGGGGGCGGGACACGATTCCGAGCGCCTGCGACCTTTACTTGCTAACTCCTGCCTCAACTACCCGTTTCAACAGTTCCCGCTTGTTTTCCTATTTCAGTGGAGCCTCTTCCATGGGAAAGTGCGGAGGGGAAAGCAGGAGTTAAGAAAGCACATCTCTCCCACACCCAGCGCCCTTTGACAGTCTGGTACAACCGCTGCTCGGGAAGGTCTCTAGTCCCAGTTCCTGACACACACTTCGAAAGCCAGTCGCTGAGGCACGGATTTCTTTTGCGGATTATTTTTGCGGAATGAGATTAGAACTTTTTTTTTTGACACAGAAAGAAAAAAATCTGCAACATCCAGGCGCTCTAAACGGGCAATGGCAATGCTCTATTCAACCCTGGCCTCCTGAATGTTACAGGAAAAGGCACCGTGAGTGTGAGCGCCGCACAGCATGAACTGAATAGTCATTGGCAGCTCTTGTGCACTGGGGTTTTTTTCTCTCTCAGCAAAGATTGTTTGTCCCCAAACGCGATCCTTTTTGGTCTGGCTGTCAGCTGGAAGTTCAGATGACAACAGGCAACCCTCCCAGCCCCTCCCCGGCTCCTGTCTGGAATTGGTTGTCACTGTTAGAATCAGAGACTGAGTGAAGTTTGGGGGTGCTGACGCCGGACGGAGCAGCCCCAGCCTTGGAACAATGATCCCACCTCAAACCCTGCTCCAGTTTCCCTTTGAGGAACAAGACAAGAGCTGAGGTGGAGGGCAGTTGTCCAGCTGAGACTTGCCCTCATCGCTGGGACAGGTGGACAGCACCAGCTACAACTTGAGTTCACCCACCTTCGTTCTTGAAGCTCCTCACGATGTTGGAGGAAGGCATGGAGGTCCTGTCGTTTGCGAACCTGTTGTACAGCTCGATCATGTACTCGGGCGGTTCCATTTTCGATGCGTCCAGGTCCAGGTTTCCGGACAAGTTGAGAGTTTTCAAAAAGTCTCCCTTCATATTCGTCAGCAGGGTGTTGAAATCGTCCTCCTGAACATTATCTTCCACAAGATACCTGCTCTCCTCTTCAGTTATGTCTGCCCTGTTGTCGATTGGACTGCTGGCTGTGAAGGGCAGCAGGGCGCAGAGGCAAGCAAGGAGCTGCAGTGACAAGCAATTCATTCTGAGCACTTGGATTTGTCTCCTCTCCCCGACCAGAAACAATGTGGACTGCTTTGGACAGATGCTCAAGCGCTGATGTTTTATCCCCTGCAGGAGGCTCGGTGGTGTCATTCAAATGCAATGCTGGCAATTTTTGGGAAACCTTCCCTTAAGTCTGTGGTCTCTCACTGTCCAAGGAAGCCCGCTCCCAGTCATTGGCCAACGTGATCTGACATGGCATTTTCCCTTTATCTATCGGTATATGCAGAACAACCAAATTCTCTTATCTTCAATCCTCTTCCTTAATGAGCATTCTATAAACATTCTCTCGTTCAGTTCCTGGCTCATGGACAAGACGATTCCCATGCTTCCAGAAGACACAGCCCCCTTCTCAAGCTCAAACCTTCTTCCTAACATTTAAATCAAGGTTAGATCAATTTTCTGCACAATTGTCGTCCTTCTGAAAGGATAACATCTGAAAACTCTTAACCTACTGGCAAATGTTCTTCTAATTGTGTTTTTATATTTAAAGAAAACAAGGAAGCAATTATTTCAATTTGTTAACCTAAAGTCATCAGGAACTGACAGGAAGGTGATAAGGAAATACTGCCTGTTTGAAACTTGTGCCCCTTTCAAAACTCCAATCAGCTAAAATTTGAAACTGCAGCTTGTCCCTAATGAGTGTTTTCTGAGCCAAAATATTGGGAATATTTCCATGTTCAGGTTTAATGAGAACCATGGGAAAAGACTCACAGCGAGGTACTGGAGAGGTGTCACCGAGGAAAGAATTCTTGGGATGGGAAATCATCAATTAACAATGGGATTAGAAGGAAATAATTAACTTCAACTCAACAACCACATCCCCAGCACGTTTTGCACTGAGTACGGTGTTTTATAAATTAGGTGCAATGTAAACAGGGTCACGAACCAACAAATGACAGTGTTTTGCTGCAAGTGGAGGCACCATGAATTCCTTGGGTAAAACAAGAGTGAGCTTTATTTCTAAAACGGTCTATCAGTGATAAATAAATCAGAAGAGGAACTGCTAAGATATTGTAAATTCTGAGAATTTGAAAAGTATTCCTGGCCTTGGATCTTAATTCAGGTGGAATATTTAATGAACCTGATTCTGATTGTGGTTTGAGTTTCAGCAAATGGGTCTGTTCGCCCTTGTTGAGATTCAGTCAGAAAGGCTTCAAAACAAGCTACCATTGGAATTGGGCCAATGTTGCATGGCTTGTGATTCTTAAAGCAAATAATTGGACAGACAAGCATCACTAAGACCGAGATGCGCACATCAGATTTTGAAAATGTGGACCCAAGACATAAGCAGCTACCAAAATCTGCTCAGCTCATTGTGGATTTTAAAGAGAATACTGGACACCTGGGAGATCTCACAATGAGGAGTTTCAATAGTTAAGACATAAGTTAATGGGCACTGGAAATTGCTTGATTCAACATAATATTTCATACCCAGAAATGACTCAGACTGCAATGTAAGTGAGATGGTACCCTTTGGATGGATACCTGGCAGTGATTTACAGACTGAAATCTAATCGAGGGGTTCGGATGAATTATATATAGAATATCAAATACCTGGGAGTGAGTTTCAGACTGCTGGAATCTAATTGAGGGGCTCAGATGGTTTATATCTAGAATAACAGATACCTGGGAGTGAGTTACAGACTGGAATCTAATCGAAGGGTTCAGACGGTTTATATATAGAATAATGGATACCTGAGAGTGAGTTAGACTGGAATCTAATTGAGGGGTTCAGATGGTTTATATATAGAATAATGGATACCTGGGAGTGAGTTACAGACTGGAATCTTGTTTGTGTTTAATATACAATATACATTTATTTGATGAAGTTCCATGCTATGTCTGCCTTAAATGCCAGAATGATATTTCATTCATTGCACATTGCTTACACATAAAAGAATTGAAATTTATTTTGTTCCATGACAATTTATTCAGATTTAGCACACTCAATATTTCTTTTGTACTTCATCCAATTTTTTTTATATACTACCTTGTTTTGATTACTTTTAATTTATGTGATTTAAGTTTTAGGGATTTATTGTTAAGCGATTTTTTGGGAGGGGGAAGCTGTTGGGAAGAGGACACAGTCATCTTGGACCATTAGTGGCCTTGCCTCGAGTTAGCTAGGCCCCAATCTCTGGATCTAAACCTTTCCACCTCTCTCCCTTGCTTTCCTCCATGAAGATGCTCATTAAAACCTTCCTCTTTGTCATCTGACTCATTATCTCTTGTGGCTCTGTGTCATACTTGGTTGAATAATGCTCCTGTGAAACACCTCGGGACATTTGAAGGTGCTATATAAATAGAAGTTGTTGTTGTTGAGGTGCTGGATCTTCCATTTATTTGCCCTTTGACAGATTCAGCTCCAGCATCCTTTGAGAGCACCACGGAGGCAGACAAATCATTCCAGGAAGGACAGGTAGAATTGGAGCCCTTGGCTCACCAAAGGCCTTGATAGATTGTAACTGGCTGCTTTTAATCCCTCTTCCTGCCAGATTGCACTATCCCTGGAAGAGAATCTCAGCCGTAGTCATGTTCAGAATCACCACACTGAATGGAACAGCAATAGTAAGCAAAGGGAGGCAATTAGACCGTTTCATGATAGGGCTTCAAGACACCAAAAGCTCCCTCCTGGCAACAGCAACTCTAGGAACAAGCCTGAGAAAGCCTTTTATACTGCCAGGGCTCATTGCCAATGCAGTGGCTTGGTGTCAAACTGCCTTTTATACTGCTCCTGTGCAGAGCCTTGGGATGTCTTATTACTTCAAAGACACTGAATAAATATAAATCTGCTGTTCTGTTGTAAGGAAATTCGAGTTAATTTGACCCTGAAAGCTCTCTGGGGATATGGGCCAACAAAACTTCAACTATTGGAGCTGAAATAGCCACAAGCAACATCTTGAAGCAGAGAAGGAAGAACTTAAAGCTCTTCCCATAGAGAGACAGAGGTGCCTCGGGGAGATTAGTTTAAGTTCTGAACAAAGGGACAAAAAGCTTTTAAGGACATGTCCCCTCATGTGAAACTGTCACATGAGCTGGGACATGTCCATTCATTTTTTTCAAAAATTTTTATTCAATTTATAAACCTTTCGTGAAATCTGATCCTGCCCATAGATGAGGCTTCGTGAAAAATGAGAAGGCCGCCTGGGCTCTTCGCCTGCCCACCAACATTAAGGTTGGACAGACAGCATTCTTAAAGCTTTAATTACTTTCTTAATGGCCTTGATAGGCCTTTGACAGTTCGGCGGGTGCCCAGCCAATGTGGCTGTACGCCAGCCGAACTGACGATCTAAATGACGCACGGTGACATTGGGACACCCGCCCTGACCCCGCTCGCCAACCGGAAAATTCTTCCCCAATTGTGGTCCCCAATCTACCGTACAAACTTGAAACCTGGGCAATAATAGCAAGAGCTGTTCTGGGTGTGAGAGAAAATGCCTCAGGAAACCATTGAGATTAGAAGTGCAGAAAAAGATCAGCAAATGAAGTGGTCAGGTGACAACTGTCCATAAGCAAGACAGTATCAACATAAGAACTAGGAGCAAGATTAGGCAATTCAGCCCCTCGAGCCTGCCCCAATATTCAATACGATCATGGCTGATCTCATTTCGGCCTCAACTCCAATTTCCTGCCCTCTCCCCATAACCTATAAGAACATAAGAACACAAGGAGCAGAATAGGCAAGGCGAAGAAAAAGCTTATGGCAGAGAAACCGTTCTTGCATTTTACAGTCTCGCTGGCTGTCAAGGAAGGAAAAAAAATCATCCTGAAGGAAGGTTACAGAGCAGAGTGGAATTCCCTGGAAAGAATTCCAATGCTGCAGCAGAGGCTGGAAAGAATAGAATGGATAAGTAGCTACAAACAGAGGAAGATCCAAATTGAAGAGCAGAATCGTCCCAGATTTGCACCCAGTATGTATCGGGCGGTTAGAACAATGTTTTACCCGCCGGCTGCGATGGTGGGTTTTTACGCTGTATCATCCCAAACCCACCACATTAGTTACGCATTCTCAGGATAAACACCGTTTCCTTGGTGGGTGGGCTCTGATTCATCTGTCACACTGTCACCTCACCGCTTCATCACACCAGGCACCACGTTTACAGTACGGCCGCGCTCAGTGCTTCCAGCCCAGGGCTACTGCAAAGAAGACATGGCCCCAAAAGGCAAGAAGACTGCAGCTCTCAAGCACCTTTTGGATGCTGTGCAGGCCCACTGAGATGTCTTCTACCCCCGTTCTGGCGGCTAGAGGGGCAGCAACACTCCAGCTTGGTGGACGATGGCTGTGGTGATCAGTGCCAATGCTGCACAGAAGAGGTTGGCCATCCAATGCAGATAGAGAATGAATGATCTCATCCATGCAGCCAGGGTATGGCAACCACCTCACACACTAAACTCACACACTCAGGCTCAGCACACGTTCACTGGCATCTCACTCACTGCCAGCTCAAGGGACATCACCACCCATTCTCATATATACGCATTCTTCTCTCCCTCTGGAGGCTGCCTCCTCAGCCCTCACCATCTTGAGGCCACTTGTACAGATCAACATGTGCCCCCACACACAGACACCCTCGGTTACCCTCCTTCCCTAGTACAGCCCTCGTCCTGCAGCCTCTTCTCTTGCCAGAGGCCTCTTCACGCCTTCGCCAAAACCTAGCCCTGCAGCCATTGAAAAGTCACCCACATATGGCTGATTGGGTAGGTAGAGACCTGCCATGAGCCATCCTAGAAGTGGCACCATCTGTGAAGCCTGGCTCTGATGACTCCAAGTGCTGCCTGAAGCCAGGTAGGCAAACAAATCTTGAAGTCCTGAGCAAAGTGCAGCCTGCCAGGTGAATGTCGGTTTTGTGCTGTTGTGAAACACGCCGGCGTGTTTTCCCACTGACTTGGGCGGACAATCCACTGCAGGCGGGGGGTTGGGGAACGATCGAGAACTGGTTTCACGCTGTTGTGAAACCGATCGCACCATAATGGCCACTCACGCCACCAAACACACCCGACACCAGCGGGCACAGAAAACCCCGGCCTAAGTCAGTATTCGGGAATTTGATTAGGATCCAAAATTGGAGAGAAAATAGATCTATTGAAAAGCAAGTTTCTCACTCATGGATCAGATAAGATGGGTGTGGGTTCCATTTTTCAATGATGTATCGATATCCCAATGTTAATATCATGAGGTGGATATTATTCAGACAGAGGTTTATTAGAACTTTCGGGAGTGTTCACTGATGTCCGACGTGAAGCCTTTGGTTCACATCATTGATGGTTTTGTCCTTCCACTTCATGTATCTGGATCTACTGACTTTCTGAAAATACTCCATATTAAACTAGTGAGTGGAGCTTTGAACAGGTATGAAACAAATAATAAAACCACCAATAATGGGACTGACAAGTTAAACAACCAGTGGGAACTCATTTTCCAAAGTGATATTATAACAAGGACTTCTTTTGAAATTGACACAATTCAACTGGTCACCAAAGACCTCTACCCGAACTTCAACCCATGCCCAAATCTTGAAAGCTAAGCTAAATATACCTTTCAGAAAAGATAAGCAACCTATAGGGTAGGTACATATGAACATACGAATAAGGAGCAGGAGTAGGCCACTCAGCCCCTTGAGCCTGCTCCATCATTCAATAAGATCATGGCTGACCTGAATGTAACCTCAACCCCACAGTCCAAACTGGAAGCAGAGAGTCAGGATAAAAGGGTCTTTTTCTGGATGGCAAACTGTAAATAGTGGGGTGCCACAGGGTTCGGTCCTTGGGCCCCAACTATTTACAATCTATATTAATTACTTGGATTTAGGGATAGCAGGTACTATAGCTAAATTTGCAGATGACACCAAAATAGGTGGGAAAGTAAGTTGCAATGAAGAAATAAGAAATTTACAAATGGATATGGACAATTTAGGTGAATGGGCCAAAATTTGGCAGATGGAGTTTAAAGTGGATAAGTGTGAGATTATCCATTTTGGTCAGAAGAATAAAAAGGCGACTGATTATTTAAATGGAGAGAAACTTCAGAATGCTTCAGTGCAGAGGGATCTGGGTGTCCTCGTGTATGAATCGCTGAAAGCTAGTATACAGGTACAGCAGGTAATTAAGAAGGCAAATGGAATTTTGGCATTTATTGCTAAAGGAATAAAGTATAAAAATAGGGAAGTGTTATTGTAACTGTACAAGGCATTGGTGAGACTGCACTTGGAGTACTGTGCACAGTTTTTGGTCCCCTTACTTGAGGAACGATGTAGTTGCACTGGAGGTGGTTCAGAGGAGGTTCACTAGATTGATTCCAGGGATGCGGGGCTTGTCTTATGAGGAGAGATTGAGCAGTTTTGGCCTATACTCACTAGAGTTTAGAAGGATGAGAGGAGATCTAATTGAGGTATATAAGATGCTAAAGGGGATAGACAAAGTAGATGTGGAGCAGATGTTTCCCCTTGTGGGGCATTTTAGAAAGAGAGGCCATAGTTTTAGGCTAAGGGGTGGTAGATTTAAATCAGAGATGAGGAGGAATTTCTTTTCTCAAAGGTCGTGAATCTGTGGAATTCACTACCTCATAGTGCAGTGGATGCCAGCACTCTGAATAAAGTTAAGGAGGAGATAGACAGATTTTTACTTAGTAATGGGTAGAAAGGTTATGGGAAGAGGGCGGGAAATTGGAGTTGAGGCCAAAATGAGATCAGCCATGATCGTAATGAATGGCGGAGCAGGCTCGAGGGGCTGAATTGCCTTTCCTGCTCCTAGTTCTTTTGTAATCCTGCCTACCCCAGATAATCTTTCATCCCCTTGTTAATCAAGAATCTATCTAGCTCTGCCTTAAAAATATTCAAAGACTCTGCTTCCACTGCCTTTTGAGGAAGAGAGTTCCAAAGACTCACAACCCTCTGAGAGAAAAAATTTCTCATCATCTCTGTCTTAAATGAGAGACCCCTTTTTTTTTAAACAGCGACTTCTAGTTCTCGATTCTCCCACAAGAGGAAACATCCTCTCCACATCCACCCTGCCAAGACCCCTCAGGATCACAAAAGTTTCAATTAAGTCTCCTCTTACTCTTCTGAACTCCAGTGGATATAAGCCTAGGTTGTCCAGTCTTTCCTCATTGGACAACCCACCCATTCCTGGTATTAGTCTGGTAAATCTTCTCTGAACTACTTCCAACGTATTTACATCCTTCTTCAAATAAGGAGACCAGTACTGTACAGAATACTCCAGATGTGGTCTCACCAGTACCCTGTATAACTGAAGTATAACCTCCCCACTTTTGTAATCAATTCATCTCACAATAAGTGATAACATTCTATTAGCTTTCCTAATTACCTGCTGTACCTGCATACTAACATAATTTATGATTCATGCACTAGGACACCCAGATCCCTCTGAATCTCAGAGCTCTGCAATCTCTCACCAGCTAGATAATAAGCTTCCTTTCTATTTTTCCTGCTAAAATTAACAATTTCACATTTTCCCACACTATCCTTAATTTGCCAGACCTTTACCCACTCACTTCACCTTTATATGTCCCTTTATAGCCTCCTTATGTCCTCTTCACAATTTACTTTCCTACCTATCTTAGTGTCGTCAGCAAATTTAGCCACCATTCCTTCAGTAACGGCTGCAAATGGTCATTCACAAAAGATTGGGCAAGGTGAGTGATTGTGAATGGGAGGAAAGAAGCAACGAGTGATTGGTGCTGCACTGAAAAGTAGCAAAGTACAAGAGTTATGCTGAAGGAGCAGAGATGAAGGATAAGCCACATTCTTGGAAGGATGGGTGATGGAGGGAATGACATGCCCTAGGAGGATAAGAGGTGCAGGGATAAATATTATTGGATTCACGAGAGAGGAATAAACACAATGACTGATCAGAGACTGAGGGATAAACACACTGAGGTGACTCGTGGTCTGATGAGTTGTCTTGTTTTCCTGCCCCACCCAACCTGGCCAATTGACAAATGGAAATTTCCAACTCTCTGCTGAATAATTGGCTCAGTTATCTGAATCAGCTGTCTGGGCAAATTCTACTCATCCCCTCACATGTGGAGGGGACTTGTTCACACAAGTTCCAGTCCAGGGATATCATGAATTTGACCCAAGTCCGATTTCATCTGCTGGTATCACACACTCTTTGCATTCTCATGTTCAGTCTCTGCCCTTTCCTCAGATTTTTAGTCCCTTCAGATAATCACGGATACGGGGAGCTGGCAGGAAGTGGAGTTGATCGGCTATGATAGGATTCAATGTCAGAGCAAGTTCGAGGGGCTAAATGGTCTACTGCTGCTCCTATTTCTTCTGCACTTATATTCTTATCCCCAATGGCTCTTCAAGGTGAGACGATCAATAATTTTGTTTTGCCTTAATTTTCCCCCCCTTTTTGTCATTCTTGCCAGTAGTATTGGTCAATCCCCCTCCAGTACCACATACACAAGCGGCCATTCTCCATCTTGGAAACACTGAAGCTTCGTAGGATGTCTTACCATGGTAGGTGTGAGAGCTAACTTGAATCTTGTCCTCTCCTGAGGTCCACAGATGATACTAGTCAGCAGGGGTACCCTACAGCCATCAGGAACAGAAAGATATGCCAATTCTCTTCTTGAGCTCAGTGGGTCTAGAGGCAACTAAAATGCTTTGATGTTTTGGTGAGGCTAGTTAACTCAACACAGACCAGCAATCAAATCAGGGATCTTTCTGACATCTATCATTCACTCCCACCTCAAGCAGTGCAAAATTCAATCATCCAAATTACATACTCATTCTGACTCACACTCAGTGGGGTCAGATCTCAGTTGAAATCAACTCACCAAAGTAATCCCCTCAGAAGCAATTAAGATCCATGGATATTTGCCCTCAGACCGATTCAGCTTTTAATTAAATGTAAATTAATTTAATCAAACTAAACCAGTTTCGAAAATAAATCTGTGAGATCGATTCATTCGCCCACAGGAGGAACAGTTCATTCACTCCTTCCATGTTATCAGACTGCTCGTCCAACATTCAGTCCTGTCAAATAGCAATTTCTCCTCATACCAGGAAGACTGAAACCCTTGTCTTTGGAGCTGCCACAAACTCTCTTCTTTTGTAATGAAATCCACACCTGGGCTTTGTCTGCAAATGAATTTCACTGCTCACAACCTTGATGTCCAATTTGTCCCAATTCCCATATTCTCTCTTTCACAAGGGCGACTTACAACTCTGATCTTGTGACCTTGTCTCGGGATTCCTTGGTTTCTTACTGTAGAAGAGATCTTGTTGTGGGTAATAGTCTTTTGTTCAAAATGCCTTTATTTAAATCACTAACTATTTACAACTTGACAGAACATCAGGACATAGCTACAGCTCCTCCCTTAGGTGCATCTCACTCATCTTCTCTCAGTGAGTGACCTCACGGTAACATAGCTCCTTAAGCACATGCTCAGTAGCTATTATTAGAGTTAACCCTTTACTCTGCAACAACCAGCTCGGTAACAACTTCTGTCTCTGCCCTTTCCTCAGCCTATCTACAGGTATAAAACCCCCATTCAGACCATCCAGATGCAGGATGGACTCTGATCGGCAGTTGCCCAGTTTACACCTGCAGTGTTCAATTTCACTCCACTCCTCGAGCCTCCTGCTAAAGGTCATGTCTCTGCAGCAGAGCAACTGGAGTTCAATCTTATTCAAGGATTTGAGCGCATGTCCAACGCTGACACTTTCGTTCAGTACCACGGGAATACCGAATTGGAGTGTGTTCAAGAGGTTGTTAACCCCAAGATTGTTAATCTGTCCATCCAAGTGGATGTAAAATTTCCAATGGTACAATTTAAAGATTTGCAAGGAAATTCTGGCCAACAAACATCACAATAATGTGACATATCTCATTGCTGTTTACAGTGCTTTGCTAGGTGAAAGCTAGCTGTCCTGTTTGCCTACCACACATTCCAGAAGTAATTGATTGGCTGTAAAGCATTTTGCCATGTCCTGAAGATATGAAAGGTGCTACATAAATGCAAGTTCATCAGAGAGCCGGGTGTAGCCATGAATTCTTTGCTGGTCTGTGTCATACCTGGAGGATCATGAACGAACTGAACAAACAGGCATTGCTGCCAATTCTCAACATTTAAAGAGACAGAAATCCCGAACGGAGATGTTTTCTCCCTGGCAGGTTGAGAGCTCAATAAATTTCCCTGGTTACACTTTGCACATGCCCAGTGCGTCGCTTCCTTTGGAGAACCATGAATAAAAAGGGGATCAAAGGACACGGGAGCAGGGAAGGAAGGTGGAATTAAGCTGGAAGATTAGCCATGATAAATCAAGCTGATACAGATTTTACAGTTCAATCCTGCTTCTATTTGTTTAATCTCTCACTCTGCAGCATCAAGCAGAGAGAAAAAAATCAGTATTCTAATGTATTATCATGCAGTCCATGTCCTTATCGCAGCTGCTTTGAATAGTGCATCAATACATAGAGCCTGGCGAACATTCTGGCCACACACACACACACACACATACACGCAGGACAGACTTGTTGCATGGATTTTTCAAATGTATTTGATTGATGTTTCTTGTGAACTTTGCCTCCTATTTCTGGACTCTTGCGGGTCCGACTGGTCAATCAACTCGTTTGACATGAGATAAGAAAGCGAGCGTCAGTGACAGAGAGTTGCCAAGAGACAGACAGCAAATCATGAAGGCAAGTTTCTGCTTGTGGTCCCAAGCAAATGGCACTTTATCTGGAATAGGATGCCCTATCCCCGGAAGAATTCAGTCGCCCTCGACCCAACACTGGTCTTTTCTAGAACTGCACTTCTTAACCTCCACAAGTACAGTGTTTGCATAAAAGCAGAAAATGCTGGAAATACTCAACAGGTCAGACAGCATCTGTGGAGAGAGAAAGGGAGTTAACATTTGCAGGCCGATGACTTTTCATTCGAGCTCTAAGACGTTTTAAACGAGTGCTGAGGCAAAGTTGGGAGAGCTGAGGAAAAACCACAAGGGAAGATCTGTGATAGCGTGGAAGGTCGGAGAGGTTGAATGACAAAGCAGATGATGATGACGCAAAGCAAAAGGAGATGTTAAGGGACAAGTAGAGAGTGTTGACACTTCTTGAAAATAAATTGGGCTGACATATTGCATGTCAAAGCACAAAGGTATAGAAGTGAGCGAGAGGAAGATTCAGGACTATGGTCAGAGTGAGGGCAATGGATTTTGTGGCACAGAGATGGCATCAACACCATGGGCTAAGTGACTTCACCTCTGTGTCTGCAGGCTAGCAGGAAATACACATCACAGACAACAAAATACAACCCAGCTGAGAGGAGAGAGACTTAGTGGACAAGCTGTGCTTCATTTTCTTCTGAGTACTTGCACTAGTCCTTGTTTTACATGAATTTTCCAGCAGCAATGGTTTACTTACAGCCACATCATCAAATAGCAACAGGCTAAGACCAACAACTTTTAGAAAACATTTAAAGAATATTTTTGCTCTTCTTTGCTGTAGCTGCAGTCTCCAATATCTACTGTCAAATCCAGTGCAACATCCACATTTCAGCAGCAGTTTTGATAAGCTGCATGGACATGGATGGGAACTAACATCCTGACTGCAATCAACATGAGTACCATTGACCAGAAACCGAATTGGACTAGCCATATAAATACTATGGCTACAAGAACAGGTCAGAGGCTGGGAATCCTGCAGTGAGTAACTCACCTCCTGACTCACAAGGCCTGTCCACCATCTACAAGTCAGGATGGAACACTCCCCACTTGCCTGGATGAGTGCAGCTCCCACAACACTCAAGAAGCCTAACACCATCCAGGACAAAGCAGCCCGCTTGATTGGCACCACATCCACAAACATTCACTCCCTCCACCACCGAAGCACAGTAGCAACAGTGTGTACCATCTACAAGATGCACTGCAGGAACTCACCAAGGCTCCTTCGACAGCACCTTCCAAACGCACAACCTCTACCAATTAGAAGGAAAAGGGCAGCAGGCACATGGGAACACCACCTCAAAGTTCCCCTCAAGTCACTCACCACCCTGACTTGGAAATATCACACCGTTCCTTCACTGTCGCGGGGTCAAAATCCTGGAACTCCCTCCTTAACAGCACATTGGATGTACCTACACCACAAGGACTGCAGCGGTTCAAGAGGGCAGCTCACCACCACCTTCTCAAGGGCCATTAGGGATGGGCAATGAATGCTGGCCTAGCGAGTGAAGTCCACATCCCAGGAATGATTTTAAAAATAAAGAGCAGGTCATTCTGCACAGTGATTCCTGCTGCAAGTTCTTGTTCGGTCAGAGCAGCACTGGTGCCACCGTATGCTCTTGCAGTTGAATAACTTGTTGTCATTAACTCATTGTCTTGGCCACACTTTATGAGAGGCCTCTAGGGAAAGTTTGAGTTAACATTTGAGTTTGCAGTTATCAGCCATGTGGATGAGTGAAAAGGATATTCCACCTTCTCATAGTTCAAGTTTTCTGGAGAATCTGTCCTCATACTACTCACTATATCCCCCAGTGTCCTGATGATTTCTTATTTCCCTGGTTGGAATATTCTGTGTTTTACCTTTGATGTCATGAGCCCTTTCTCTCTGAAAATTTGAGCATAAAACAACATCCCTGAGGACTGGTAACTTCCTAAATTGCACACCCTATGAAGTGGGTTGAAATGTCAGGCATCATTCTGTTACAAGGCAGAGAAAGAGGCAATAAACTAATCTCTGTAATTAAACAGAAGGCAAAGTAAGTCATGAAGGGAAGGGTTTAACAGGGACAAAGAGGGCTTGGTTTCAAGGTCAATACTTCATGAACCTCCATTCCAAACCTGTTGCTTACACTACTTCCTCTGAGAAATAGTCCAATCTAGCCCAGTCTAGCAAAGATTCTGGTCATATCTGGATGAGACTGGATGGCTTTTCCCAATCTTTGGGGTGAGATTTTTATTTGTGGGTCAGAAGCCCTACGGTAGGGTCAAATGCAGGCCCATGCAGCCTGCACTGTGCCCAAAACAGTAATCCAACATTGTTTTTTCATAGAACTGGCCGAGGTGTGGCCAGAGGACATGTTCTCTATCCAATAAAGGATGACTGGCGGGCTCCTGACACTGAAGGGTAAATACAAGACCCTCCTATGATGGCACATGGGTAGCCTCGGTGTCCAAGGTGGGAGCTGCTGATGCCTGCAGAGAGAGAGAGAGAGAGAGATAGGGTACCTCATAATGCAGCTTCTGAAGGGAAGTCCACAATGTGATTGTGGAGGGCCATTGGAAGAGGCGAGTGGAAACAGAAAGCTCAGCTGGCCAAGAAGAGGACCCAGAGAAAACAGAGGCCAGCGAATTGTGCACCTTATCAGTCCACTGCCTTCAGTTGCCGCAGAGAATGCCATGCCAGAGCGGGGCTCCTGCCTCACACCAGGTGATGTTTAACATCATTGAACAGAGCTGTGGTTCTGTCGGCATGCTGGGCGAGGGGTGGGGGAGCAGTGTGTGGGTCAGGCAACTTGCATCATGAAACACAGCTCCCTCCATCCTAGGGAGGAGGCTTTCCCCTTTCACTTGTGTCTTGGCTGCAGTCTGGGGAACTTCTGCTGACTGGACAATTCCATCGGGTGGGATGCTCCCAGCTGGTCGGGGTGTGATACTTCACACCCACCCACCTCATTGCCCCAGTTTCCACACTGCCTTGGCCTATTCTCCTAAGCATGAACTCTACATCATGGGAGAGAGAAAGGAAGCTGGGGGAAGGTTGGGTGGCTAGGAATGGTTTGAACATTCCCCACTCCAGCTGCTTTTCCTTGGAGTTTGCAATGAAATGTGGAAGAGGCGAGTGGAAACAGAAAGCTCAGCTGGCCAAGACCTGTGCAGGTCATTCTTGGCTCAGGATAGGCACCAGAGGGCCAGCTGTGGCCTGAATGGGTTCAGATTTTCCAGCAACATAAGTTGAACCCAACATCACACGACCTTTGTCCACTGTCATGTGGTGTTGGTGAAGAGGGATCTAGATTGTCAAAGAATAGCTTCCTCCTAAACTGCATTTCGTACATCATATTTAGAATGACAATGGTAAATCTACTGAAAACACAATTGCCAGAACGGGGTGGAGAATTGCAGCTTCTATTACCAGGCTTATTTCCTTTGTTGTTCTTGCTTTTGGATGTGGGAAAATCTGGATTAAATACATTTTTTTTACATTTTCATTTACAAAGCAGAGGCCTGAGTTCCTTCAGCTCATGACAAGAATGATAGGGGAATGGAAAGGTTATACCTATCAGCAAAGATTGAACATGCTGAGGGTCTTTTCAGGTGGAAAGAGCATGGGGAGGTGGTGGCATAGTATCATTGTCACTGGACTATTTTCCCAGAGACCCAGGGTAATTCACTGGAGGCCTGGGTTCAAAACCCACCAAGGCAGATGGTGAAATTTGAATCAAATGAAAATTGAAAGATTAATGATGACCATTCAACCATTGGTGATTTTCATAAAAACCCATCTGGTTCACTAATCTCCTTTAGGGAAGGAAATCTGCTGACCTGGTCTGGCCTATATGTGACTCCAGACCCACAGCAATGTGGTTAACTCTTAAATGCCTTATGAAAAAGGGCAATTAGGGGAGGGCAATAAATGCTGGCTGAGCCAGTGATGCCCACATCCCATGAACGAATATTAATGAGGGTGACTTGATTGAGGTCTTGAATATTATGTTGCGGGGGGCTTGACAGGATAGAATGAGAGAGGATGTTTCTGTAGTATAAGGGTCGGGGGTGGATGCGGACTGAGTATAATATCTATTATTTCTCTTCAGTTCTGGTGAAGAGTCATGCAGACTCAAAACATTAACTGTGTTCCTCTCCACAGATGCCATCAGACCTGCTGAGTTTTTCCAGCTATTTTTATTTTTGTTTCTGATTATAATATCGTCTGCGCAGTGATGTCAGAGATCACATGACCCACACCCAGGGTCAGTCTAGTGTTGGACAGAACCGTGGGTACCAGCAAGCATGGAGACAGCTCCCAGCTTGAATCCTTTCCTGTCTAAATGCACATTGCTCTTGTAGTTAATACATACAGTTAACCTACTTAAGACTACAAAGGCTTTGTTAAAGATATCCAACACCTTACAACAGTTTCCAATTGTGAGCAAGTCCAAGCCAGGGGCCTTAGTTATAGGATAGTCATTCATAAATCCAATTGAGAATTCAAGAGAAACTTGCTGGAGAGCAGTGAGAAAGTGGAATCAGTAGCACAGGGAGTTGGTTGAGCTGAAGAGTGGAGATGTATTTCAAGGGATGCTGGATAAATGTGAGGAAGAAAGAAATAGAAAGTTATTTGAATAGAATGATGTGAGAAAGGGTGGGATAGGGTGGTAGAGTGTCAACACTGGGAGGGACCTGTTAGTCCAAAGTGGCCTGTTTCTGTGTCTTGTGAAAAGCTGGTGATGAATCTTTGATGGCAGCAAAACAAAGTCAACCCATAATCACCACCCTCTGCCACACCTCTATCTGACCGCACTTGCTGCTCTCTGGGTTGGTCTGGGAAGGAAACCTGAGCTGAGTCACTCTCTTCCAGCCACTGGGTGGTGCCCTCTCAAACTAACCCACCTGTGGTATCAGACCCAAAAAGGAACAGATCCTGGAACGAGGTCAAAAATATGACACAGCAAGGAGGGAACCAGCAGACATTCACACAACATCATCTCTTTCCTTTTTAGTGCTGCGGGCCCCGATTCTGACCAGTTAAGGTTTGGATTTTGTGCTTGGCAACCAACAGCTGCCCACAGGATTGAGGCATCGCCCCCTCATTGACTTCCTTTATTGGCCAGACTAGGCTGTGCCAGTCATTGATCCCAAAAGCTGTCGAGTTATTTACTCCACCTGAACTGGTCAAGACTTCCAAATCAGGCAGGTGCATAGACTTGGGAGCAAACAGAGTTGCTCACCCGGTATCATTACTGGATCAGACCACAAACTCCTCGAAACCTCAGGGCCCTGCCCGGTAAACTCAATAAATGCAGATCCTGTCAAAGCAAAATATGTCAAATGGCTGATTGTGAATCTTCTGATTCACAGCCCCTGTGTGGGACACCTTTCTCCCTCACAATCGCGTGGGTCTCTCTCCTTCATCAGCCCTTCCCCCAGTTGAGTCTCTGAACTCTGCCCTCTTACCTCCGGCCTGCGGCAAGGGCACTTTTCCACCCGTGCACCTTTTCTGCTGGGGCTGATCAGGTCCGCATCCTTTCTGCCGCCTTTACTCAAACTCATTCTTCAAACATGCCTCCAAAAACCCGTGGATCCTCCCCTGCTACAGTGGAGAGCCTTTGAAAAGGCAGCCTTCAATTGCCTCACCTTTCATTCAGTCAGGCTCCTCGCTAAATGGGACCTCACTTTGGGCCAGATTTTGTGATCAGCAGATGAGTAATATGGGCCTGGGGCTACCCCTGATATGAAGCTTGCACTCACCTCACGCAGTGGGGGAGCCGGGGGTAGATAATTTTGAGCAGAGTCATTTTAAAAGACCAGAAAGTTACATGTATTTTTTTTTTATATAAAGTCAGATAAATGGTATCAGAATCATAAAAGGGAAAGAAATACTTGCATTTATAAGGCACTTTTCAGGACTACTGTCTCAATATGTTTTACAGCCACTGAGGTCCTTTTTGAAGTGTAGTCACTGTTGTAATGTAGGAAACGCGGCAGCCAATATGTACACAGCAAGATCCCACAATCGGCAATGTGATAATGACCAAATAGTCTGCTTTTATTTCTGTGGTGTTGATTGAGGGATAAATATTGCCCAGGACTCTGGGGCCCTTGTTCACAATCGTGTTATGGGATCTTCCACAGCACCCGAGCAGGCAGATGGGGCCTCAGCTTAACATCTCCAACAGCACAGTGCTCCTTTAGTACTGCACTGGAGTGTCAGCCTTCATTTTGGTGACCAAGTCCTAGAGTTGGACTGGAACTCAGAACCTGGCAGTTCAGAGGCAAGAGTGTTACCAACTGATCCACAATGGACACTGGAGTTTACGTCAAGACTTTTCAACAGGAGTTAAGCCATTTCAGCCGATTTAAATGTTGACGTGTCTTCCAGTGCTGATGTTCTCAATGACCAGATTCCTTGAGTAACCGCAAAGCAAGTCACTACAGTGTGCAGGCACTCCTCATGTTGCTGGGCATCTCACTGTAGTGAGCAATGCTGGTGACCAGGGAAAGTTTCATTGACCTAAAGACAGCTAAATCCAGGCTCATGCTGTCTGCATTTACTGAAGCCATTTGTTGCACCTACTAGTCTTCATCACTAGGTGACGCCATTGGACTAGTTCCTCATTTTCAGTGACTGCAAGCTTGCTTCCAGCTGGATTTTGATCATTCATGATCTTCGGGGTGTAATAATTGTCCCACATGTAGATTCCACGCTGGGTCAGTGGGTGCCACACAGAGAGGAGGACAAACGTCCCATTTTTGGGACAGAGAAGGGTTTGGCACAGGAGCCTTGCCCCCCTGGGGATGGGCTGTGATGTGTGGACGATACCTTAAGAAGACAGGATATTCAGAGCAAAAATAAAAACAAAAAACTGCGGATGCTGGAAATCCAAAACAAAAAACAGAAATACCTGGAAAAACTCAGCAGGTCTGGCAGCATCGGCGGAGAAGAACAAAGTTGATGTTTCGAGTCCTCATGACCCTTCAACAGAACATACTTGGAGGCTTCAGAATGCCAGCCATTGAGATTAGGATGTGCAGAGATTGAAAAATCTTCAGTGGCCAATCAAGTAATGGCCAAAATGTGCTAACGTGGCAGAATTGACAAGAGTGTTCAGGACCCCTTAGCAAGAGATCTGGCATGAACAAGTGTAACATCTTCTGCCTGTCTCAATACAAGGCATAGTGCTGTACCAGCAACACCTCCCAAACCCATGACCGCCCCTTGCCAGCCAGCTCGGACAAGGACAGCAGGTGCGGGGAAACACAACCACCTGCAACTTCACCTCCCACTGCAGAGGCATCATCGTCAAGAGCCGGGAACTCCCTTAGCGAACAGCACTGTGGCCGCATCTTCACCCACGTGGGGTTTCAGCAATTCAAGGAGACCGCCAACTTCCTGAGGGGTAACTAAGGACGGGCAACAAATGCCAGCCACAGCCCAAGCGAGAGTGGGAGAACAGGCAGGGCAGTCTGAACAGGCAGGGCAGTCTGAACAGGCGGGGCAGTCTGAACAGGGGGGGTAGTCTGAACAGGCGGAACAGTCTGAACAGGCGGGGTAGTCTGAACAGGCAGGGCAGTCTGAACAGGCGGGGTAGTCTGAACAGGCGGAACAGTCTGAACAGGCGGAACAGTCTGAACAGGGGGGTAGTCTGAACAGGTGGGGTAGTCTGAACAGGGGGGTAGTCTGAACAGGCAGGGCAGTCTGAACAGGCGGGGTAGTCTGAACAGGCGGAACAGTCTGAACAGGCGGGGTAGTCTGAACAGGCGGGGCAGTCTGAACAGGCGGGGCAGTCTGAACAGGCGGAACAGTCTGAACAGGCGGGGTAGTCTGAACAGGCAGGGCAGTCTGAACAGGCGGGGCAGTCTGAACAGGCGGGGTAGTCTGAACAGGCAGGGCAGTCTGAACAGGCGGGGCAGTCTGAACAGTCGGGGTAGTCTGAACAGGGGGGGTAGTCTGAACAGGCGGGGTAGTCTGAACAGGCGGAGCAGTCTGAACAGGTAGGGTAGTCTGAACAGGTGGGGTAGTCTGAACAGGTGGGGTAGTCTGAACAGGCAGGGCAGTCTGAACAGGCGGGGCAGTCTGAACAGGCGGGGTAGTCTGAACAGGCGGGGCAGTCTGAACAGGCGGGGTAGTCTGAACAGGCGGAGCAGTCTGAACAGGTAGGGTAGTCTGAACAGGTGGGGTAGTCTGAACAGGGGGGTAGTCTGAACAGGCGGAACAGTCTGAACAGGGGGGTAGTCTGAACAGGCGGAACAGTCTGAACAGGGGGGTAGTCTGAACAGGCGGGGTAGTCTGAACAGGCGGAACAGTCTGAACAGGGGGGTAGTCTGAACAGGTGGGGTAGTCTGAACAGGGGGGTAGTCTGAACAGGGGGGGTAGTCTGAACGGGGGGGGCAGTCTGAACAGGCGGAGCAGTCTGAACAGGTAGGGTAGTCTGAACAGGTGGGGTAGTCTGAACAGGGGGGTAGTCTGAACAGGCGGGGTATTCTGAACAGGGGGGTAGTCTGAACAGGTGGGGTAGTCTGAACAGGCGGAACAGTCTGAACAGGCGGGGCAGTCTGAACAGGCGGGGCAGTCTGAACAGGGGGGTAGTCTGAACAGGCGGGGTAGTCTGAACAGGGGGTTAGTCTGAACAGGCGGGGTAGTCTGAACAGGGGGGTAGTCTGAACAGGCGGGGCAGTCTGAACAGGCGGGGCAGTCTGAACGGGGGGGGTAGTCTGAACAGGCGGAACAGTCTGAACAGGGGGGTAGTCTGAACAGGTGGGGTAGTCTGAACAGGCGGAACAGTCTGAACAGGGGGGTAGTCTGAACAGGTGGGGTAGTCTGAACAGGGGGGTAGTCTGAACAGGCGGAACAGTCTGAACAGGGGGGTAGTCTGAACAGGTGGGGTAGTCTGAACAGGGGGGTAGTCTGAACAGGGGGGTAGTCTGAACAGGCGGGGTAGTCTGAACAGGCGGAACAGTCTGAACAGGGGGGTAGTCTGAACAGGTGGGGTAGTCTGAACAGGGGGGTAGTCTGAACAGGCGGAACAGTCTGAACAGGGGGGTAGTCTGAACAGGCGGAACAGTCTGAACAGGGGGGTAGTCTGAACAGGCGGAACAGTCTGAACAGGTGGGGTAGTCTGAACAGGCGGGGTAGTCTGGACAGGCGGGGCAGTCTGAACAGCTGCAGCCTGGAACTAGTCTTGTTCTTATCTCCATTGCCTCATGAGTGTTGCCTGTTGAAGACTTGAGGTTGCAAAGTGTCCCGAAGGACCAACCCCCCACCTCCCCACCCCCTCACTGTTTTCTTTATGAGGGTGGGTAACGTCATCTTCCAGCCAGCGAAAAAACACCGGGTTGTGCTTCCTGCTCTTTTATCATAAACATTTTCCAAATGCCAAACTACGGGCGGAAAGGTCCCAGGTTTGCACTGAGTGCGGCCGTGAGCGTGAAAAGGGTGCTTCACCCGCCGGCCGCAATGGCGGGTTTTCGTGCCGTGTCGTCCCATTCCCAGCACATCCAGCCTCGTTAGTAATGCATTCCCGGGAAACACGCCGGATGGCCGGCGGGTGGGCTCGGATTTGTCAGCCACGCCAGGACCTCAGTGCTTCCTTCCTCCCTGCTCCCGAAGAGCGCCAGAGCACAGCCTACTTCACATCTACAGACCAAGACTGCTCCAGGCGACAAAAAAAGCCCCAAAGGTGGCAGCCCCCAAGTTTACTCACCCCTCTCTGGGGTGCCTGCTGAAGGCAGTGGAAGGTCATCCCGATGTCCTCTACCGACCACCACCCCCCCACACACACCACCCCCCCCCCCCCCCCCCCCCCCTCCCCACCCCCCCTCCCCCTACCCCCCGCTCCCCCGCAACAACCCTCCCGCTCTGGCCGCAGGAGGTCCACCAGAGACACCAATCCAGCCTGGGAGGCAGGGGCAGTGGTGGTCAGTGCCACCAGAGCACCGAGGAGGCCAGTGCAGGGAGAAGGTGAACCATCTCACCCGTTCGGCCAGGGTAAGTCAACCACCTCATCACTGTCAACTTAAACACTCACAAACCTATCACACATCCACAGGGATCTCACACCTCAAGGGACAACACCGCCAACTCTCGCACACACCCTCACATCTCCATCAGGTTCATATCCTCTGGAGCTCACGTCCTCATCCTGTCCACGGCTCCGCTCACCACACAAACATTCCACGCAGAGCCATGCATCCAGCTCACGCTCTCTCCATCTGTTTTCATGAAGGAGAAGCTGGTTCACATTAGCAGGAGAGCTCCCAGACTGGGGGGATGGAGTGGCCCAAGTTAGGCCCCTCACTCCCTTTGAGGAGTGTACCATCGCGCTGGTGAGGACATGGACTATGCCTGCAGTGACGGTGAGGTCAGTGGTGAACACCTTCGTGAGGATCCTGCACCACATCATCCCTCTCTCAATGCAACTGTGAGTGCTCTCTCTCCTGCTTTTAACTCTGCTGCCATTCACTACTTATCTCTACTTTGGTTCACAGGGAGCTCTGTCAAGCGAGCGACACCATCAGCCAGCCAGTCCCTCAGCTCCACCAACATCCTCACCTCCAGCCAGGGGAACACCTTCTCCATAGAAGAGCTGGGAATAAGCAGTCCGTTAGACCCATCACAATGCTTACCCTCCAGCCTCCACCACCACAGAGACACACACCTCGGTGGGACCTAGATCTAAAGCAGGCTCGGGTTCACAATCTGGTGGTCACCGCACGGGCATGTGTCCGCAGCAGGAGGAGGCAGATTCGGCCGAGATCCCCAGCACCCGGAGTATCGCTGGGGAAGAGGCATCTGTGAGGTCCAAGTTGAGCCTCTGGATTCGGCCTTCCAACTTATCATGGAGAGTCAGCAGAAGGCGGGGGAACATCACGCAGAGCTGTTGGAAGCCCTCAACGGAGTGGCATGTGAGTCGGAGGAGTGCTCTCTGATGAAGTGGTGCCCACATAAGCGTGTACGGAGGTGCCCATGGGAAGGATGGTGGATGCCATGGAGACCCTAGTCCAGCGGAACCCGGAGATGCGCAGAGACCTGCTCTCCATCGTGTTGGCCATGGGTGAGTTCCTGCAGTGGCAACGCGAGAGGGAAACGGGGCACCTTGATGTCCCTGCAGGTGCTCCTTCCCCTCAAAGAGTCAGGCTGGTGCCCTCAGGAACCCGAAGGGAGGAGGAGCGGCAGCTGGACTCCGTGGTCATCCACTCAGGAGTCTCGGAGGCTGTCTGCTCCCTCCGTGTGCAGCCAGACCACGAGTGATTCTGGAGGGAGAACGTGTGCGTGTGTGTGTATGGCAGAGCCTTTCAGAGCCTCATGCAAGCACTCTCCCACGCACAGAGAGCCTTCCTCCATCACACTCATCTCACTGTCCTGAGCACTTTCAATGCTGCCTGCTGGGGTTCTCTTCCAGTTGTCCATCTGAGCTGACCTGCATCTCCACCCACCCACTGGCCACACGCCCATGCAGCACCTGTGTGTCCAACATGAGGCTCCGCTCACTTTCGATTTCGACAGCTGTGGTAGTCGGTAAGTTTTTGATCAGCTGCCACCCCCACCCGCCCGTCCTCTCCCAATGTCTTTTCCCTCAATACTGCTGATCCTCAACCTGAAATCACCTTCCACCTCCCCATTGCCACCTGCCAAGCTGAATGTAGGATGTGAAGGACCAGAAACCTTCCACTGTGGTCCATCTGGCCATTCCCAGTGACACCAAGACAACATGAAGTACATTCAATTCTCATACACACACACACCCACACACACATCCACACACACACACCCACACGCACATACACACACCCACACACACACACACACACACACACCCACACACATCCACACACACACACCCACACGCACATACACACACCCACACACACGCACACACACATGCACACGCACACACACCCACACACCCACACGCACACACCCACCCACACGCATACGCACCCACACGCATATGCATATGCACACAAACATACACGCACACCCACACAAACACATACACACGCACACACGCCCACATGCCCACACGCGCACACACACACACACCCACACGCACATACACCCATAAACACACACACCCACACGGACACACACACACACACACCCACACACTCGCATACACACACACGCCCATACACACACATGCACACACACATGCACACACACACACACCCACACGCATACACACACACCCACACGCATACATACACACACATACACACACACACACCCAAAAATCCACGAGAATTGTTCTGAAGCAGTATAACCATCAATTCAATTTACACGTTTCCTTCTCAGGTTAGTGTCATATCCTGGACTAGCCACTAGGTGCCAGACATGGTCATGAAAACTGTACAGAATCAAAATGCAGTGACTTCTTTGTTCTGACAATTGGAACAAGATGCTGAGAGACCATCAGAGAAGGTTTTGAGTTGAAGTGTTTTTGCTGAAGTGGGAAGAAACTTGCTGCTTTCCCTTTGTCCATTGACATGTTTGAAGCTGTCATTTCCCTTTTACCATGTGAAGCATTCCACTGGCTGACCGCAAGAATTGAAGAAATACGATAATTCCACTCAATCAAAGGAGCAATCCACCGGGGAAATTAGGAGCAAAGAGATGTTGGCAGAAGAAATCTAACAAAAGACTTAGAACGCAGTAGCGAAGGAACGGTGGGAAGGTGACGTAGCTGAACCCACTGGGTACTCCACTTACACAAATGGAGCTGCTCCTCTGTCATCCTCTCCATGACCACTTACCTCTGCTTTCTGCTCAAACTGGAATCAATTGAATTCTCTTTACAATACTCCGAGAGAGTCTGTAGAAAATGTCCTGAGGTCGTGAAAGGCGCTATACAAGTGCAAACTCACCGATAGCTGAATGTAGAATGTGAAGAACCAGAAACCATCTACTGTGGTCCATCTGGCCACTCCCAGTGACACCAAGACGCTTTGCAGTGATGCAGTGACAGTTCGTTCCCCAAGCTTATAACTGCCAAGCTAAGTACGGTGTCCTTTCAGCTGAGGTAGTTTGTCCATGGTCAAGACCTCTAACCATACGACCCCGCGCACCAACCCCACCCCCCCCTCTCCCCACCCCCACCACCACCACCCCTGCTCTGCCATGTTTTTACATGAACCTCTCTTTACATCCAACTCATTCAAACAGTTCCTTTGGCTGTAACACCCTCTCCATTTTGAGTTTCAACACGGTGCCTCTTTCTCAGAACAGAAGAAATCGGGGCAGGGGTAGTTCATTTTGGCCCATTGAGATCATGGCTTACCCGAAGGTGGCCTTAGCTTCACTTTCCTGCTTGTCTCCCATAAGCATCGACTCCCTTGTAGGTCCAAAATCTGCCTGACTCAGCCTTGAATATATTGAGTGACCCAGCCTTCACTGCTCGCTGTGGAAGAGAATTCCAAACACCAAACAACCCTCCGAGAGAATAAATTTCTCCTCGCCTCCATCTTAAATGGGAGACCCTTTATTTTTAAACTGTGTCCCCTAGTTTTAGATTCCCTCACAAGAGGAAATGTCCTCCCAGCATCTACTCCTCAGAATCTCCTTTGTTTCAATGACACCACCTCTCATTCTTCTAAACTCCAATGGGTAGGGGCCCAGTTTGCTCAACCTTTCCTCATAGGACAAATGCCTTCACCACAGGAATCAGCCAAGTGAACCTTCTCTGGACTGCTTCTAAAGCAAGTCCTTAAGTTAGGAGACCAAAACTGTACACATTCTCACCAATGCCCGCACAATTGTGACAAGACCTGCCTACTTTTACACACCATTCCCCTTGTAATAAAGGCCAACAGTCCATTTGCCTTCCCTTTGTACTTTCTGTACCTGTATGCTAACTTTTTGTGATTCATGTCCTACGTACCACAGTCTCTCTTCATTTGGAACAGAAACATTTTTCTTTGTGACTTTGTTCAGGCATAAATCCATAATTCAAGTTTTTCCTAAATCATTTATGGCACATGGATGTTGCTGGCTAGGCTGACATTTATTGCCCCCATCCTGAATTGCCCTTGTTCAGGGGGCAGTTAAGACTGAACCACATTGCTATGGGTCTGGAGTCATATGAAGGCCAGACCAGGTAAGGATAGCAGATTCCCTTCCCTAAAGGGCATTAGTGAACCAGATGGGTTTTTACAACAATCAGCAATGGTTTCAAGGTGGTCATCAGACTTTTAATTCCAGATTTTCATTGGATTCAGATTTCACCATCTGCCATGATGGGATTCGAACCCAGGTCCCCAGAGTGTTACCTTGGGTCTACTGGAATACCAGTCTGCCACCACCACCCCAGTAAGTGAATGAATAGATTCCCTTTTACTGCAAACAGCAGATGTTCTTTACTTCCCTTACATCTCGTGGTTCTCTGTGTCTTCTTGTGTCTGTTCACGTGTTTGTTGATCACAGCAGAAGATTACATCATACCAATCCTTCCAGAGAGTTTTTAGTTCCTTCCTTTCAGGTGTAGACTGCCGATTGATCTTAGAACCACTGAATCTACTGATCAATATGTTTACACACCGAGTGGATTGTTATGTTGGATCTTTCTCTTCATCTTCATGAGCAAATTCCTCTTCACGTTGAAATTATAGCTGAGAAATCACACTAATGCACAAACACTTAACACATTAGTTTCTGTATTAATGTGTGTTAATATATGAAGCTTGGAAGTATTGTGAATCATCAGGAAGATAGTGAAACTTCAAGAGGATATTGGCATGTTGGTAGAATGAGCAGACAAATGGCAGATGATTTTTTTTAAAAATTTATTTTTTCATGGAATATTGGCATCACTGGCAAAGCCAGCATGTGATGCCCATCCTTAACTGCCTTTGAACTGAGTAGCTTGCTAGGTCATTTCAGGGGGCAGTTAAGAGTCAACCACATTGCTGTGGGTCTGGAGTCACAAGTAGGCCAGACCAGGTAAGGACAGCAGATTTCCTTCCCTAAAGGGCATTAGTGAACCAGATGGGTTTCTACAACAATTGATGACACTTGTCATTACTGAGACCAGTTTTATATTCCAGATTTTATTAATAGAATTTAAATTCCATTAGCCGCCGTGGTGGGCTCAAACCCTTGTCCCCAGAGCATCACCCGGGCCTCTGGATTACACTCCAGTGACGTTACCACCTTAAAGCCTTAGAGTTTTATCAGAAGAAACTAAGAATCCTTCTACTTGATCAAATGTTAAAGATGCTGATAGCTTTAGGAATATTAGCAATTTTAAGGACACAGTCATTTGAAGTATATTAATAATTATAACCTTCTTAATTTCAGATTGGGTATGGCTGAACACACCCACAATAATGAATGTGTTTTGGTTCCTTCTAAGGTAACTGGGGATTTTGGTATTGACAGTCGTGTCAGGATCCACTTTCCAAAGAATGATCTCACTTCCACAGCCTGCCAGGAGGTTTCTAATTCCAGTACTTTGTCAGCCAATGTATCATTCACCATTGTATTTAATCATGTAACCGTGCTTTTACTTATTTCATGTTAATGACGGTAAGCTGGTTGTGGTGGAGTCCTATGGACAGGTTTTGTCCCATGGTGGTAAGAAGGTGGAGCTACAGAAAAGAGTTTTGACTGAACACATCGCTGAGGCTTAGATCGAACTTTTTAAAAATAAAAGATAGTTTCAATGACACAGACACACACACACACACAAATAGATATGTCGGGGCATGCTCCTAAGGTGCTGGTTTGCTACAGACACTTAGTTGACAGAAACTGAACTAGACAATGGCCACTCAGGCCTTCTCCCTGCCCCAAGATACTGTAACATTGTTGGCATGCACCTGGAGACACCCCTCCCCACTGTAGGATATGACCAGGCAGAGGTAGTCCCGAATGGCCAGGGTGGGGTTAATAATCCAATCGGACAATCCGATTTAAGGTATTGCCTTATATGCCAAGGCCCAGAGTCAGGAAGTTGTATGAAGACACAGGCCTCAAGGACATTGCCACTGCAGTCGGCAGAGAGGCCTAATCAGCCATTCCGAAGTAGCGCTGGGAGATTGTTGAATGACTGACCACTTGGGACAGACCTTAGGATTCCTAAGCAACCAGTGTCATTGTGACTATGTACTATTGCTTAGAGATTTAATAAAGGTGTTTCACATTTAGTGAAATGGTATCCATATTGATGTGTCCATTGATATCAAGAGTAGAGACAAGAGCCTTTAGATCAGAGAAGGGAGGGGGGGGTGCGCACACACAACTTCCTTCAGGAAGCACCTCAAAAAGGAGCACTTTATTATAAAAATTTTAGATGTCTGTGATGAATTTGATACAGAGGTGGAGTACCATTCTATCACATGTTACTGTGCTAAATGCCATCGTAAGAAGCAGGGAGATACTAGTCAGGGTAAGAATTTCAAGACCCAAAGGGGATTTTGTCAACATGATAGACATCAACATGCAGAGATATGTAACATCAGAAGGATTGAGAATCTGAGTGAGCTTCACACAGCTCCAGACAAGTAATCGATATGGTCGAAGGAGCAGGTTTCTCTTCTCTTCCAGCTCGAAGGGGTGACAATCGGAACAGCAACTTGATAATTGGAAGAACATGAACAAAAAAGACCAACAAACTGATCTCAGACAAAACGAGATCAAATGAAATTATGAAAGATGTGACCACCCCTCCCCCACCCCCCAGCCCACACCCACCCCCACCACCCCCCCTCCCCCCCACCACCACCACCACAGATCCCCCCCCCCGCCCCCCTTCACGCCCTGCCCACACCCCACCTCAAGAACCAGCATTGAGACTCTTGAAAGCAGTTCTGATGAACAAGATATAGTGAACCAGGTGGTAGGAGTTGTGCAATGAGGTAGTGCTAATGCTGGTGACATGGTACCCTCGGTGTCAGTGACTCGAGAGTATTAATGGTCAGTCAACCCGAATAAGCTTTTCAGAAAAGCTTTTAAATGAAGGAAGAGATACAGACAGTAAAACTCATAGTTAGAATTGAATTGTGCTCAATTCGGTGTTTGATTATGAGAGTCTGGTAACTGATCTATGCTCACTGTGCTTGATTGATTAAGCTTGGGTGTGGACTCAGAGCAAGGTAAATAGACACCACTGAAGCCACTAGAAGCTGAGGCATAAGAGTGCAAACATTTTGTGATTGCAGAGATGTTTTAAAACACTCGTTTAAGCTAGTGTCATCTCTGCATAGCTCCGAGATATAAAAAATATACAACTCACTGGCACAATACAACAGACATATTACTGAAAACATTACTAAATGCAACAAGGAAAGCAGCAAGAAAAGTAAAGGGCATATGAGAAAAGATGCTCATGGCAGGAGTGTTAGTTGTCCGTTTAAGAATAGTGGTGGAAGGAAGAGATTTGCCAGGGAGAAGTCCATTTTTAAACAGAGACGGACACTGTTTAAATAGGACGGAAGATGTTTAGCAAGAAAGATCAGGGCCAGGATTTTCACCTTTTTGGTTGGGTGTGGCGGGCAAGCCTGGGAGCGGTTGTAAAGTCAACTGCTGCCCGCGATCGGGTCCCGGCATGGATTTCACGCTGGCTGGCCAATTAATGGCTAGCCACGTGAAACGCACGCTGCAGGGGTGGGGCGCAGCGGGAGGCCGAGCGCAGAAGTTTGCGCATGGACGCGGGTGTGCGCAATCAAAGCTCCCTGAAGCACAGAGCCGCATCAGGGAGCTGAAGATTTGTAAACTCAAAAATTAAAAACTTAAGCAATGTTAAAAACAGGACCCTCATGTGACTCTGTCACATAATCAGGGACGTGTTATGAATGAAATTTAAACATTTTTATTTAATTTTTATTCGTTGTTGGAACCCCCATCCCACCCGTGGATAAGGTTTTCTAAAAAAAAATCCAAAATGTCATTTAATTATTACTTTAATGGCCTTAATAGGCCTGTAAACTGTCGGCGGGCGCACTGCCAACTCCTGTGCCCGCCCGCCGACCGAAATATCGCGAGTGCGCAATGATGTCAGGATGCTCGCCCAACATCATTGCACATCTTTTTACACCCATTTGGTTCGGGCACACACCCGCCCGATGAATGCGATATTCTGCCCCATGGGTGGGCCAGATCAAATTTCGTGCCCACTCAACATTGAGGTACATGAGAACTATTTCGGAGACAAACGGTTAATAATAAGGTGGGCATTGGACAGTTTACACAAGGCAAAAAGAAAGCACATAGAGTTGGACTCTGGGAATTTTGCACTCAGGAGGAAAGCCCTGTGGTACCTGACACGATAAAACTATGTAGGATTGCCCGAGTGCCCAAATCAGAGGATCTAGAAAATTTTATAATGTATAGGTAACTGGAAACCTACAACCGGATCAATTTTATCACGCCACTTCACTTAAATATGGTGATATGTTTGGCTGATACATTAAATATTAATCCCTGGCAAATAAAGCTTCATTGTTGAAACATCAGGATGTCACGGGAACATCACTATTTTCCTATTTTACAGAATTGCCCCGAGGGGGCGTAATTAAGTTAAAAATATCTAGCGGTGCTATTTATCGACCTCACGAAAATCTTTGATTCAGCCGGGCATAAAGTGATACTTGAAAGCCTACTGTTTCTCTAAACTAGGCGATAATGTTTTTTAATTTCATCAAAAAATTGGTGCTCTGGCCATAACCACTTCACATTGGCGGATGAAGGTAAGACCAATTCAATTTTAGTTCATAAAGGAGTCAAGGAGGGTGCTCCTTTGTCACCTGCTATTCGTAACATCACAATTGACACTCTTTTATGCAGCATGGATGAGAGGTGTGTGGGCAGTAGGTTAAATAATAACTCCAGACCTGTGCAATGCACAGCATTATCATTCACCATGGATATAGCCCTATTTGCGATTCTTACACCGGAATGGCTAACAATTTAGAGATCTTGCAGAGCATCTGTAAGAAACAAAGGTCCAGATTATAAAATCAAGAAAACAGCCTGATTTTATATGATTTCCAAGCATTTTTATTACAATGAAAAGAATGGGAGATTAAATGGAAATGGAATCACGCCAGATGTTTTTGAAAATTACCTCAGAGCTCAGGTAGATCCTTGGGCCTGCATTACAGAAGGCAGTTGGGAGACTAAAATACAAAGTTGGATGGATAATCTCGTGCTGAAGTCCACTGAAGGCCACCCAAAGGATGGAGATTTTAAAAAGCAAACACGATATCTTGCTTTTATTTTCGTTTGGTTTTAAATGAAGGGTCACAAAATACTTGGACAAGTCATCAAAAAAGAGTGGTCAGGAATATATTGCATCACCCAGACACCATTCCAGATAGAATTTAAATGCCAGAGATTAAATCAAAGGCTTGTGTAGTGTTCAATTGTTTGGTGTTTGATTGCTGTTTGTGATTAGTTAAGCCTGGGGGCGGTGACTGAGAAACTAATCTGTCGGCAAGCAGCTGGAAGCATGAGAGCAGACATTTTAAAGCATTGAATATACAGTTCCTGTTCAGATAGCTAACCTTGAGTGTATCATCTCGGCATATCTCCAAGGCGTAAAACACAACTATTTTGATTTCCCAAAATTCTAGGTGCAGATACCTGCTGCAATTATTAGGAAACGCAAGGCACTTGACTCTGTCATTTGATCCAGTCATCAAAGCACCGCTCATTCATACTGGATCTACAATCAAACCATTGGATTGAACATTTTAAGGACTTGAATATTTTAAAGAGATCGCTCATTTTACTGAAGGGTCCCACAGTTCTTCTGTCGATGAGTCAATTCTGAATGAAGCAGAATTTGTAAAGATGCCCTCACAGATATTTTCTGTTAGACCAATTGAGAGGAAGTCTACAGTGGATGAATGTGCCAGGTGGCTTAATCTTAAATTTTATAGGCGGACCAATTTGAGTGTTCATGGCATCTGGACGCAGCAACTTATAACAACATTATTTCTCATAGTGGGATGTGTTATAATTTTATGTGGCAATTGGTTTTTATTAAGCTTCCTTTAATAATTTCTAATATTTATCTGACTAAGTACTTCTTATCCTTTGGAAGACGATGGCAGCTTAATGATCACAACATTGCACAAACCTTGGGTAGTTGCAAAAATGTCAAAAAATGCCAGGATTCAAAGACACAACAAAATTCAAAACCTGCTGAAGCAACTCGTGACAAAATATGGTTGGTTAGCAAACGCAGAACCAAGATTCAGGACATCAAATAGTTTACTGTAGAAACTCAACTTTCTATTTGTTGTAGAGGGGGACATGGCTGTTCTCGATATAACTGTCAGGTTTGAGGGTAAGAATCTGAAAAGGGCTTAGTCGGAAAAAATCAACAAGGGTACGCATATCAAACCCTGCATTAAAGAAATGGCGAAGGGGAGAATGTCCATCTTTTATCAGTATCGATGGTTCAAATTAAATTACTCTTCAATGAGCTGCCTGTGCATTGATCATGACAAGACGATCACTAGCCAAGCTGCTAAGCTTGCAATGATACCAACACTGATGCAAATTTAACTGATTCTGATGGACACCCAAAGCTTAGTAGTCTCGTATCCTGTTGCTCTCTTCTTAATTTTGAGTTTTCACCTGTTTTAACTTTTTATATTATTAACACCTTCTACATCAATTATATTTTCTTAATAGAGTTCATTCTTTTCAAAGTTCCACCTTATATTTTAACTTTTTATTCTCATATTTAGTAATTTCATTACAATTTTTAGAATATATTTTAACTTCATTTTATTTATATGCAGCAATAAATTTTATTACATTTTACTTATCTTATTAAATAATAATAGGATAGAGTAATATTACTGGATCGAATGGCTAATTGCCTGGCTTCTCCCAGAGTTGCTGTCTTCCATGTTTGTGAATTTCTGCGGCTCCTATGACATATTCCCCTTTTTCTGGCTCTGCAATATTTGAGCAAAGTGACGTCATGTAGAAACTTGAAATATACACTTTTAACTTATTTTAAGAGTTTCCTTGTACTCAGCACAGCCAACTGGCCTCCTTCTGTGATGTACCCATTCTGTGATTTTATAATATTCTTTTCTTAACTTCAGATGCAAATTTGCAGTATTGAAATGTTATCCTTTTCCTCCAAATATCATTTCCAAAACACAACATGGCATCAGTTGAAAACTTACAAATTAGACCTTTATCAATTTGATTTATGAATATTGTAAACAGACATGGTATCTTATTAGTCACAGTTGTCCAATTAGAACGACCCTCATTGAGCCGTTAGTTTTTGTTTCTTGTTGTTTAGCCAGAATACTTACTCCTTCATTCAAAGATTTTTCAATTCAACTGCAAGCCTCCTTATCAAATGTGTTCCAAATACCCAAACCCGCTATTCTTTTCCATTCTGAAAGAATTTTATGGTCCTCCATTCATAAAGCTCTTGGCCAGAAGTGACTGCCTTTCCTCTTGTTCGATGATCTTGACTTATTTCCTTTGTGACAGGCTGACGTTAGGCAGGTTTGGAACGCAACCGATTTTCAGACTTTTAAAATTCTTTCACGGGACATGAGCGTCCTTGGCTAGACTAACTGGCTAGACCATCCCTAACTGCCCTTGAGAAGGTGGTAGTGAACCGCTGCAGTCCAGGAGGTGTAGGTACACCTACAATGCTGTTAGGAAGGGATTTCCAGGATTTTGATCCAATGACAGTGAAGGAACGATGATATAGTTTTAAGTCAAGATGGTGTGTGGCTTGGAGAGTGGTTTTGTTGGCCAGGGGCTGCAGCTGAACTGCTGACACAGGCAAAAGCAACTTTTGACCTGAAGTAATCTGAGTCCGGTCACTGGCCTGAGCAGCTTTTGAAACCTGAGTCCAGTCACTGGTCTCAGCTGGCTGGAACCGGTTTTAAAGTAGCCGAGTGTCTTGAAGACAAAGGAACTGTGATGAGTTCCTATTGAGAAAAGGAAGAACAAGGTGATCCTGCAAGTCTTGGAACAGAGCCAATGAGAAGATGCCGCAGATCAGGCAAGCAGGCCTAAACCAACGGAAGAGAGACAGCACAGCTTGAAGAGATAAGATTCAGTATAATACTGGGAGGATTTCAGGCGTGGAGCAGCAAAACTCCAGAGACCAACCATTGCAGAAGCAGAAGAACCTACGTCAGCAATGTAGAGACGCAAGTGAGAGAGAACGGAACGCCTGACCAGCTTCAGCTCCCCTTCTCGGGTATTAGCTTTTATATTCTGTGACCACTCAGGGAGTGTCAGAGAAACCTAGTGGGTGTGCGCTTAGATCCTAGTTTTGGGTATAAAACCTACTGTAAACTGCATGTCTATATTTAACCAGATGAATAAGCTATATGTAGATGATCTAACAACGTGAATAAAGCAAATTTAGAGTTAAGAGAGAATTGACTCTTCTCCTCTTTGTACTAAGCCAATAACCATTACTGGTGACCTTCGGCATATATTTGGTGTCCCTGGGTGGGCTCGAGGATAAATCTCTCCGTTGAGTCAGCAGAAGACTTGAGCCGAACCGAGTTGGCAAAGTACACAGAGAACAGGAGTTTGAGTTAATTCATAGCTATTAACATAATATGACAAATCAAAGGGAATCTCCAAGCCCCAACAGTAGGCTTGGAGAGAGCGAGACAGGCTAGAGGAAGGAAATAAAAAACTCCATGAGCAGATAGCCTGCCTTAGTGAGAAGGTAACTGATTTAAAGGGACAGAGGAGTGCGGATTTGATGCACACGAACCAATATCAGCTGCAGTGTGAAAAATTGGCTAATGAAAAGAGTAAGAGAGAGGGAGAAGCCCAAGCAGTTAAAGCTGAGGTGGAGGGATGGAATCAACACTGTCGTGATTTAAAAACTGCTATGAATGTGATTCACAGAGCAGCTCGGGCAAAGAGGAGTAGTACTGGTGATCACACAAAGTGTCAGAAACTGATAGTGAAGCTGCAAGATCAGCTAGCCGCACAGAGGGGCATACTGTGTGCTTTCGCACTCGAAAGAGGTGAAGAAAACGGTCAAGGGGATATAGATTGGGATGATTTAGCAGACGGGGCGGATAGATACAGCAACGGTGATGGGGAACCTCCACCAGAGGATCCACCGCCGTCATATAGTCCAGGGCCGGAAAAACCATCTGACCCAATTGTCCCCCTTGTAACCACTAGAGCACAGGTAGGGGCAAATGGCCAGGGGCAAGCCAGCCCAAATATGTCATATTCCACCCCACTTGGAGTACAAGAACTGGGGGATATTGCGAAAGATATTGGGACGTGTGCGCCCTGGGATGATCCTAGGGAGTTGTTCCTAGTGCTCAGGCAACAGAGAGGGGTACATGGTTTAGATGATGCTGAGGAAAGAAAATTAATTCTAATGTGCCTTCACCCACATATACACTCCATCCTGCCGGAGGAACAAAAACTTGGTAAAGGCACAAATGAGGCCTTAAAGAACCAGGTATTATCTGTCATGGGTGATAACAGAGCGGACCCAGTGGAGGTGCTGATGAAATGCTATCAAAGAAAAGGTGAACACCCCACTGCATTTCTGGCTCACATTTGGGTGGTGTTTCAAGGGGTCTATGGCACAGGCCTAGATAAGGATAACTTACAGCCAGAGGTTAGGAACCGATGGCTGAGAACGCTAGTGTCGCGTGGCACTGAGGAGTTGAAGAAAGCATTAGGTCAGTTTGATCCCACTGATGACACACATACAGAGCCCTGGATAATTAGGAAGATGGTTAGAGTATGGGAAAGGGAAACACCAAAACTACCCAAGACATCCAGGGACAGAGCATTGCCTGTTAAGAATCAGATGACAACCTGGAGAAATGAAGGGAGGGGACCTACTCAGAGGGAACCCCCTCCAGCTTATCAGACAGTGGGTAGAGGTAGAGGAAAAGGAAACTTCTCTGGAACGGGGAGAACTCAGGGCGAGGTGTCCAGATGCTATAACTGTGGCCAAGAGGGACACTTCGCAAGGGACTGCCCGAACTCGAGACGAGAGAATGCAGGTTGGGGAGGAAACCAGAGCCTACTCGTGGAAGGGCCGAATAGACCAAGCCCTCAGTGTGATATGATAGAAATACCACCGAGTTCCGGGTTGTACCCCGAACTGCAATGACGGTCTCAGGCCTCTCCGTTATGGGTGTGTGACATGCGGTGGGATGACATGGGGAGACCCCTAGTGAATGGTAGGGTTGGAGGCCGCCCTATTACATTCCCTTGGGACACAGGGGGGTCCCGCACCACCGTTAACACCACTCAGATCAATGACGTAGATTGGAAAATTCAAAACAAAATTATTCTAAGTGGATTCACAGGGCATTCACAAGTAGGATATGTGAGTGTACCATTGGAAGTCGGTGTGGGAGACATATTGATAGAACATTCAGTGGTCCGCATCAAATTACCCAGAGAACAAGAACATATATTAGGGAGCGACTATATGGCCAAAGCGGGACTCTGCTTTGACCCCGTTAATTGTATGATTTGGCAAATACCTTTGAGCATAGGCAATATAAATCACATACTCATCCCGGTGGGGGAATATCAGGATAGGCTATACACTACTTGTTGTGTGTGGTGGTGGTAGAATTGTTTGAAACAGGGCCACGACATGAATATTCTACCTCATCCTATTGGTATCCAGGTAAATGCAGCACTGTTACCAACCGTCGTACCATTCAAAAGGCGCTTCAACTTCAAGAAGGCTGATTGGAACAGGTTCATACGAGCACTTGACCGCAAGGTTAAACGCATTAAACCATTACCTGAGCACTAGAACCTGTTTGCAAAAGCTGTCCAGAAACAGCCAGAAGGAAGATCCCCCGAGGTTGTAGAGCACACTACATCTCTGGTCTCACCAAGGAAAATGCTGCACTCTACTGGGAGTATGTCTCAATGTTCGAATCTGACCCCTTCTCAGAGGAAACAATATCTACCAGTGAGAGGGTGATGTTAAGTATCTCTCAAGAGCGTCAAAACACCTGGGACACCTTGATAGAGACAACAGATCTTACAAAAAACAGCAAGAAGGCTTGGTCTCTCATACGCAAACTTGGAGGCGATCCCAAGAAAGCTGCCCAACATCCAAATGTGTCTGCAAACCAAGTTGCACACCAGTTGCTCCTAAATGTAAAAATCAACAAGAAACAGCCAAGAGCACTTGATAGGAAGAAGTACAGTGATGACCCTGGCTTCACTGGAGCATGCACCATGGAAGAGCTGGAAACTGGAATATCTAGCCTAAAACACGGGAAAGCAATTGGTCTTGACAACATAGCAACGGAACAGATAAAGCATTTTGGACAGCAAGTAAAGAAATGGCTCATACAATTGTTCAACCACTGCCTGGCAACACACAAGCTACCTAATATTTGGCAGAAGGCACATATAATAGCATTATTAAAACCTGGAAAAGATCCCTCAGATCTTAAGTGTTTTTGGCCAATTTCACTGCGTTGCCGCACCAATAAGCTGTTTGAACGCCTGATACTCAATGGGATAGCACCAACTATAGATGAGAAGATCATTCCAGAGCAAGCAGGTTTCTGCCCCGGCACATCAACAACAAGCCAACTGCTCAACCTCACACAACATATCGAAGATGGTTTTGAGCAAGGGATGGTAACAGGTGCTGTTTTTGTAGACCTGTCAGCAGCATACAATACAGTGAACCATAGACCTCTCCCCTGCAAGATCCTAGAGATGACAAAAGATATTCACTTAACAGAGCTGTTAGAAAGCATGCTTCAGAATTGCTGGTTCTATGTTGAATTAGGTTGAACTAGGGAAGCGCAGCAGGTGGCGTATTCAGAAGAATGATCTTCCTCAGGGAAGCGTGCTCGCACCGCTGCTGTACAACTTCTACACGAATGACCAACCTATAGACAGTGTCATACGCTGTTTTATATATGCTGATGACTTATGTGTCACTGCCCAAAGCACTGATTTAACATGGTGGAGAAAACGCTTTCTGAGGCCTTGGAGGGACTAACATCCTACTATGAAGAAAACCACCTTCGCGCAAACCCATCAAAGACGCAAGTTTGTGCGTTCCACCTTAGAAACCATGAAGCCAAATGCCAGCTTAAAGTAACTTGGTATGGAGCAACTGATGCATTGCGAGCACCCTATCTACTTAGGAGTCACCCTTGACATGCCTCATCTTCAAGAACCACACTGAAAAGACAAAGGCAAAAGTGAGCACACGAAACAACATCTTGAGTAAGCTCACTAACACAAAATGGGGAGGAAGCTCGAAAACATTGCGAACCAGAGCACTTGCTCTTTGCTATTCCACTGCCGAATATGTCTGCCCTGCATGGGAAAGATCTACTCATGATAAGAAGATGGATGCCATTCTGAATGCAAGCTGCCGACTTATCACAGGTTGTTTAAAACTAACAAACACCAACAGACTATATATCCTGGCGGGTATCGCTCCCCCTGATATAAGAAGAACGGTGGCCAGCAAGAAAGAGTGACTCCATCAAACATCAGATGAGAGGCATCCTCTACGTGGTCATACACTGACACCCAGCCACCTAAGGTCAAGGAAGAGCTTCATGAACAGTGTTGTTTCATTATAATCAACCCCATCTGAAGCCCGCATCACCTTGTGGAAAGACTGGCTCATTAGTCTCAAACAACCTCCAGTGATGGAAATACTGCCAGACGAAAGCCTTCCCCCAGGAGCTAATTGCAACTGGGCAACATGGAAGTGTCTTAACAGACTTAGGACTGGTGTAGGCTGTTCAAAGGTGTCACTAAGCAAATGGGGATATACAAGCAGCCCGACAACTTGTGAATATGGAACTGAGCCACAGACTATGCAACATCTCCTGCAATGCCTATCGCTAGAGGAACCCTGCACTGTTGCAGATCTTATCGAATTCCACAACAGGATGCAAAATTGTGTCGAGTTCTGGTTGGGCCATGTATAGACTGTCTGTGGACACGATAAGAAGAAGGATAGGATATGCACAATCAGGGAAAGGTGGATAGAACCAGGAGAAATGAGTGACGATCGTGAAGTACAACAAATTATCGCACAAAACTCAATAGTATTTGCCCGACATAAACATGATTGCGGGAAAATGACCGGGAGTGTGTGTATACAAGGTCCAGACCCCAAACCACAGAAGCAGTAAGGTTTCCCAAAACAAGCAGAAGAAGAGATAGAGAAGGTGATACAGAGTCTGCTACAGCAAGGGATATTAAGACTAATAGCTTCTACCGACAACACGCCTATTTCGCTGGTGAGGAAACCCGACGGTAGCTGGCGACTAATGATAGACTACAGAGAATTAAATAAAGTCACCCCATAAACAGCCCCTACTGTAGCAACTAGCCCAGAGACAGGACTTCGACAAAATGAGGATGCGCAGTGGTTTACGGTTTTGGATATAAGTAACGGTTTTTGGTCTATTCCACTGGAGAAAGAATGTCAATATAAATTCGGGTTTACTTTCCAAGGACAGCAATATACGTGGACCGCCCTGCCGCAGGGATTTCACAATTCCCCGTCCATATTTCACCAACAGCTGAGGGAAGGGTTAAAAGGATTCTTGAGGTCTGAATGTCTTAGTGCAGTAAGTAGACAACTTATTCCTACAAACTAAAACTAAAAAGGAACATTATCAACTACTAAGTGAATTACCGCAGTTGTTACATGACTTGGGATTAAAGATTAACCCTAAAAAAGCGCAGATCATGAAACAAAAAGTTACTTACTTGGGAATGATTCTGACACCGGGAAAGAGGGACATTGACAAGTGAAGGATAGAGACAGTTGGAGACAGCAGGATGTAAAAGGTTTAAGGTCCTTCTTGGGTTTGGTGGGATATTGCTGGGACCACATTGATGGATTCGCCACAAAAGCTGATGGAATTATTAAAAAAAGAATGGGAGTGGAAAACAGAACATACCCAGGCCATGACCACTCTGAAGCAAGCACTAGTTGCTGCGCCTGCTCTGTAGACCCCAAATCCACCTGACCGTTTTCGTTGGAGGTGGCTACCACAGACACCACCCTTTCGGCAGTTCTATTACAGGAGACACACGGGAAATTACGACCAGTAGCGTATGCCTCACATATGCCCTCACCAGTAGAGCAGGGGTATACAGTATGTGAAAAACACTTGCTAGCTGTTTTTTGGGCAGTGCAGCATTTTACCTATATCGTGGGACTAAACCCACTTACAATATTAACAGAACACACCCCTGTACAGCTACTGTAGACGGAAGGATTAAGGATGGTGCAGTTAGCCAAAATAGAATCGCTAGATGGACATTGTTGCTGCAAGGGAGAAATATAACCGTAAAGTGGGTAAAAATCACTACCATGTTAGCAGATAACTTAGTTAATTAGGGAGAAAAACATGAATGTCAATTGATGATAGCAAATGACCCCCAGGGCCCAATTGTTTCAAAGGAAAAGGGAGGGAGTAAGACGGGGCCTGAAAGTAGAAAAACAAAGGGAACAGGAAAGGAAGAATCCTATTTTAAAATTTTTGTAGATGGCTCTTCATCAGTACAGGATGGGGAAAGGAGAACTGGCTGTGGGATAAACATGGAGGATGAACACGGACAGGAAAGTTTTAGTGCGGCTTTGAAATTACCTAAAACCATGAGTGCACAGGCAGCAGAACTAGCAGTCACCTCCTATGTGATTGGTCACCTGGTATACTTTCCACCTAAATCAGTCATATATTCTGATAGCATGTATGCCTGTAATAGCCTCACAGAACATTAGACCCAATGGGAAGCGAGAGGATTTGTCTCGGCAGATGAAAGGCCCTTCCTTTGGCCCTGCTATTACGGTATGTCTTTGAAAAAGCACAGGGGAAAGGATTTGGGGTCACAAAAGTGAATATTCATTCAAAACTATCTCCCGATGGGAACAGGAAAGCTGATGAACTAGCCAAACGAGGTGCTGTAAGTGGACAGGAATGGCAGCCACCGATTGGGGAAATCGGGGGCCAGAAAGAGAAGCAGGTCAAAGTAATGGATTTAACGGAAGAGCAAAACAAGGACGGAGAATTGATAAAACTAATAGAAGGAGCAGAGTCAGACACATATAAAAGGCACGAAGGGGTCTATATTCAAGAAGGAGTGGTTTTATGTGAAGGAAAATTTGTGGTGCCAGAGGAGGGGCAAAACCAAATTATCCACTGGTACCATGACTTATGGGGACATAAAGGGATGGAGAGCACCCTGGATCAGATAAAGGAGGTGTGCTGGTGGCCAGGAATGAAAGGTGACGTGGAACACTTTGTCAAGAATTGTTTGATTTGTGCACAACACAAACCCGATAGAAATGTTAGGAAATGGGCCCTCCGACATACTAGACCAGTAGAAGGGCCTTGGACTAATTTACAGATAGACTATGTAGGACTCCTTCCTCCCACTCCAGGGGATACAAGTATATTTTAGTAATAGTGGATACTTTCACTAAATGGGTGCAAGCTTTTCCAACCAGAACAAACACAGCCAAAATTACTGCGAAAGTTCTATAGGGAAGGTGTTGGGGTTTCTGCCGAAGCATAGAATCGGATCAGGGAACACATTTTACAGCCCAAGTAATGCAAGATGTTATGACCCTTTTTGTGATCAGACAGAGATTCCAAATACCTTATAGACCACAGTCTAGTGGAATTGTGGAAAGAATGAATCTGATATTGAAAAACATGATAGCCAAAATGGTGCAGCAGCACAAGACAATCTGGCAAGTTGTTCTGCCCTATGTGCTGATGATAATCAGGAATACTGTGGTTTCATCAACAGGCTACACTCCTTATAGACCCATGACAGGAAGGGACATGAGGGGAAGGGAGGGGTTGGCAGGTTTGGGTTGTCCGAACCTGAGGTAGACCAATGTGGTTATATCAGAAAAATGGGTACAACAGCTAGTAGAAACAGTAAAAGAAGCAAATTTTGTAGCCACTCACCGACAGGGAAAGAAGAAACAGCAAAGCAAGGCTTATTTTGACGCAAAAGCTTGCCCAATGACATGCTTCAGGAAAACTAACAATTCCAAATATCAGGTTTGTGATAACCAGTGCTGTTCTCCCTTGATTCCTACATTTTGCCTCAACTTTCACAAATAAATTGTCACCCCATTTTTAAAATTTCAGTAAAATTTGAATATCTGATTGAAGTATTTCTGTCCCATCTCTGCACATCTCCTTTCAGTGTCGCTGACCACATTCTTCCTAAATTATCACACTGAAACTGAATAAAACAATTATTTTTGTGCATCCCCCCTCCCCCCATGCAGATCAATTCGATGGGTAAGAATTGGTGCTGTCTTCTGACTAGTTTAAAGGAGAAAGATTGGAACCCATTCAGATGTGCCGATATTATGCCAAAAAAGGGGATTAATCAGAGTTGGGCAATAGTATCCCTGATACTTTTATTGTTTTTCACATTTTCTATTTCTTTTGCTCACCCAGACTGGAGCTGTTCTGCCATCAAAATATCTAGCATAAAACAAACATTTTCAAATCTTCCCTAGATAGAGGGGAAGTGCCAGAGGATTGGAGAGTGACAAATGTGACACTTCGATTAAAGGGTGTAAAGATATTCCTTGTAACTACAGACCAATCAGTTTAATGTCACTATAATAAAAACAGAGAATGCTGGAAAAATTCAGCAGTCTGTCCCTAAGGGTCATCCGGACTCGAAACGCTAACTAAGCTTCTCTCCACACAGATGCTGTCAGACCAGTTGAGTTTTTTCCAGCACTTCCTGTTTTTATTTCAGATTTCCAGCATCCGCAGTATTTAGCTTTTATCTTTTAGTTTAACTTCACTGATGGATAAGGTTCTTGGAGCAAAAATGACAGGGGGATAAAAGAATCAACAGCGCTTGGAGAGGTTTGACTTAAGGATAGCCAGCACAGATTTGCAGAACGCAAAATATGCTCAACTCACGGAACTTAATTTTCGGATGGAGGGAAAGCATCAGGTGCTGTCTAGATGGATTTTGAGTAAGTGCCACACAAAAGGTTAGTTAACAAATTGAGGCTCCATGGAATAGGAGGGTCAGTGTCAGCTTCGGGAGAAAATTGGCTTAAAGACAGAAAACAGTGATTTGTGGTAAATGATTGTTTTTCGGACTGCAAGTTCATGGACAGTGGCGCTCCCCAAGGTTCAGTCGTGGAACCACTGATTTTTGAAATATCGAAATGGTTGCAGGGTAAAACTTCAAAGTTTGCCAACGGTACCAAACCTGGAGGTGTGGCAGACCTATCAACCGCAACAAGGCACAGGCCAGCAGAATGGGCAGGCAAGTCAAAGTCAGAATTTAACATAGATCAGTGTGAGGTGATGTATTTTGTTAGAAGGGATGGGGAGAGACAAAACAGACAGAATGGAACAGTTCTAAAGAGTGCAGGGACAAACGACCTGGAGGTTCATACGTATAGATCTTTATGAAGGATGGGAGGGGTCCTTCAGAGGGTACAGAGGAGAGTTACCAGAATGGTTCCAGGGAACAGGCCATTTAACTACATGATTAAGCTGGTGAAACTGGGTTCCTCTCCCTGGGGCAAAGGAGGTTGTAGGGAGATTGAGTAGAGGTGTACAGAATTATGGCAGGTTTAGCCAAAGAAAAACTGTTCCCACTCTCTGGTGGTTCAACAACTGAGGGACACAGGTTTAAGATTTTTGATAAGAGATGCAGGGGGGGATGTGAGGAAGAAGGCTTTTTTATGCAGAGTGGTAATGACTTAAAACTCACTGCCTCCAAGGGTGGTTGAAGCAGAGACGATGAATTATTTCAAAAGGAATTGGATGAGCACTTGAGGGAAATAAACTTGCAGGGCTGCGGGGATAGCATAGGGAATGAGACTGACTGGATTGCTCCATATAGTGAGACAAAAAATTTTAAAGACACCCCGAAGGCCTCATTGATGAAGGGAAATTTGATATCAGTGCTTGGGAGGAATTTGCCAACAACTGTGCCATGAGGTGGCATCTCATTCAACAGGCCACAATCCAGCGGGCCAAACTGACAGCATAAACTTTGCTGCAGAGAAGTGATGGAAGTGGAAGAAGAGAGAGCAGAAATCTGGCTCGAGTACCTTCCTTCCTCAAGATAACTATTGCCCTGTCTGCCCAAAGGTCTGTGGCTCCAGGATCGGTCTGCTGACTTACCTGAGGAGACACAAATCAGGAAGCCTGACAGATGCCATTCTGGTTTCGAGGAACTGAGAGGATGATGAGAGAGCTGGCATGGACTTGATGGGCTGAATGACCTCCTTCTGTGCCATAATGACTCGACGACATTCACCAATTGCTTAGAAGATGCTGCTGTAATTCTGGGGTGTAAAATGATGCATCCCTTGTTCTACTAACTTCTCCAGAAAGGGAAACTGGGTTCCCGTGGTGTTCGTACCTTTACACAAAATCTAGACTTGTCTCTTTTTTCCTTTACTTGTCCCATTACCATTTCCTTTTGCCATTTAATCTTTCCTGCTTTCTATCCTGTCTCAAACTTTCATTTTCCTTCTTTACCACCACACCCAAGCCCCAATTACTGCCCCATTCCCAACACCTGCATTTCTTTATAACTAGTGACATCTCTAACTTGTTCCAGTTCTGATGGAAGGGCATCGTTAACTGTTTCTCTCTCCACAAATGCTGCCAGACCTCCTAATTATTTCCATAAATCATTGCCTATTGCTTTCCATTTTCTCTCAAAGAGGGAATTAAAACTGGCATTGTGCCCGCACACATGAACAACTTAAACAGTTATATGACAGGTCCGTTTTAGAATTGCCAAAAATTAAAAATCCTTCCATTGATCCTTGTACATGCTGAGATGTAGTTTGCTATCACCCACATTCTCCACATGTCGATGGACTCCACTCCTTCCTCATCTCTTGGCATTCACTTAAATGAATAATGCAATCTCACCTACACGCAGAAAGGTTTCAAGTTAGAAACTACACTGGTTGATCCAATGGTAAGCCTTGAATCTTGAGTCCTTTTTCCAAAATTACAATCTTAAACATGAATTCTTTGAGGAGTCTTCAATCAGAAGGGGCCACAGCACAAAGTTACAAAAATAAAAACAAAAAAACTGCGGATGCTGGAAATCCAAAACAAAAACAGAATTACCTGGAAAAACTCAGCAGGTCTGGCAGCATCGGCAGAGAAGAAAAGAGTTGACGTTTCGAGTCCTCATGACCCTTCGACAGAACTTGAGTTCGAGTCCAAGAAAGAGTTGAAATATAAGCTGGTTTAAGGTGTGTGTGTGGGGGGCGGAGAGATAGAGAGACAGAGAGGTGGAGGGGGGCGGTGTGGATGTAAGGACAAACAAGCAGTGATAGAAGCAGATCATCAAAAGATGTCAACGACAGTAGTACAATAGAACACATAGGTGTTAAGAGTTAAAGTTGGTGATATTATCTAAACGAAACTCTTTCTCCGGTACATCGATGATTACTTCGGTGCCGCTTCATGCTCTCGTCAGGACTTGGAAAAATTTATTAATTTTGCTTCCAATCTCCACCCCTCCATCATTTTCACGTGGTCCATCTCTGACACTTCCCTTCCCTTCCTTGACCTCTCTGTCTCAATCTCTGGTGATAGACTGTCCACCAATATCCATTACAAACCCACCGACTCCCACAGCTATCTCGACTACAGCTCCTCACACCCCGCTTCCTGTAAGGACTCCATCCCATTCTCTCAGTTCCTTCGCCTCCGTCGCATCTGTTCCGATGATGCTACATTCAAAAACAGTTCCTCTGACATGTCCTCCTTCTTCCTTAACCGAGGTTTTCCACCCACGGTCGTTGACAGGGCCCTCAACCATGTCCGGCCCATCTCCCGCGCATCCGCCCTCACGCCTTCTCCTCCCTCCCAGAAACATGATAGGGTCCCCCTTGTCCTCACTTATCACCCCACCAACCTCCGCATTCAAAGGATCATCCTCCGCCATTTCCGCCAACTCCAGCATGATGCCACCACCAAACACATCTTCCCTTCACCCCCTTTATCGGCATTCCGTAGGGATCGCTCCCTCCGGGACACCCTGGTCCACTCCTCCATCACCCCCCACTCCTCAACCCCCTCCTATGGCACCACCCCATGCCCATGCAAAAGATGCAACACCTGCCCCTTCACTTCCTCTCTCCTCACCGTCCAAGGACCCAAACACTCCTTTCAAGTGAAGCAGCATTTCACTTGCATTTCCCCCAACTTAGTCTACTGCATTCGTTGCTCCCAATGTGGTCTCCTCTACATTGGAGAGACCAAACGTAAACTGGGCGACCGCTTTGCAGAACACCTGCGGTCTGTCCACAAGAATGACCCAAACCTCCCTGTCGCTTGCCATTTTAACACTCCACCCTGCTCTCTTGCCCACATGTCTGTCCTTGGCTTGCTGCATTGTTCCAGTGAAGCCCAACGCAAACTGGAGGAACAACACCTCATCTTCCGACTAGGGACTTTACAGCCTTCCGGACTGAATATTGAATTCAACAACTTTAGGTCGTGAGCTCCCTCTCCCATCCCCACCCCCTTTCTGTTTCCCCCTTCCCTTTTTTTTCCAATAAATTATAAAGATTTTCCTTTTCCCACCTATTTCCATTATATAATTAAAAAAAACCCCACTAGAGCTATACCTTGAGTGCCCTACCATCCATTCTTAATTAGCACATTCGTTTAGATAATATCACCAACTTTAACTCTAACACCTATGTGTTCTATTGTACTATTGTCGTTGACATCTTTTGATGATCTGCTTCTATCACTGCTTGTTTGTCCTTACATCCACACCCCCACCCCCCCCTTCCACCTCTCTGTCTCTCTATCTCTCCGCCCCCCACACACACACCTTAAACCAGCTTATATTTCAACTCTTTCTTGGACTCGAACTCAAGTTCTGTCGAAGGGTCATGAGGACTCGAAACGTCAACTCTTTTCTTCTCCGCCGATGCTGCCAGACCTGCTGAGTTTTTCCAGGTAATTCTGTTTTTGTTTTGCACAAAGTTACAAACCTAGCAGAGTGAGGAATCAATTACCTTATAACGTACAGACAGAACAAACAGCATTTTCCAATCAGAGTTGTATTTCATCCATATTCACATTCAGAACAACCCAGGGGCATGCTGACATGCTGTGAATACACACTGTGCTATCAGCCTGCTATCTCGGTCTGAGTCCAAGTTGGGATGAAAGTTTCCCCTCTGCAGCCTAGCAGGGTTTGTTCTTGAAATGGCTTTGGCCCAGTTCAACCTGTTACTTAAACTCAAAGAATAGTGTACAGCACAGAAGATGGCCATTCCGTCCATTGAGTCTGTGTTAGCTCTCTTGAAAAACAGTGCAGTTAGTTCCCGTACCCCAATGTTTCCCCATATCCATGCACTTTATTTTCTCCTTCAATATTCATCTAATTTCCTTTCGAAGGTTACTATTGAAGTTGTACCCACCGCCCGATCAGGCAGTCCATTCCAGATCCTAAACATATGGTGCTATTGCCTGTGGTTCTTCTTGCAATCACCTTAATCTGTGCCCTCTGGTTGTCGATCTTCCAGCCAATGGAGAGAATTTCTCTTCATTGACTCGCTCTAAATCCTTCGTGATTTTGAACACCTCTATCCAAGCTTCTGTCCACCTTAAATAAAAACAGGAAGCGCTGGAAAAACTTTGCAAATCTGGCAGCATCCGTGGAGAGAGAAACAGAGTTAATGTTGAGTCCAATGTGACTCTTCTTGGCAACTTCCCTTAGCCTTCTCTGTTCTAAGGAGAACAACCTCAGCGTCTCCAGTCGATCCACACAACCGTAATCATGCCTTCCCAGAATCTTCTGAGTGCAAAACATGTTACTTGAATGTACATTCAAGGTACAAAAATTGCCCAACATTTGGCTTTCAAATTTCACTCAGAGGACCAGAGATGTTTTGGTGTGGGAGATGCTGGTAATGACAGTATGTTCAAGGTGCAGGACAGGAATCTTTGCAACGAATCAATTCAATTTTATTCTTGAGCGAAATAATGCACTGGATGCAAAAACTAAAAATGATCGCAACTTATCATCAAAACACTCTCATTAAGGACTGCAAAGAGGCTAACAATCTCTGTCCACTCTTCTTCCAAAGGATGTACTAAACTTCTTAACAGAGTTGCCCTGACATTTAACGGAGAGAAGCAACAGAAGAAATTCACAAGTGAAAGATCTCACAATAATGGGTAATGAAGTCTTGATCTTAACTTTTAAACATCTGTGAGCTCTAAATTCAGTGCACGGTTCCATCTGTCCACCCTGATCTTCAGCACATACTTGTTTTGTTGAATTGTTATTCCTTTCTCTGGGCTTTGCCACGTTGTGGTTCAGCCCGAGGCAAAAGAAATGCATTTTGCATAATTTAATGAATAGTTTTATTACACTGAGTCCTATTCATCACAAAAAAAGCAGACATTTCTTTGAATTGCAACTTTAATATCTTGCATCTTGCTTAGTTTTTTTTTGTAGTTTTGCTCCCTCTGTCTCTGGAATCTTCCCAGTCCCTGTTCCATTTCTGACATTAGGTACACTTTGTCATGCACTGAACCAGGCAGAAATGCCATTCCGAGTGTTTTCAGGGCTCTGGAACAATTTTAGTGTGAAGGATCCTCAGCTGGGGAAATCTGCCAGTGTAACCCAACTCCTGGGCTACCAGGAGGCCTTGTTGGACGACTCAAGAGTAAGGAAGCACGTCGAGTGATTAGGCTTGAGTGAGGTTTGCCAAAGGAAGGAACTGATGTGTCGGGAACAAAAGAAGGTCACCTTGCTCTGTGGATGGAAATGGGTGGGCCAGGTAAACTTTCCACATGTTAAATGTTCCTGTTGAAGTAGTTCTGCTGTGGTGAAAGGGGGAGATAGTGGCAGAGTGAGAATCTGGAACTCACTGCCTGAACAGGTGGTAGAGGCTGAAACCCTCATAACATTTAAGAAGTATTTGGACGTGCACTTGACATACCATGGCATACAAGGCTATGGGCCTAGTGCTGGAAAATGGGATTAGAATAGTTAGGTACTTGTTTAACTGGCACAGACTCAATGGGCTAAAGTGCCTTTTTCTATGCTGTAGACCTCTATGACTAACAGTGGTATTGTCACTGGACTGGTAATCCAGAGACCCAGGGTAATGCTCTGGGGACCTGGGTTCAAATCCCACCACAGCAGATGGTGAAATTTGAATTCAATAAATATCTGGAATTAAAAGTCTAATGATGACCACGAAACCATTATTGATTGTCATAAAGGAAAACCCCAACTGGTTCACTAATGTCCCTTAGGAAAGGAAATCTGCTGGTCTGGCCTATATGTAATTGTGGTTAACTCTTAAAAATACCCTCTGCACAAGGGCATTTAGGAATGGGCAATAAATGCTGGCCTAGCCAGTGACGCCCACATCCCGTGAATGAATATAAAAAAAAGACTGTAGTGTAGTAGTGAGTGATATGGGATCCTGGATATACATGTAAAGACACACAGGACACTATAGTTCCGAAATGACCTTGGTAATGTTAAAATAATATAACAGTGATAATGGCCAGACAGGTTTTTTTGGTGATGTTGATTAGTGGATAAATTATGGCCAGGACATCGGGATAATTCCTTCTTTGAAATTGTGCCATGTGATCTTTTAGGCCCATCTAAGAGAGCAGGCGGGGCATGGGCTCAATGTTTCATTAGGAAGACTGCACCTCTGACAGTGCAACACACCCTTAGTACTGCACTGGAGAGTTAGTCTAGATTGTAATACTTAAACGCTTTAAAAACCTCCTGACAGTTCCAATAGTGATCAAATTCTGTCAGCCAATCGAAGTTTAGGGAACTGTTGACACAAAGCCCTGTCCTCGGGATTACTAATCCAGTGACATTGACACCATACTACATGGCAAACTGAAAAAAAACAGATAACCTTTTAGACTCCCTGGGTGCCAGGGTCCCAGCCAGTCAAAGTTAGGGGTTGCCAACTGTGATTAAATGTATTCCTAGAGGCTCCCTCAATGGCTTGCCCTATGCTTAGTCAGCCAGCACATCCATCCTTGTTATGTCCTGCCTTCCTTTGCCAATTGGAAAGCAAAAATACTTATTACCCAATTGGATGATGCTTGACTGTCAACCAAATGGCCCTCCTTCCCCCTTTTTCAATAATTTTACGTCTGGTAAAGGGAAATGTTTTTCTTTAAATATATATATATGTGCACACAATACTGTCCTGGAGATTGATCTTAACTTCCTGGAGACTCCAGGCCAATGCTGGGGGATTGGCAAACCCTAAGTGATTTGGGCTGAAAGGGCGGGAGGGGGGAATGACACCCCCTATAATGTGGGTGAAAATAGAGGTGGGGAAACGTGATTCTTGGTCATCCTACCTGGAAAGTCTCAGCGGATGAGAGTTGAGCAGCGAACAGGAGGTGGCTGAACCTGTGAGTGAAGAAAGATGGGCGGGCTTTTCTCCACCCTCCTCCCCTCCCTCCCTCTCCTCCACTCTCCTCCCCTCCCTCCCTCTCCTCCACCCTCCTCCCCTCCCTCCCTCTCCTCCACCCTCCTCCCCTCCCTCCCTCTCCTCCACTCTCCTCCCGTCCCTCCCTCTCCTCCACCCTCCTCCCCTCCCTCCCTCTCCTCCACCCTCCTCCCCTCCCTCCCTCTTCTCCACCCTCCTCCCCTCCCTCCCTCTCCTCCACCCTCCTCCCCTCCCTCCCTCTCCTCCACCCTCCTCCCCTCCCTCCCTCTTCTCCACCCTCCTCCCCTCCCTCCCTCTCCTCCACCCTCCCCCTCCCTCCCTCTCCTCCACCCTCCCCCTCCCTCCCTCTCCTCCACCCTCCACCCTCCCTCCCTCTCCTCCACCCTCCTCCACCCTCCTCCCCTCCCTCCCTCTCCTCCACCCTCCCTCCCCCTCCCTCCCTCTCCTCCACCCTCCCCCTCCCTCCCTCTCATCCACCCTCCTCCACCCTCCTCCCCTCCCTCCCTCTCCTCCACCCTCCTCCCCTCCTCCCCCCCTCTCCTCCACCCTCCCCCTCCCTCTCTTCCACCCTCCCCCTTCCTCCCTCCCTCTCCTCCACCCTCCCCGTCTCGCTTCACCTCCCCCTCCTCCACTCCCTCCACCTACTCCACCCTCCCTCCACTCCCTCCACCTCCTCCACCCTCCCTCCCCTCCCTCCACCCTCCTCCCCCTCCATCCCCTCTCTCCACCCTCCTCCCTTCCCTCCACCCTGAGCAAGTTTCCTCACCATTTCATCGGCGCTGCCACTTGGTGGCGATGGGAGATGAAGATTGGGTGGGGTGGGGGGGGGATGAGGGAGAGGAGGGGAAATCTCTTGAATTTGTTTTTGAATAACTCCGCTGTCCTGAAGCGAGCGAGCGAGGGACATTTTCGCTGCATGCTGTGTGTTTCCATCAGGGGCCAGGCATCCTTTTGGCCGTTTGTTGGGTAGAAAGCGTGTTGGATGAAGAGAGAAGCGAGGGAGTGAGTGAGGGAGGAGGGGAGTGAGGGAGGAGGGGAGTGAGTGAGGGAGGGAGGGAGGGGAGGGAGGGAGTGCAGGAGGGAGGGGAGTGAGGAGAGTGAGGGAGGGGAGTGAGTGAAGGGAGTGAGTGAGGGAGGGGAGAGGGAGGGAGGGGAGTGAGTGAGTGGGGGAGGGAGTGAGGGAGGGAGTGAGGAAGGGAGGAGGAGGAGGGGGAGAGAGTGAGGGAGGAGGAGTGAGTGAGGGAGGGAGGTGAGTGAGCGAGGGAGGGAGGGGAGTGAGTGAGGGAGGGGAGTGAGGGAGAGGAGGGAGTGAGGGAGGGAGGGAGGTGAGTGAGGGAGGGAGGTGAGTGAGTGAGGGAGGGAGGTGAGTAAGGGAAGGAGGGGAGTGAGGGAGGTGAGTGAGTGAGGGAGGTGAGTGAGTGAGGGAGGGAGGTGAGTGAGGGAGGGATGGGAGTGAGGGAGGGAGGGAGGGGAGGGAGTGAGGGAGGGAGGGAAGAGGAGGGAGGAGGAGGAGGGGGGAGAGAGTGAGGGAGGAGGAGGAGGGGGGAATCTGATGTCTGTCCAACTGGAAAGCCGGGGGTGACGTAGCGAGGGCAGTCAGTCTCCTCTCTTCATGGCTGATGGTGAAAAGTGCGGGCAGGACTTGTTCTCCTTGTCGCCTCCTTGCAGGGTCGCAGGCTGTCCGCGGACACAGGGCTGCCGAAGCAATGTTCAGCTATCTCTTGTTGGGAATCTTTGTGTCACTTTGCCATGCTCAGAGCGGGGAGAACGAGGAGAGCCCCTCGTGCTACGGAGGATTCGACCTGTACTTTGTTTTGGACAAGTGAGTCCTTCAGTTCTTTCCCTTCAACAGTCAGGACGCTTCTGGCCGGAGCCGGGACGGGGGCTGGTTTGTGTGTGTGTGTGTGTGTGTGTGTGTTGTTGGGGGGTTGGGGTGGTTGTGAGGGTTTGTGAGGGTGGGATAACTTTTTTTTTTACCAAATTTATTCTCCCACCCCCCCACCCCCCTCTCCCTCCCCCTCCGGGAACATTGGCATCACCTTTGGGAGGAGAATATTCGCATTCGTTGCAATCCTCAGTTCCAGTCGGGATAATTGTGACAGCAAAAGCAAGCGGCTCGAGTGCAAAGCTTTTGTTCCCCTTCCCTTCCCGCTGCGGCTGCGAGGGGCAGTCGGAGTGTTTTTGGTGAGTTCGGAGAGTTGCTTTTTGGCAGCTCGGCCGCTCTGTGGCCGGCCCTCCAGTCGCTCCAGATGTGCCAACATCACTGACTTTTTTTTTTATTCCCCCCGCCCTCCCCCGAGAAGCAGCCGAGACCCGAGCTGCACCGATACCCGCTTTTGGCTTGCGTGCCCTGGTTGCATCAGTCAACTTTGGGGGCATTTCACTGACTTTCAGAACACATGGATCAAATCCCAATCCTGCTGCCTCCACTGGTGCGAGAAACAGGGGCCAGAGTAGCAAACTCAGTCAGAGCTCAACTCCAAACCTAACCTGGACTGGAAAACTAGCGAGGGTTGAAGGGAAGGAGATCTTTAAACAGGTCAGCTGTACAGTGCGTTGACCCCTTCCCACTCCTCTTTCTAATTTTAAAAAGGCGAACGACAAATTTAAGTGGGCTGCTGAACCGTTTATTTTCCCACGACCGATGCTGAAATTTAAAACCATTAAGAAAGAATTACTGGTTTCCCAGATTATATTGTGCTCTCTTCCCAGTGCAAGGCTGGGACTTTTGTTCCAAAAAACTTTCTTGAAAAACTTTGCAGAGAGCAAGATATGCCCTCGATGCGCATTTTTCGAAGGCTGATAATGGTCGTGCATCATCTTTGAGGCGACTGTTTGTGTGGATAATTAGTTATTATAAAGTTTCTTATTCAAGCTTTTCCCTCGGCATCTGTTTGCCACATTAGATCAGTTCTATTTTGTTGTGCCTGAAGAAAGTGTTGTCAATTCATGTTTTGACCAGTGAAAACTGTTCAGAAGCTGTGTTCCCCCCCACCCCCTCCTCCTTGTCCTTGTTTTAACTGTGCTCTCTGGCCAAAAACCCTTCGAGGAGCCAAGAAAAAAATATTTGGATTCGAACCCGCTCCAGATTGATGTTGGAATGCGTCAAAGCTTCATTATTGGTAAACAAAGAAAAGTCATTCTCGGTTGTATGTGTGAATCAGAGGTGTTGACCATCGGAGGTGAAGGGCTGCTGTTTGAACTGGATGCTCACACGCTTCAACACCTCTCATTTTCACCCTGCTTGGACCTGCCAAGGAGCATATGCATGTCACCAACAAGCGTTGCAGAATCATACCGCATAGGAAGAGGCCATTCTGCCCACCATGCCTGTGCAGGGTTCATTAAAAGAGCTATCAGATTAGTTGTTTGTTAGCACAGAACCTGAGTATTGTTGAGAAAAGACATGTCGAGCCTTTTTGCATCAAGGCAGATTCTCTAGAATACCAAATGTAAGGGAACAACAGCAAAAAGCTTCAATGACATGTATGTCTTTTTTCAGCAATACTTGAGCTATCCAGTTGGTCCCACTCCCCCATGCTGTTCCAATAATTCAACATTTTCAAAACTGTACGCATTTCCTTTCAAGAGATTATTCAATTTACTTCCATCACCCTTTCAGGCAGTGCATTTCAAACCACAACAATTGGCTGCGTGAAAAAAAGCGACTCTTTATTGACCTTCCTGTTCATTTGGCAATTAGCTTGTAAATCTGGCAACTCATCCACCAGGAGGAACAATTTCTCCCTCTCTGCTCAGTCAAAAGCATTGATTATTTTTAACATCTCTATCAAGTCTCCCCCTAATGTTCACTGCTCCAAGGAGAACAAGCCTATTATCTCTAGTCTGTACACTGGTGATGGAGCTTTATTACTTGAAATTATAATGAAGACCATTGGTATTGGGTAGCAAAAGTCTTCCAGACCTATCTCTGTTTAATCCCTACTTTGACACCTTTGAGGGTGAGATGCCTAACATGGCCTGATCTCCCTCTTGAACTGGACCATTTTGACAGAGGTCAGTTGGCCAGAGTTGGATTTCTTGGGTGAGACCAAATTTTTAATCAAGCAGACTTGCCAGTAAGCCCTGATTTCCAACTGCACCTTTGTCTTTTATAGTTTCCAAGAGCTGGAACCCAGGTCAAGTCAAAATCATCTTCGTGTACAAAAACCAATGCCACTTTCTTCATATGAACATGCCAATTAGGAGCAAGAGTAGGCCATTTGGCTCCTCAAACCTGCTTCGCCATTCAATAAGATCATGGCTGGTCTGACTGTGGCCTCAACTCCACATTCCACTTACTCCCATTAACCTTTGACTGCCTTGTTAGTCAGGAAGCTATCCACCTTGGTCTTAAAAATATTCAATGACCCAGCCTCCACCGCTCTCTGGGGAAGAGAGTTCCAAAGACTCACGTCCCTCTGGAGAGAAATGATTCCTTCTGATCTCTGTCAGATAACCTTGTAGACTTCCTAGGTGCCAGGGTCCCAGCCAGTGTCATTAAATGGGAGACCCTTTAGTTTTCAACTTTGTCCCCTAGTTCTAGTCTCTCCCACAAGGGGAAGCATCCTTTCAGAACCCATCCTGTCAAGTCCCCTCAGGAACTGAGATGTTTCAATAATATCGCCTCTCATCCTTTTAAACTCCAGTGGACACAGGCCCAACCTGTCCAACCTTTCCTCATAAGATAATCCCTTTCTCCCAAGAGTCAGTCAAGTGAACCTTCTCTGAACTGCTTCTCATGCAATTATATCCCTTCTTAATTAAGGAGGCTTTTTTTTAAGGAGCCTAGGGGCCTTTTTCTATCATCACAAAAAAAATGGTGATCACAGGGTTTGAGAGAAATTCCCAGGGGTGGAGAGCGGGATAAAGCTGAGGAAAAAAGTAACTTTTCCTACTTGAAAAATCTGCTGTGCCAATATTTGGCATGGAATTAACATTCTATTCCTCTGTGCTTAAATATCTCACAAACAAAAATGTTGGCATTGTTGCAAAGTTCCTGATTTTGGGATATACCATCTGGTGCAGTACCACATTGTGTGTGATACTGCGGGCACCATCAGCAAAGAATATTCCTCAGGATGGGAAATTTCTTTTGAAGAAGAGGTTGGAGCAATTCTTCTATGTTCTGTTGTGGAATTGAATTCTGGTCAAAAGTCTGTTTTGCAGAACCGTGATAATAAGGGCCTTTGGATCCCATCAGTGATAATTGCACAGATTCTTCTCAGTTTTTTTTGGATGATTCATGGACTTGCTCATTTTTCTCAGTTTGGAAAAGCATGTGGCTCAGAAATGATAGAATTTCATGGGTCCGGGTTGTGATCTAGTTGTGATAATGCAAAGTGCAAATTCAATTCATTCTTGGCACAGTCAAACTCGTTCAAAAAATAACATTGCAATTCTCATCCTTGCTTTCAAATCTGGCCGTGGTCCTTCCCTGTCCTATCATAGTCTCATCCTGCCTTATGCTCCCACATGCACTCTCCCCCATTTCTCTCTTCATTGAGAGCTTCTTCCGATGTGGCAATGTCATTCAACCTTTCAGTTAACCCCCTGGTATCTTCTACCTCGTCCCCTCCGTCTGTGCTTTCCAAAACCTCCTCAAACCCTCTTCTTCCTTACACCAGCTTCTGCATTACTGCCCATTTCGCATTCTTGGTGCCAACCATTGCTCTTCCCTCCCAATTGCAAATACTCAAAGGCCAATCAATGTGCATAAAAAGCAAGGTGTTTTTTAATCATCCCTTCAGCAGGAAGAATAGAAAAATCAGAAACTTTGTAAGTGGTGAGAAACTCTTTAAAGTTGATGTTCAGACGGATTTGGGTGTCTTCGTACAAAAAGCTCACCATGTTAACATGCTGGTACAGCAAGCAGTTCGGGAGGCAGAAGGATATGTTGCAATGGGTTTAGAGTACAAGCACAAGGAAGTCTTGCTATAGTTGTGCAGGGATTTGGTGAGTTCACACTTGGAGTACTATGTACAGCATTGGTCCCCTGCTCGAAGGAAGAATATACTTATCTTGGAGGCAGTGTAACAAAGGCTCACTAGATTGATTCCTGGTATTGACAGGGTTGTCCTATGATGAGACATTGAGTAGAATAGATTAATACTTGCTGCTGTTTTGATCAGTGGGATAATTTCATTGAAAACTGAGGGGGCTTGACAGGTTAGATGCTGAGGAGAAGTTGTTCCCTGGGTTGGACAGACTATAACTTGGAGCCATTGTCTCAGGATTAGCTGTTCACATTTAAGACTTGAGCTGAGGTGGAAGAGAGTTGTGAATTTTTGGAATCTGGCTGTGAGGCTGCTTCTGTTTCTTGTGTTCTTTCACATTTTATGAAGTTCCTTTCAGTTGATACCCCCGACTCGTCATTTTCATTTTCATTTTCATTTTCATTGACAGCTTTGTTTGTTCTTGTTAACTTGTATGGTCCAAAATATCGGGACATTCATATACCCACTGTAAAATAAGCAGCCAATTTAAATTCAAGGCATGGAGCAACTTGCCCACAAAAATCCATGACTGTGCCACAGGCTAGCAGCTCGTTACAACTGTAAAACTGGTCACGGCACGTGAATGGAGCTGGGCACCGCCTGGAAGACAGCAGAAATGATGACTCAAAGGGCAGATGACACACTTAAAATAATTACTGCAGTGATTTGCAGACATCACCACTTTGTGAAGCGATTGGTTTGAAGTTACAGTATGTTATTGTTGTAACTGTGTAGTCCACAGGAGGGCAAATATGCTCATTCAAGGTTTAACATTTAAGCTTTGACAGCAAATGGTAGTTACTCCTCGTTTAAAGGGGCAGTGACTCCACAAAGATAAATGTTTTGATTGGAACACATAGCATAATGGGGGGAACTTGTTGCTGTTGGATGTATATGGCATTTGATTCTAACTCTACTCTTCCCAAACGTTTCTTCATCAACCCAAATTTACCTTCATCTCACCATGTGGAATCCCCTTGCTAAATCCTTTTACCTCCCCATTTCCCTTTCTTTCTTTCTTTGAAATGCTTCTCATAACTTAGCTTTTCCACGAGACTTTCAGTTACTCCACTCCTAATTTCCCTGTCCCGTGGCTTGGTGTCCGTTTCCCCATCTAGTTTTATTTGTAACAAGCCTTGTGATGTTTTTAACATTAAAGATGCAACATAAATTCGACTTGCTGTTGTGGTCACCTTAATACCCCTTAATACCTTAGCCCTTCAACAGTGTCCAGACAGAAATGAGTCAACCCTTTCACCCCTGGTTCTGTGTTGCTTCGGTTTTACTTGTCGAGAAATGTCTCATATTTGATGCAATCCTCTTCTCACTTGGCTGCAAAATGGAGCCAGTGCATGAAAAGAAGGAGCAGGTGAGAAAGTCACTGCAGACTTTCTCCTCCTGGGTTGACGTTTACAGCTTGGCATTAGAGTGGAATCACAGCACCGTAATCTCATATTTAAAGCGAGGGATCAGTGGAAAATATGATATTGCTGGGAAAGTTACTGAGAGCTTTAACAGTCTGTACTGCTCAACTATTTAATGGTTTATGCTTTCTGCTGGAAGAGCACTTGTGCAGCATATTGGACAGTCTGGACTATGACGTGGACTTGTGTGCAGAACAATAATCACTGCCCCTTTACTGAGGCCCGTGAAAAGGTGGTATCTCGATGCAAGTCTTTCTCTTCTGTGATACCATCCAGGCAAGAATTTCACTCTTTCTCCCAGGAGAGATCACAGGAATTGAGTCAGGCCTTGGGTTCGTCCTGAGAGATTCTTCCCTATGGAGGCCCAGGGAGGGTGTGGGAGCAGATAACAGCCAGAGCTGGTGGAAGGGGAAAGGGAGGAAAAACACACGCAAGAAATCTCATCCTCAAAATGAAGAGATAGTGAAATGCTTCTACTTCTGAGACTTGGTTTTGACTATACCAATGTGAGCTGTTCCATCCTTAACTTCCCGATTTGTTGATGCTTCATGTGCTGAAGTGATACACAAGTGTAAAATATGTTGAAATTTGGTGACGTTTGGTACTTGTGAAAAATCGACTGGCAGTGGTCTGAGAAATCTTTGAAAGCCTTGGTTCAAGGTGCCATTCCACACTGTTCAAATGGCAACATTGGGGTCATCATTCATCTGTGGCTCAGATGCTCAGTGGCTCTTTTGCCTCTGAGTCACAGGGCTGTGGGTTTAAGTTCCACTCCAGAACTGGGACACCAAACTCCAGCGCAGTAGAGAAGTAGTGCTTCACTGTTGGAAATGCCGTCTTTTGAATGAGATGTTAAACTGAGGCTATATCTGCTCTCTCAGGTGGGCATAACTGATGCTATGGCACTATTTTGAAAGAAAACAGTAGAGTTCTTCCTAGCATCCTGGCTGACAGTTATCCCTCAACCAACATTGCAAAACAAAAAGATGATCTGGTCATTAGCATGTTGTTGCTAATGGGATCTTGCTGTGCACAAATTGGCTGTTGCATTTCCTACAATGCAACAGTGAAAAGACTTCAAAAAGTGCTTCATCGGCTGCATCATTAACATGGTAAAGTTCTGAAAGGCGCTTTCATTCTGTGTCTCTAATGACATGACAAGAATTTGCTCCGGGTGCACCTTGAGCAACCCATGTTGGGCCAAGAAAGACAGCTAAGCCGAGCACTTGCGTTGGTGTCCACGACTAAGACAACTCTCCAAGTCTGGCTTGCAGCCTCAGTGGGGTCCTTGGAGGGTAGAACAACAAAGTTCTTGGTTGAGAGGCACAGAAGGTCGCATTAAGCTCGAAGCAGAGTTTTGTAGTCACCTTTGTCAAGGAAATGTGAATGCTTGTTGAGAATGGGGGCCAGTCTACTGAGGCTAGTTTAACATTTGGGTGCCACGGTCCAGTGTTGTCAGAAGGAAATGGCACAGAGGAGCTTTCAGCCTCACGTCATGGGTGCAGCAGGACTGGCAGGATAAGGTGATCCAGCAAAACAGCTGATGAGGTCAGGGGTGTAACCACACCCAGGACTCATTACCCTGGGAATGGCTCTTGCACATCAGAGTCACCTCATGAGTTGGCCTTCAGTCAGGGGAGGCTGAGTGGTGCTACTGTGACTCCGGTATGACTTGCTCCTCAAGGAGGTTTGCAGGTACAGTTCATCATTCCCGAGTGAAGGTTACCACAAAATGCATTATGACATGGAGAACTTCTTCCAGGTAGACAGAGGGAGACTTCATAGCCATCAGATGGTATCAGTTGGCCTTTGCATCTAGAGGATTAAAATACAAGGCAGTAGAAGTCATTCTTCAGCTTTACAAGGCCCCAGTTAGCCCACATCTGGAATACTGTGTTCAGTTCAGGGCATTACATCTGAGGAAGGACATAATGGCCTTGGAGAAAATGCAGTGCCTATTTACCAGAATGACACCTGGATACCAAGGCTTCAGTTATGAGAAGAGATTACACAAACCAGGGCTTTGTATTCCCTGAAATTTAGATTAGGGGATGATTTGATCAAAGTTTTCAAGACATTAAAGGGAACTGACAGGGCAGATGGAGAGAAACTGGTTAAAGAATCTAGGACGAGGGAACATAGTCTAAAAACTAGATCCATCCTGCAGCATGGAAATTAGTGAACATTTAAAGGCACAAAGGGCACAAGAAGTTGGGAACTCTCTTCTGCTAATAGCAGTTGATGTTAGGTCAATTGTTAATTTTAAAACTGCGATTGATAGATTTTTGTTAACCCAAGGCATTAAGGGATCCGGGGTAAAGGCAGGAAAGTGGAGTTAGGTCATAGTTCAGATGGAACAGGCCCGAGGACCTAGACAGCCTCCTCCTGCTCCCATGTTGCAATAAGCAGGCTCCAGCTACTGCGAATGCATTTAGGCAGCAAGAGCTCCATGAGTAGCGAAAACCAGTATTTCTCCAACACTGGTGGCTTCCCCAAGATACTGAACTTCATGGAATGGAAGCACATAGACACTTGGGAAGCTGCAAACAGTTACTCCTGTGTCTCAGGACAAATAACTGGCTCAGTCATGTGGAGATGAGACATCTTCCTCCTATAAGTGAGCCTTACCTACTGCATGTCCAGATCAACACAGTTTACCTTGTATGAAATTGAATTACATTTCCAATGTGCCCTTTTTATGGAAAGCTTTACCACAACTCAAGAATATGATTTCCAAAGGAATTGGACAAGCATATGAAGAGGAGAATTTGAAAATGGTTCAAGGAAAGGGCAGGGAAATGGAATTTAAAGAGGCAAAATCTGTGCAAGAACCAGCGCAGGTGAGGGGCCAAATGGTCTTCTGCACGATAATTTTTGGCAATATTATGCTTCCTTTTAACTTCAAGAAAATGACACTTTGCTGCACAACAAGAAACTGAAAGAATGATATTGAACAACATATAATTAACTTTTGAAAAAGCTTGCTGTTTTTTTATTGCATGTGCTGTGTCAGTACTTACCAGTGTATCAATGTGGTGTTTCAGTTCTTACATTGTTCCAGTGGCTGGGGTGTTGCAAATCAGCTTGATCACATAATCAAGGCTGACTCCTATATTGCAGTACTGAGACAGTGTTGCACTATCAGAGGAGCTGTTTTAAGCATGGATTAAACTGATGCTTCACATGCCTCCTCTGGCATTATAAGATCCTATGGCATTATTTGAAGAACCATGAAATGCTTAACTTCGGCTTCTCTTGTCCTTGCTGGCTCTCTGCAAGAGCAACTCAGCCAGCAGCACCCCCCCACTCACCTTCACCATTTTCCCTTGGCTCTCCAATTTTTTTTCGGGTGCTTATTCACTGTTTCTTCGGAAGCTTCCATAGCACCTGCCTTCAGCACACTCTCAGTTAGTGCATTCCTAAAATCCTAACCACTTGCTGGGTAGAAAGATTTTTCCCCAGTGTCCTCTGGTTTTTTGACCCTTGCGGCAATGGGAAACAGTTTCTCTCTGTCTGCTCTGTCCGGATCCCTCCCAGTCTGAAGGTGGACAATCTATCCACGTAACTGAAGCCCCTCATCCCTGGAGTCATCCATTCTTGTAAATGTTTCCTGCTCACTCTCCAAAGTCTTCACAGCCTTCTGAAGAAGAGCAGGGGTGTCCTGTCAATACTTATTCCTTGAACCAACACGATCATAAAGATTCATTTAGTCATTTCTCTCGTTTGCTGTGTTTGTCTATGAAACACTTGAAAAGTAATTCATTGACGATAAGACACGTGGGACATCTTGAGAATATTCAAGGTGCGATTTAAATGCAACCTCCCTAATGTATGGCCATGTTCCATGCTTCCATTGATGGATGTCTGCTTGCTTGACCTCTCTTGTTGGTCACGTTACTATAAAGTTTCACTTAGGCTTGTAGCACCAACAGCTGGTTGGTCAAACTTTTGCCAGTTTACTGGTTGAAGTGCTTTGCTATATTACTGAGAAATACAAGGTGCAGCATGAATATCAAATCTAACTTCACAGCATCAATTGTACACAACTTGCGATCAGCTTGTGTTTGGATTGATGACTGGTGAAAAATCAGCAGCAAATAGCATCCCTTCTTCCCAAAAGGAAAGTAAATAGAGTCTATTATTTAGTTTATTGGCAAATAAATTTGGAGTGTTACACCACTTTGGAATGCAATTATTTTCTGTCTGTATACTTAGTCTACAATTGACTGTAAAGTGAGGTGTAGTCAGCATTTTTATGAGCCCATTGCAGACTGAAAATGTCTGCTTGCAGAAAGTAGAGATAATCGTTCTGCCTTGTATTTCTTTCACACCTTGGACTATTGCATTGATGGATTTATTTGTTGAAGGGAAGGCCATACCGGAAACTGATCATGTTGAATTTACAA